>NC_138385.1:49550817-49586664 GCF_054177405.1 Leptonychotes weddellii
TATGGTTCGTCCACCCCTCCGATTTCCCCCGCTTCATTCCTCCCCTCCCGCTACCTTCTTCTTCTTGGTGAATGACATTTTAAATAAACTGTTGGATTTGGTTTGCCAGTGTTTTGAGAACTTTTGTATCCATGTTGTCAGGGATGTTGGCCTGTAGTTCTCTTTTTTAGTACTGTCTTTATCTGGTTTTGGTATCAGTGTAATGCTGGACTCACAGAATGGTGTTGAAAGTTTTCCTTTCCTTTCTATATTTTGGAATAGGTTGAGAAGAATAAGCATTAACTCTTCTTTAAATGTTTGGTAGAATTAATCTCTGAAGACATCAGACAATGAACTTTTGTATCTTTGGAGATTTTTTTTTTTATTACTGATTCAATTTTTTTGCTGGTTATTTGTCTGTTCAAGTTTTTTCTATTTCTTCCAGGTTTTTGGTAGTATATATGTTTCTAGGAATTTTCCCCAATTCTCCCAGGTTCTCTTATTTGTTGGCATATTGTTTTTTATAATATTCTTTTAAAATTGTATTTCTGTGGTGTAATTTGTTATTTCTTATCTGTCATTGTGATTCTATTTATATGGGTCCTTTCTCTTTCCTTTTTGATAAGTCTGGCTAAGGGTTTATCAATTTTATTAATTTTTTTTCCAAAGAACCAGCTCCTGGTTTCATTGATCTGTTTTACTGCTTTTAGGGTTTTTTCCCCACATTTCTATATCATTTATTTCTGCTCAGATCATTATTTCCTTTCTCCTGCTGGCTCTGGTCTTCATTTGTTGTTCTTTCCTATGTCCTTTAGGTATGAAGTTACATTGTTCATCTGAGACTTTTCTTGCTTCTGAAACTATATTCTTCCCTCTTAGGACCATTTTTGCTGCATCCCCAAATTTTGTACCATCATGTTTTCATTTTCATTTGTTTCCATGTATTTTTTAATTTGTTGTTTGATTTCCTGGTAGATTCATTCATTCTTTAGTAGTATGTTTTTTAACTTCCCTGTATTTGTGTTATTTCCAATTTTTTTCTCTTGTGGTTGACTTCTAGTTTCATAACATTATGGTCTGAAAAGTTACATGTTATGTTTTCAATCTTTCTGTGTTTGTTGAGGCCATACTAGTGACCTAGTATGTGTTCTACTCTGGAGAATGTCCCATGTGCACTTGAGAAGAATTTGTATTCTAATGCTTTAAAATAGAATGTTTTAACTGTTAAGTACATCTGTTTCAGTGTATCATTCAAAAGCATGGTTTCCTTGTTGATTTTCTGCTTAAATGATCTGTCCATTGATATAAGTGGAGTGTTAAAGTCCCCTAATGTTATTGTATTATTGTCAATTGCTTCCTTTATGTTTGTTATTAATTGCTTTATATATTTGGGTGCTTTCATTTTGGGTACATAAATATTTACAATTGTTAGATCTTCTTGTTGCATTGTCCCCCTTACTATGATATAGGGTACTTCTTTGTTGCTTGTTACAGTCTTTGTTTTAAAGTCTAGGTTTGTCAGATATAAGTATTGTTACTCTGGCTTTCTTTTGACATCTGTTTGCATGATAATTGTTTCTCCATTCCCTCACTTTTGATCTGCAAGTGCTTTTAGCTCTAAATGAGTCTCTTATAGGCATCATATACATGGGTCTTGTTTTTGTTTTTTATCCATTCTGACACCCTCTCTTTTGTCTGGAACATTTAGTCCATTTAACTTCATACTAATTATTCATAGGTATGTATTTAGTGCCATTTTATTACTTGTTTTGTGATTGTTAATGGAGATTTTTTTTGTTCCTTTCTTGTTTTTTTCTTCACATTTGGTCTTTCCTTTCCATTTTAAAAGTCTCCTTTAATATATCTTGCAGGGCTGGTTTAGTGGTCATGAACTCTTTTATTTTTTGGTTGTCTTTATCTTTCCTAATCTGAATAGAGCTTTACAGGATAGATATTCTTGGCTGCAGATTTTTCCCATTCAGCACTTTGAATATATCATGGTACTCCCTTCTGGCTTCTCACATTTCTGTTGAGAAATCTTCAGCTCGCCTTATTGTTCTTCCCTTGTAAGTTAAGAAATTCTTTTGTCTTGATGCTTATAAGATTTTTTTTTCTTTTTCACTATATTTTTAAAACTTAATTACAGTATGTCGTGGGGTGGTCTGCTTTTGTGGATTTTTGATGGGAGTTCTCTGTGCTTCCTGGATCTGGACATTTGTTTCCATCCCCAGATTAGGGAAGTTTTCAGCTATTATTTCTTCAAATATATTTTATACCCTCTTTTCTCTTTCTTCCTCTTCTGGGAATCCTATGATATGAATATTATTAAGTTTGGTGGAGTCACTGAGTTCCCTAAATCTAGTCTCATGGTGCGTTCTATTTCTTTCTCCCTTTTGTTCAGCTTCTTTACTTTCCATTACTTTGTCTTCTAGGTCACAAATTCATTCCTGTGCTTATTCCAGCCTGCTGTTCACTGGACCAAGTCTGTTTCCAATCTTATGTTTTGCATTCTTCATCTATGATTGATTTTTTTTTAAAGCTTTTATTTATTTGCGAGAGAGAGAATGAGAGACAGAGAGCATGAGAAGGAGGAGGGTCAGAGGGAGAAGCAGACTCCCCGCCGAGCAGGGAGCCCAATGTGGGACTCGATCCCGGGACTCCAGGATCATGACCTGAGCCGAAGGCAGTCGCTTAACCAACTGAGCCACCCAGGCATCCATCTATGATTGATTTTTTTTAACTCTTTTATCTCTGTGGTAAGGGCCTCAATGGTGGCTTGCTTGTTACTTATATCTGTTTCACTTAGATCTCTGGCCTTGGCCTTGTCTTGTTCTTTTATTTGGGATAAATTCTTCCATTTTGGCTTTTTTTCTATGCCTCTGCTTTCTTCTGTATGTTGGTAAACCCAGTTCTGTCTCCTGCTCCTGAAAGTAATGGCCTTATGAAAAAGAGATCATGTAGTGTCCAAGGTCTGGTGCTTCTAGGGAGTGTGTCTGGTGTGCACTGCATGTGCTCTGCTGTTGTGTTTTGGCTGCTCTATCCTTCAGGCCAGTCTTCTGTATGGGATCTCCTTACCTACTGTGGGAAATGTTTGATCCCTTTCCTGAATGTGGTGAGTTTTAACTAGGTGTGCTCTGGTCTGCTTGTGACATGAGACCTGACACCTCTTCCATGAGAACTAAGGCACTTCAGAACTCTCTGGACTGGAGACATGGTGTGGGTAGGAGTTTGTACTGGTTTTCTGTGGGAGGGGTTCACTGTGCTGGTACTGAGGCAAGTTTGCCTGCAAGGGGCAGTCTAACCAGAGGGGTGTGGGACTTGGTGTAAGCAAGTTATTCAGCCAGTGTCAGCATTGTGCTGCTGCTTCCTGCAGATGGTTCCCTGTTTATGCTGAGGGGCAGGGGAGGGAGATGGTGCCAGCCAGTTCCTTTATTCTTTGAGAGGCATCTCTGTGAAAGCAGCCTCTCTCAGGGATGGGCTCAGGAGGAGTGAATTATCTCCCTGTTGTTTGCCCCATGTGTTTTTTAGATTTCTGCTTTCATGCTGTCTCTCCCTGTTTTTTTTTTTTTTTTTTGCCTGCCTTGTCTCCAGGTGCAGCACAATGCCCTCCAGATTTTATCCCAGTCAAGCCTTCTGCCCTTTAAAACTCCAGGTTTTAGAAAAGTGGTGTTGGAAGGGCTTCTGCTGGTCTTCTGTGGGTGGGGCCCACCACACTGTGACTGAGGCAAGGTTGATTGAGAAGGACAGCCCCACCAGAGCACAAGGGCATGGGGCTTGTAAGCAAGTTAAACAGCCTGAGTCCAAGCTGTGCTGCTTCCTACAGGTGGTTCTCTGTTTATGCTGAGGGGTAGGGGAGGGAAATGGCACCAGCCAGCTCCTTTGTTCCCAGAGAGGAATCTCTGTGAAAGCTGCCTGTCAGGGACGTGCTCTGGGACTAATGAATATTTTCCCATCTGTGTACCCCAAGTGTTCAGATCACTGTTTCTACACTGTCTGCCCCTAGGTTGTTTGCCTGCTTCATCTCCAAGAGTAGAGCACTGTCCTCTGGGTTCTATCCCAGCCAAGCCTACTGACCTTTAAAACTCTAGTCTTTAGGCTCTTCTGGTTGCCAGAACTCACAAAATTCAGCCAGTCTCATTTTTCCAGCCCCCAGCTTTGGGTAAACATTCTCTTTGTGCATTTCCTTGTGTGTTCCTCTCTCTCACCCTTCTCCTTTACCACAGTTCCCTCCCCTCCATAACACCCTGATCCTCTTCTCCCCCAAAATAGGTCTCTGCACTCCCTACCTTCTTTGATGTGGCCCATTCTCTCCTTTTAGTCGTGGATTTCTTTTCTGTCAGTCTTCAGGTCAATTTCTAGAATATGTAGGATGATTTGACAGTTATCTAGTTGTGTTCATGTGACCTGAGGAGCCTAGGGTCTTCCTACTCCACTGACATCTTCTCTATGCATTTTAAAAAATAAAAAAAAAAAGATTTTGTTTATTTATTTGAGAGAGAGCATGAGCAAGGGGGAGGGGCAGAGGGAGAGGGAGAAGCAGACTCCCTGCCAGGCAGGGACCCTGACTCAGGTTGGATCCCAGGACCCTGGGATCATTACCTGAGCCGAAGGCAGACACTTAACCAACTGAGCCACTCAGGTGCCCCATCTATGCACTTTTAAAGTATAAATCACATATACCTCACAGCAAACCTGAGATAAGTAACACTATTTTGCCTTGACTTCATGTTTTCTGTAACCATAAACTTTTGTATGCATTCTACTTCCAGATTCAATTTTCTTAGCATCTGTAACTAATACTGTTTCTTCTGTACTAATACTAAAAGCACTATGTGCCTCATTAGTAGTTGGTCTAGTTTGAAACCTTTTCTGCTATTAGCCTGGCCAAAATCATTCATTCAATCAAACCATGGCTAGCCATGCTCTGACATATGGCCTTGTTCTCTGTTTGGCCTTTTTGAGATGATAATATAAATAATGGTTTGAGATCTTTGATTAGACCAACTGGGATTTAAATCTTAGCTCCAGAATTTCCTAGCTTTTTAATCTTGTGCCCAGTTTTTAATACATTTTACATGTATTTAGCATGCAACCTTGGCACATAATGAGAGTTCAAAAACTATGGATAATATTCATATCCATTGTTCAGTGTTTTTATTGAACACTGAACATCATTGGATTGTGTTCTGTCTTTAATATTCTTGGTTTGAAAGTAAAGCTGTCTGTGGAAAAGAGATGCTTACTTAAAAAAAAACACAAATTTTGCTTTTAATTTGAGAATTTATTTTATCAAAAAAAAAAAGTATTCTTTAAATAATAACTTCAGTCTCCACACATCAGTAATAATGTATTTAGGGTGAAAAAAGTTCATTTATACTGCAGAGTGTAAATATTTAGGAATTTGATATTATGATTTGGGGAAAAGAAGAGCATTAGGATCATTAAAATAAAGTTCAGAATCAATTAATGGAGTATTCAACTTGCCTCAGTGCCATTGTCAAAAGAAACTAACTTTTAAATTAAAATTGGATGTGATAATAATTAACATTACTACCTAGAGATGAGAATATATTTAAGAAAGTTATCAATTAGAGACCTAAAAAGCCATAACTTTATGTTATATGCCTTCAGGTTCCTGGTCTGGTTCAATATTTTTAGACTTTCCAGTGGAGTTTTTCTGTTTGGTAGTTTCCATATTTTTAAATTCCTGATTATCCCCAGTTAGACAACTCATTTATACTAAAAAAGCTATATGTGGAAGGCATTTAGTAAGTATCAAAAGACATGCTAAAATAAACAAGAGAAAATCCCTAGTCTCAAGGAGTTTATCATCTAGAACTATAAAAGATTTGTAAACATATGAAAAGCTAAAATAATACTAATGAGAACAGAAATCTAGAAAAAGATGAGTTGCTATGAGGCAATGTGATTAATCACATTGAATATCAGAATGAGTAATAGAGGAAATAGATTTCAGAAAAGTTCAGAGGAGGCCTGTGAATTTGGGCTAAAGTGCCCTGGAAAAGCCTTTCTTCTGGGAGAAAGGATTAAAGCTACTTTTGATGTGTAAGTAGGTTTTGGGTTGTCTCAAACGTCTTTAAATTATTCTAAAAATGTCTTATTTTGGTCTTAATATGAATGTCCTAAAAGGCTTTCAAAATTTCAAATGAACAGAGAAGGATCAAAGGGCTGGAAACTGAAAGATGTATATCTAATACAGTTTCTTGTTGCTTTTATTTAACAGCTGTTAGGAATTCTGTAATTTCAATCCCCACATCTCTTTTCCCCACCCTCTCAGAATTTTCCTGGGGATTCCCATTTATGAAGCACAACCCCATTTCTCAGTTCCCATAAAAATGTTTGGGCAAATGGTTGAAATTTACCCAGGCTTCAGTCATACCGATTGGAAAATGGGAAACTGCCTTAATTGATAGGAATACTGATTCACAAGGGTGGTGGATAAATGGTAAAATGTATATAAAATACATGCTCATTTGTTAATTTTGTCATTGCTGACAGTACACAGCTTGTCATTGCTTTTGCCTTCTTAAGCCGTTAATTTTGAGTTACCTGAGTCAGAGGCAAATTGCTTCCTTCCTCTTTTTTGGGGAGCTCCAGATGCTGTTTACAAGGCTGTAAATATGTGGCAGCCTTGGTATAACATGAGAGTACCTATGTTTGGATATTTGCATCATAAAGTTCAAAGCTATCATGTACTGCTGATCAGTTGTTTATTCCATTGGGAATCCTCAGAGGTGAAAATGCTCCTATTTGGGCAAAGTTGACATGGACCTATTCATTATCACTTTATGTTGAGAATACATTAATAACCAAGCTGCCATTGGACTGAGATCTGACAAATGTACAATTTCTATTTCTATTAGTCTCCTTAACATGTGAAAATGAAACCAGTTAATGGAAACAGTGCTTATTATGGGAAATTAAACTTCTTGAGAGCTTTGAGAATTGAGACTTTTAAGTTCCATTTGAAATTTGGGGAGGCTTATGTTGCCCTCTAAATAATTCAAAACTATACCAAGTTAGCCCACTTTGTGAGAGCTCACTCTCAAACATTAGTATGACTTCAAATTTCCCATAAATGTAAATGAAGATCTGATTGCACATGAATGACACATTTGTCATAATAGAAAAATTAATTTTATATCCTGTATGAGGTCAATGAATGATGCAGTCACCCTATACTCTAGAAAAGAAACAACATTGCATTTAAAAAACTAATATTCAATTAAACATCTTAGTTTTCATAAACGTTTTCATGAAATTAACTGACATGAGATACTAATGGCTAAATGCCTTATAGGATATATCCATTGCAATATAAGAACATTGTACAGTACCCTTTTACTTAAACAACTGATGTGATGTTCATACTGTGATTGGCATGGATAAAAAACAAAAATCTATAAATACTGTGTATATATGTGTATGTTTTCTGTCGTTCAATGAAGAACCATTTGCTTGGGTAGAAAGGATTTGAATAATAACAATAAATCCATTTGTTGTTTGGCCATAATTTAAAAACTTGTTATTCTGAATCCAATAATGAAAAAAATATTGTGACTTAATGAAAGACTGTCTTTGTTATAAGTAAACTTGAGAAATCATGAATTAGAACTATGCTATCTTAGTTGGAATAAAAACATAATTCTTCAAGTAATATAATATTGCTATTTCCCACAAAATATCAAAGATATTTCATGTATATCCTTCTTTGTACATTTATTTTCAATTTTTGTTAAACATGTACTTTGTGTATAAAAATAAGGCAGGGATGTATGCATTGAAAGTGAAAAATATTGAAGTGCATATAATGAGGATTTGTAAGTAAAATTTATTCCACCAGAAAAAAAATCAAGCAAAGCATTATTTAAAGATATTTATATTGGTCAGTTTTAAATTCTATTCACTTTATACCTGTCAATCTTAAATCATATTCACCTGCTTAGAATTGTTCAGTTTTTGCTCACCTTTGCAATTCATCAATGATATTTTTTCTGAATCCAAGATTTACTTTCCTTTTGATTCTTCATGTGAAACTATAGCTGATATATTTGTAGTATTATAACCATTTCCTGAGCTGAACAGTAGAGCATCATCAATACTGTCTTTTTGATGTGATATGACATTTACAGAAATGCACATGCCAAAAAAGGCCAGGAACCCTATCTCTTCTTTAATTAGAGATAAACAGCATATCTTTTGATACGTCTTGTTGCTCTTCTTATGCACTTTTAGGTCACCTTTGATCCCTTTATTAACCTTCAAGGACACCTTTCCTCACTCTTTTAAATAGCTTCTATCCCCATCAAGTGATCAAAACAAGATCTGTCAATGGACTACCAACACCTCTTTTTATCAAAGATTTTTAGGAGTGCCTGGATGGCTCAGTCAATTGAGTGTCTGATTCTGGATTTCAGCTCAGGTCATGATCTCAGGTTTGTGGGATTGAGCCCCATGCTGGGCTTCATGCACAGTGGGGAGTCTGCTTGAGATTCTCTCTCTCCCTCTCTGTCTGTCCCTCCCCCTCTCTAAAATAAATAAATCTTTAAAAAATAATCCAGATTTTTAGATTCAAAATATCTCTATTGTTAAAAGTCCACTCCCCTCCTATTACTGAGTTGAAGGAATAAGAAATAACTTACTGACAACTTGTTCTTGGCTAAGTTAAGAATAGAACACTGGCTGCTTAGTTTGTATTTAAGAGTACCACATCCCCTCACTTGTGTCATCTGAAAATAGCTCAAATAAAAATAGGTTCCATTATGTAAGTGTTGTTTAATGAAACAGCTTTTTGTTTCTTATAAATACAATGACTAAAATGAAGACCTATCTACAGGATCCAGTTTGAATGGGCTTCCAACTATTAAAAGGAGAACTTTAGCAAAAAATAAATGAAGCTAATAGGCTATAATCTAAAGAATAAAATAAGAGTAAATGAACCCATACTAATACAAATAAGTGATCTAATAACACATATCAGTGGGGGAGAATGTATTTCAAACTAATAAATGTAGAAGGAATTATGGAAATAGAAAATTAAATATGTCAGTAATTGTTTCAGTTGATAATCAACAATGGATGATAAAATTAGTGGGTAAATGTATTATGAGAAACAGGTTATTTGCATGGTCTCAAGGAATCTCCTTGTAAAATATTTATTAATTTTTGTAATGAATATTACAAAATATTAATTTTGAACTTCAGAAACCTGACAGATATAACCTTAACCCAATGGTCAAGGCTAGCTTCACCAATAATGAGACATACCAACATCATGGACCTCTTAATTTGATGCACTAAGAAGGAAAAAAAAAAACACATTATTTCTGAGATATCTTTTCCAAATGTGCATATCCTGAATTGAATCATTGGCAAATATTAGGAAAAACTAAAATGAGGGGGATTCCATAGATTTTATTCTTCAAATGTGTCAAGATAATCAAAGACAAACTTCTCCAAAGAAGACATACAAATGGCTAACAAACACATGAAAAAATGTTCATCATCATTAGCCATCAGGGACATTCAAATCAAAACCACTTTGAGATACCACCTTACACCAGTTAGAATGGCAAAAATTAACAAGGCAGGAAACAACAAATGCTGGAGAGGTTGTGGAGAAAGGGGAACCCTCTTACACTGTTAGTGGGAATGCAAGTTGGTACAGCCACTTTGGAAAACAGCATGGAGATTCCTCAAAAATTTAAAAATAGAGCTACCTTATGACCCAGCAATTGCACTACTGGGTATTTACCCCAAGGATACAGATGTAGTGAAAAGAAGGGGCACATACACCTCAATGTTCATAGCAGCAATGTCTACAATAGCCAAACTGTGGAAGGAGCTGAGATGCCCTTCAACAGATGAATGGATAAAGAAGATGTGGTCCATATACACAATGGAATATTACTCAGCCATCAAAAAGGATGAATACCCACCATTTGCATCGACATGGATGGAACTGGAGGGGATTATGCTAAGTGAAATAAGTCAAGCAGAGAAAGACAATTATCATATGGTTTCACTCATATGTGGAATATAAGGATTGGCATAGAGGACATTAGGAGAAGGAAGGGAAAAATGAAGGGGGGGAAATCAGAGCAGGGACATGAACCATGAGAGACTATGGACTCCAGAAAACAAACTGAGGGTTTCAGAGGGAAGAGGGGTCGGATAGCCTGGTAATGGGTATTAAGGAGTGCACATGTTACAATGAGCACTGGGTGTTATATGCAAAGAATGAATCATGGGACACTACATCAAAAACTAATGAAGTATTGTATGGTGACTAACATAACATAATAATAATAATAAAAGAAATACTGAGAAGCTATTCCAGATTAAAAGAGACTAGAGAGACATGACAATTAGTGTATCATGTGATCTAACTTCAGATCCTGAAGCAGAGACAAGAAATTAAGAGGACACTTAGAAAAAATTGAATGAGGGCGCCTGGGTGGCTCAGTTGGTTAAGCGACTGCCTTTGGCTCAGGTCATGATCCTGGAGTCCCAGGATAGAGTCCCACATCGGGCTCCCTGCGCAGCAGTGAGTCTGCTTCTCCCTCTGACCCTCCCCCCTCTCATGCTCTCTCTCTACCTCATTCTCTCTCTCAAATAAATAAATAAAATCTTTAAAAAAAAATTGAATGAGGTCTGTAAATTAAAACACTGTATCAATGTTAATATCCTGATTTGATCATTGTAATTTGGTTATGTAATATGTTAATTTGGGGAAAACCTGGGCAAATGTATATAGGGATTCTTTGTACTAATTTGGCAACTTTTGTATACCTCTGAAACTATTCCAAATTCACAAGTAAAAAATAACTAACTAAATAAATAACTAAATAAATAAAAATAAAAACAAAAGTAAACTTTTCATCAAACCTTTTAGAGTCAGGGGCCATTGAATGAATGGAAGTTGTTAATTTTCATGGCTAAGCTTTCCAAAGACTTGAAAGCCTAAGTCTCTTTGATGACTTCATTACTGTTATCTTCTGTTTTCCAGATTTGGGCTAATCTATTAACTAACACCTTACCTCTGTCTTATTGCCATGTAAAGCATTTTCTTCAAGAGAAGATATAAAGCATGTATTTCCCAATATTGGCTGTGTAGAATACTGATGTGCACTTAATATTTTAGGAATCAAGACCAAAAATAACCTCACCACTGATAGAGAGCTTTTATATAGGACATCATTGTGCAAATCATATTGCCTCTTTTCATCTCAGATATGTCTTTTCATAATAGTCATTTCACAAGGAGCTAAGGACCAGTTTGAAGGTAAAGCATGATAAGACTAGCAATCCACTAGTGAGAAAAGTCTCCTTTCAACATTTTAAAGTAAAAGTTCAAAAAAGATGAGCAAGTTAACCACATTCATAGTGCTCTCATAGAAATGCAAAAGTCAAAAATATGCAAAAGGCAGAAATTGATTTTCTTTTTTTTTGGTTAAGAGAGACTTTTATATCTGTGTTGTGTAGTGACAGCTGTAGATATACTCATGCACATAGCATAATGTATAAACTTGTCAAATCACTATGTTGTACACCTGAAACTAATGTAACATTCTGTGTCAGTTGTACTCAATTTAAAAGAAAAATTAAAAAGGAGATACTGCTTAGGAGCTTGGGAGGATGGCAGAGTAGGAGAACCATGAGCTCTCCTGTCCCACATTTTCAACTAGCTATCTTCCACATCCAAGTCAACAAACCAGAGAGCAATCCAAAGACTGTAAGAACAAACTTCACAACTAAATATAGAGAAGAAGTTGCAGCTGAAATTTTCAGAAGGCCAGAAAGGCAAGGGGAGGCTGCCAACAGGAGGAAGGGAGATGTGTGTGTGTGTGTGTGTGTGTGTGTGTGTGTGTGTGTGTGTGTGTGGAGAAGGCAGAGAAATGGGAGTTCCCACAGGGAAGATTAATCCCCATAACATGCGGCTTTAAAAACCAAAGGGGCTGAATTCTGTGAGTTTATAAAACCAGTGGAATTTGGAGCCTAGAGCTTTAAAAGTTTGCTGACTCAGCATTGGGTGAGCCAGGAGGGTGAGTAATAGCTGCGTCATGGCCCTTAAAGAGACAGCAGCCTGCAGAGAGGGGCGGCAACAACAACAACAAAACGGCAGTTTGCCATTTGCAACCACATGGATGGAGCTAGAGAGTATTATGCTAAGCAAAATAAATGAGCCAGAGAAAGATAAATGCCATATGATTTGACTCATATGTGGAATTTAAGAAAACAAAACAAAACAAAACAAAACGAACAATTGAAAAAAGAGAGAGAGAGATAGAAGGAAGCAAACCAAGAAAGAGACTCTTAAATATAGAGAACAAACTAATGGTTACCAGAGGGGAGGTAGGGGGGAACAGGTGAAATAGGTGATGGACATTAAGGAATGCATTTGTCATGACGAGCACTGGGGGATTAAAATAAAAAGTTAAAAAGTAAAAATTGAGAAACTGGCAGTTTGCACAACCCCAGGAGCAAATGGAAGAAAGAACTGTTCATACTGATTTCAGAGTGTTTTGAGAACTTCTCCAAAACTGAGGAGCTGGCAAGTGGCATTTTCATCCCTGCCACCCAGGATAAATCTTGTTCTTGAAAAAAAAAAATCAGTAAAATTGATAAACCTCTAGCTACACTTATCAAGAAAAAAAGGCAAATGAGTCAAATAAATAAAATTACAAATGAGAGAGAAATAATAACCAACATCACAGATATACAGAAATTGTAAGAGAATATTATGAAAAACAATATGCCAACAAATTAGACAACCTGGAAGAAATGGATATATGCCTAGAAACATATAAACTACCAAAACTGAAACAGGAAGAAATAGAAAACTTGAACAGACTGAAAACCTGCAAAAAAATTGATTCAGTAATCAAAAACTTCCCAACAAATGAGTCCAGGACCAGATAGGTTCACAGGTAAATTCTCCCTGACATTTAAAGAATTAAAATCTATTCTTCTTAAACTATTCCAAAAAATAGAAAAGGAAGGAAAATTTCCTAATTCATTCTATGAAGTCAGCATTACCCTTAAACCAAAACCAGATAAAAACAGCACTATAAAAAGGAAACACAGGCTAATATCCCTGATGAATATAGATGCAAAAATTCTCAACAAGATATTAGCAAACTGAATTCAAAAATATATTTAAAACAATCAGTCACCACAACCAAGTGAGTTTAATTCCTGCGATGCGAGGATGGCTCAATATCTGCAAATCAATCAATGTGATACATGACCTAAATAAGAGAAAGTATAAGAACCATGTGACCTTTTCCATAGATGGAGAAAACACATTTGACGAAGTATAAGATCCATTCATGCTAAAAACCCTCAACAAAATAAGTTTTGAGGGGATATACCTCAACATAATAAAGGCTATGTATGAAAAACCCCATCATCCTTAACAGGGAAAAACTGAGAGCTTTCCCCTAAGCTCAGAAACAAGGTAAGGATGTCCACTCTCACCACTTTTATTCAACATACTACTGGAAGTTCTAGCCACAACAATCAGAAAACAAAAGAAAATAAAAGGTATCCAAATTGACAAGGAAGAAATAAAACTTTCACTATTTGCCAATGATATACTGTATATAGAAAACCTTTAAGACCCCACCAGAAATCTACTAGAACTGACAAATGAATTCAGTAAAGCCACACAATACAATATCAATTTATAGAAATCTGTTGTATTTCTGTACACCAATAATGAAGCAGCAGAAAGAGAAAAACAATTCAATTTATGGTTCCAAGAGGGATGGGGGCATCAGACTAAGAGAACCCTAGGCTCCTTTCCTTCCATGAAAACAACTAGATAACTATCAAATCATTCTAAATACCCCAAAAATTGACCTGAAGTTTGACGGATGAAATTCCACAAATAAAGAAGAGGTTACATCTAAGAAGGTAGGAAAAGCAGGCACACAGTTTAGGGGAGAAATGGATCTCTTGTACTGTGGAGGGGAGGGAGCCATGGTTACAGAGAAGAGCAAGAGGGAGAGGAGCACACAGGGGAATATAGAAGGGAACTTTTCCCCAAAGAGATTGGCTTAAAAAATGAGGGCCTGATCATCTGAGTTCCTGGCACCAGCAGGGCTTAAAGCCTTAAGTTATAAAGGTCAGAGGGCTTGGCTGGGAAAGAGCCTTGAGGGCACTGCCCTGCTCCAAGAGAGGAGGCAGACAAACAACCCAAGGACAGATGACAGGGAAACAGCATCTAAAGAATGCCTGGAGCATACAGCGGGGAGAGTATTTGCTCTTTTCAGAGCCCATCCCTGAAAGGCAGTACTCACAGATTTTACCCTCTGGGAACAAAGGAGCTGGTTGGCAGCATTTCCTTCCCCTACCACTCAGCATAAACACAGAGGCACCTGAAGAAAGCAGTGCAGCTTAGACACTCTTGTCTAATTTGCTTACCCCAAGTCTCAAACCCTTGCACTCTGGTAGGATTGCACTTCTCAGTCAAGCTTACCTTAGTCCCAGCATGATAGCTCCCTCCTCCACAAGGACAGCACAAGCCCCAACCTACACCGTATCTTGAAAACATGGAGTTTTAATGGTCTTCAGGCTTGGTTGGCATAGAGACTAGAGACTGCACTGGTCCTGGAGAGAAGACAAAGGAATAAAAACCCTAATGGAGAGAGCTTGGAAACAGCTATCTGAAAAATGCTTGGGGCACACAGTGGGGAGAGTATTCACCCTTCTTGGAGAGTATAACTGAGAGGCAGCTTCGTGGAGATGCTTCTCTAAGAATAAAGGAGCTGGCTTAGGCCCTTTCCCTCTGCTGGCCCTCAGCATAAACACAGAGCCAACTGCAGGAATCAGTGCACTGCTGACACTGGCTGCCTAACATGCTTACAAGACCCACAAACCTGCATTCTGCTGGGAGTGCCCCACTCAGGCAAACTTGCCTCAATACCAACACATTTGGCCCTTCCCCTAAAGACAAGCATAAACCCGTGCCCACACCACATCTCCAGATCAGAGAGTACCAAAGAGCCTCAGTTCTAGTGGATGTGGCATCAGATCTCATCTCACAATTAGAGCACAACATACCTAGTTAAAACTTGCCACATTCAGGCCAGGAACCAAACACTGCCCACTGCAGATAAGGAAAGCCTCTGCTGTTGACGGGCCTGAAGGACAGAGCAGCCAAAACATGAGGCAGAGTACCTGTAGCACCCACTGGAGACACTCACTGAAGTGCCAGGCCCTGGGCACTACAAGAACTCTTCTTCATAAGGCCATTACATTCAGGATCAGGAGACAGAACTGGGTTTGCCAACATGCAGAAGAAGGCAGAGACATAGAAAAAATGCCAAAATGGAGGAATTTATCCCAAATGAAAGAACAAGACAAGGCCAGGGCCAGAACTCTAAATGAAACAGATATAAGTAACATTATTGATGGAGAATTTAAAGCAACAGTCAGAAGGATAACCATTTGGCTTGAGCAAACAATAAAAGACATGAATGAGACCCTTACTACAAAGATAAGAGTTAAAAAACAGAGATGAAGAATGCAAGAGATGTGATTGGGAAAAGGTTTGATGCAATGAACAGTAGGTTGGAAAAGCAGAGGGATAAATTAGGGACATAGAAGAAAAAATAATGGAAAGTAATTTAGATGAATAAAAGAGAGAAAAAGGTATTATGGAACAAGAGAATATATTTTGGGAACTCAGTGACTCCATCAAATGTATTAATATTCATAACATAAGAATCACAGAAGAAGAGACAGAAAAGTGGGGGAGAAAGTTTATTTGAGGAAATAATAGCTGAAAACTTCCCTAATCTGTGGAAGGAAAGAGACATCCAGATCTGGGAGGCACAGAGAAATCCCACCAAAATCAACAAAAGCAGCCCAAAGCCAAGACATATGCTCATTAAATTTACAAAATATAATAATAAAGAAAAAAATCTTGGGGTGCCTGAGTGGCTCAGTTTTTAAGTGTCTCCTTTTGGCTCAAGTCATGATCCCAGGGTCATGGGATCAAGCCCTACATTGGGTTCCCTGCTCGGTGGGAAGCCTGCTTCTCCCTCTCCCACCTCCACTGCTTGTGTTCCTTTTTTCGCTGTGTCTCCCTCTGTCAAATAAATAAATAAATAAATCTTTTTTTTTTTAAAAAATGAATAAAATCTTAAAAGAACCAACACAGAAGAATTCCTTAACTTACAAGGTAAGGCCTGTAAGACTAGCTGATTTCTCAACAGAAATGTGGCAAGCCAGAAGAGAATGGCATGATATATTAAAAGTGCTGAATAGGAAAAGTCTGCAGCCAAGAAAACTCAGTCCAGCAAGGGTATCATTCAGAATAGGAGAGATAAAGTGTTTCCCAGATAAACAAAAACTAAAGGAGTATGTGACCACTAACACAGCCCTGCAAGAAAAATATAGGGGACTGTATGAGTGGAAAGGAGAGACAAAAAGTGACAAAGACAAGAAAGGAACAGAGAAAATCTCCAGAAACAATGAGAAACTAATACAATGGCAATAAATATATAACTTTCTATAATTACTTTGCATGTATATAGACTAAATGCTCCAATCAAAAGACATAGAGAGAGAAGAGCTAAGATGGCAGCATAGTAGAAGGACCCTAGGCTCCTCTCATCACTGGAACACAACTAGAAAACTGTCAAATCTTTCTGAATACCAAAGAAATTGACCTGAGAACTGATAGAACAAACTCCACAATCAGAGGAAGAGAAGAGGCAACATTGAGGAAGGTAGAAAGTAGGGATACCCTCTCAGGGGGAAAGGAGCTACCTGGCACTATTTCTCTCCTCCACCCTTCAGCATAAGCACAGAACCACTTATGTGCAGTAAACAGCACAGTGCCTAAAATGGCTGCCTAACCTGCCTACACCAAGTCCCACCCCCTGCATTCTAGCAGTATTGCCCTTCAACAAGTGTGCGTCAGTGCCACCACAGCTGGCCCTTTCACCACAAGACCAGCAGAAACCCCTGCACACACCACTTCAATTGACCAGAGAGTTTTGCAAGGCTTCTGTTCTAGTGGAAGTAACATCAGGTCCTTTAAACAACCAGACCAGAGCACACCTAGTAAAACACACCACACTCTAGACAAGGTCCAAACACTGACTAATGCAGGCAAAGAGAGCCTCTGCAGACCACTGGCATGAAGGATAGAGCAGCCAAAACACAGCAGCAGAGTGCACACAGCACACACCAGAGACACTCCTGGGCCTGGACACTATATGCCTTCTTCTTCATAAAGCCATTATTCTCAGGAGCAGGAAACATAACAAGCTTTTCTAACACAGAGAAGAATGCAGACTTAAACAAAATGCCAAGACAGAGGAATTCATCCCAAATGAAGCATCAAGGAAAGGTCACAGCCAGAGATCTAATCAAAACAAATATAAATAATATGCCTGATGGAGAATTTAAAGCAACAATCATAAGGACGCTCACTGGGCTTGAAAAAGGAATGGAAGACTTTAGGGAAGCTGAAGATAAAAGAGTTAAAAAACAATCAGAAAGGAGTTGAAGATAAGAGTTAAAAAAAACACACAGATAAAAGAGTTAAAAGCAATCAGAAAGGAAAAATGCAGTAACTGAGATTCTAAACAAACTGGATGTAATGAAAAAAAGGATGGAAGAAGTAAAGAAAAGAATAAGTTATACAGAAGATAAAATAATGGAAAATAATGAAGCCAGACAAAAGAGAGAAAGAAGAATTATGGATCACAGAAATAGACTTAGGGAACTCAGTGATTCCACCAGACATAATAACATTCATAACACAGGAATCACAGAAGGAGAAGATACAGAAAAGGGGACAGAAAAATTATTTCAGGAAATTGTAGCTGAAAAACTCCCTAATCTGAGGAAGGAAAGAGACATCCAGATCCAGGAGACACAGAGAATTCCCATCAAAATCAACAAAAGCAGGTTAACACCAAGAAATATTATAATTAAATTTGCAAAATATAGTGCTAAAGAAAAAGTCTTAAAAGTAGCAAGACAAAAAAAAAAAAATCCTAACTAACAAAGAAAGACCAATAAGTCTAGCTAAAGATCTCTCCACAGAAACTTGGAAAGCCAATAAGGGAGTGGCATGATATATTCAAAGTACTGAATAGGAAAATATGCAACCAAGAATATGCTATCCAGCAAGGCTAGCATTCAGAATAGAAGGAGAAATAAATTTCCCCCAAAACAACCAAAAACCGAAGGAGTTCATGGCCACTGAACCAGCCCTGCAAGAAGTATTAAAGGGGATTCTAAGTGGAAAGAAAAAACAAAACAAAACAAACAAACAAAAAACAAAAATGGCAAAGACAAGAAAGGAACAGAGAAAATATCCAGAAACAATGACAAAGTAGTTAATAAAAAGGCACTAAATACATATCTATCAATAATTACTCAGAATGTAAATGGACTAAATACTCCAATCAAAAGACATAGGGTGTCAGAATGGATTAAAAAAAAAATACCCATCAATATACTGCATATAAGAGACCCCATTTTAAACCAAAATTCCCCTGCAGATTGAAAGTGAGGGGATGGAGAAACATTTATCATGTAAATGGATGTCAAAAGAAAGCCAGAGTTGCAATACTTACATCAGACAAACTAAATTATAAATCAAATATTGTAATAAGAGATGAAGAAGGCACTATAATATAATAAAGAGGACAATCCAAGTAAAAGATCTAACAATTATAAATATTTATGCCCCCTACATGGGAGGACCCAAATATATAAAACAATTAATAACAAACATAAAGGAACTCATTGATACTAGTACAATAATCTTCAGGGATTTTAACATTTCACTTACATGAATGGACAGATCATCTAAGCAGAAAATCAACAAGAAAATAATGGCTTTGATGACACACTGGACCAGATAGAGTCAACAGGTATATTCATAACAGCAGAATACACAAACTTTTCAAGTGCACATGGGACATTCTTGAGAATAGATCATATCCTAAGTCACAAATCATCCTCAACAAGTACATTAAGATTTAAATCATACCATGCATATTTTCTGATACAAGGCTATGAAACTTGAAGTCAACCACAAGAAAAAATTTGGAAGAAAATACAAATATGGAAGTTAAAAAACATGCTACAAAAAAATGAATGGGTCAACTGGGAAATAAAAGAATAAATTTTAAAAATACATGGAAACAAATGAAAATGAAAACACAATCATCCAAAATCTTTGGGATGCAGCAAAAATGGTCACAAGGAAGAAGTATATAGCAACACAGGCCTACCTCAAGAAACAAAAAAAAATCTCCAGACACCTGGGTGGCTCAGTTGGTTAAGTGGCAGACTCTTGGTTTTGGCTCAGGTAATGATCTCAGGCTCATGGGATCAAGCCCTAAGTGTGGCTCTGCATTCAGTGCAGAGTCTACTTGTCCCTCTCCCTCCCCCTCAAACCCTCTCCCTTCTTCTTCTATTGGTCTTTCTGTCTCTCATAAATAAATAAATAAATAAATAAATAAATGTAATCTTTAAAAAAAAAGAAGCAAGAAAAATCTCAAATAATCAACCTAACCTTACACCTAAAAGAGCTAGAAAAAGAACAAGTGAAGGCAACAGAAGGAAGGAAATAACAGGGATTAGAGCATAAATAAATGATATAGAAACTTAAAAAATAGAACAGATCAATGAAACCAGGAGCTGGTTTTTTGAAAAAAAAATAAAATTGATAAACCCTAGGCAGTTATCAAAAAGAAAAGAGAAAGGACCCAAATACATAAAGTCACAAATGAGAGAGGGGAAATAAGAATCAATACCCCAGAAATAGGAATAATTGCAAGAGAATATTATGGAAAACATATGCCAACAAGTTGGATAATCTAAGAAATGGATGAATTCCTAGAAACATATAAACTATCAAAAGAAACAGGAAGAAATAGAAATTCTTGAACAGACCTATAACCAGCAAGGAAATGGAGTTATTAGTCAAAAATCTTTCAACAATAAAAGTCCAGGGCCAAATGGCTTTCCAGGGAAATTCTACCAAACATTTAAGAAAGAGTTAATACCTATTCTTCTCAACCTATTCTAAAAAAAGTAGAAACGGAAGGAAAACTTCCAAATTCATTCTATGAGGTCAGTTTACTCTGATACCAAAGCCGGATCAAGACTCCACTAAAAAAGAGAACTACGGGCAATAACCCTAATGAACATGGAAGCAAAAATTCTCAATACAATACTAGCAAATTCAATCCAACAGTGCATTAAAAGAATCATTCACCACGATCAAGTGGGATTCATTCCTGGGCTGCAAAGGTGGTTCAATATTCAGAAATCAATCAACATGACACATCACATTAATAAAAGAAAGGATGAAAGTCATATGATCCTTTCAATAGGTGCACGAAAGTATTTGACAAAGTAGAACATCCATTCATGATAAAAACCCTCAACTAACTAGGGTTAGAGAGAACATGCCTTAATATAATAAAGACCATATATGAAAACCCAACAGCTAATACCATCCTCAATGGGGAGAAACAGAGTTCTTCCTCTAAGGTGAGGAACCAGATGGGAATATCCACTCTTACCACTGTTATTTAACATAGACTGGAAATCCTAGCCTCAGCAATCAGCCAACATAAAGAAATAAAAAGCATCCAAATTGGCAAGGAATAAGTTAAACTTTCACTATTTGCAGATAATATGAAACTCTGTATAGAAAACCCAATGACTCCAACAAAAATTGCTAGAACTGATACAGAAATTCAGTAAAGTTGCAGGATAAAAAATTAGCATATGGAAATCTATTGCATTTCTGTACACCAATAATGAAACAGAAGAAAGAGAATTCAAGAATCAATCTCATTTACAATTGCACCAAAACACATAAGGGGTACCTGGGTGGCTCAGTTGGTTAAGCATCTGCCTTCGTCTCAGGTCATGATCCCAGGGTCCTGGGATGGAGCCCCATATTGAGCTCCCTGCTCAGTAAGGAGCTTGCTACTCCCTCTCCCTCTGCAGTTCCCACTGCTTGTGCTCTCTCTCACCCTCTCTCTCTCTCAAATAAATAAATAAAGTCTTTTAAAATTAAAAAAAAATTAAGATACTGAAGAATAAACATAACCAATGAGGTAAAGATCTGTACTCTGAAAAGTATAAAACACTTGAAAATAATTGAAGATGAAACAAAGAAATGGAAAAGCATCTCATGCTTGTGGATTACAACAAATATTGTTAAAATGTCTATATTACCCAAAGCAATCTGCACATCTAATGCAAACCCTATCAACATACCAATATCATTTTTTGCCAAGCTAGAACAAACAATCCTAGAATGTATGGAACCACAAAAAAAAAAACCCAAAACAAAACAAAACAAAACAAAATGAATAGACAAAGCAATCTTGAAAAATAAATAAAAAACTGGAGGTATCACAATTCTGGATTTAAAGTATGCTACAAAGCTGTAGTGATCAAGAATGTATGGTACTGGCACAAAGACAGACACATTTGTCAGTAGAACAGAGTAGAAAACCCAGAAATGAACCCATAACTATATGGTCAACTAATCTTCAACAAAGCAGAAAAGAATATCCAAAGGAAAATAAAGTCTCTTCAACAAATGGTGTTGGGAAAACTAGAGAGCAACATGGAAAATAAGGAAACAGGACCACTTTATTACACCATACCAAAAAAATTCGAAATGGATTAAAGACCTGAATGTGATAAAGGAAACCATCAAAATCCTAGATGAGAAAACAGGCAGTAACCACTTTGACATCAGCCACAGCTATTTCTTCCTAGGTATGTCTTCTGAGGCAAGGGAGACAAAAGCTCATAATGAACTATTGGGACTTTATCAAGCTAAGAAAACTAAACAACAAAACTAAAAGGCAACCTACGGAATGGGGAGAAGATATTTGGAATTGACATATCTGATAAAAGATTAGTATCCAAAATCTATAAAAAAATTATCAAACTCAATAGCCAAAAAAACAAATAATCCATTTAAAATTGGGCAGAGGACATGAATATATATTTTTCTAAAGAAGACATACAAATGGCTAACAGGCACATGAAAAGATGCTCAACATCACTCATTATCAGGGAAATACAAATCAAACCTGCAATGAGATATCACCTCATACCCATCAGAATTGCTACAATTAACAACACAGGAAAAAAAAAAAACAGATGTTGGCAGGGATGTGGAGCAAAGGGAACCCTCTTACACTGTTGATGGGAATGCAAACTGATACAGCCACTCTGAAAAACAATATGGATATTCCTCAAAAAGTTAAAAATGAATTCCTCTAAGATCCAGCAATTGCACTACTAGGTATTTACCCAAAGGATACAAAAATACTAATTAGAAGAGATACATACACCCCAATGTTTGTACTAGAATTATCAACAATAGCCAAATTATTCAAAGAGCCCAAGTGTCCATTGACTGATGAATGGATAAAGGAGAAGTGGCATAAATATACAATGGACTATAACTCAGACATAAAAAAGAATGAAATCTTGCCATTTGCAATGGATGGAGTTGTAATGTATTATGCCAAGTGAAATAAGTCAGTCAGGGAAAGACAAATACCATATGATTTCACTCATAGGTGGAATTTAAGAAATAAAACAAACATACATGGGGGAAACAGACCCTTAACTATAGGGAACAAACTGAAGATTTCCAGAGAGCAGGGGATGGGTTAAATGGGTGATGGGAATCAAGGAGGGCACTTGTGATGAGCACTGGGTGTTGTATATAAGTTTTTAATCACTAAGTTATATACCTGAAAGTAATATTACACTGTATATTAGCTAACTGAAGTTTAAATAAAAGCAAGGAAAAAATAGATACACTTATGCACTGTTGGTTGGAATGGAAACTGGTGCAGCCACTGTGGACAAAGAACCCCATCTAATGATGCATCAATTGCACTACTGGGTATTTACCCGAAGAATACAAGAACACTAATTCAAAGGGATACATGCACCCCTATTTTTATAGCAGCATTATTTATGATAGGCAAGATATGGAAGTAACCCAAGTTTCCATTGATCAATGGATGGAAAAAGGACACATGGTATATGTACAATGGAAAATTATTCATCCATAAAAAAGAATGAAGTCTTGCTCTTTGCAATGACATGGGTGGAGTTAGAGAGTATAATTCATTTTTTAAAGATTTTATTTATTTATTTGAAAGAGAGAGAGAGAAAACATGAGTTGGGGGAGGGGCTGAGGGAGAGGGAAAAACAGACTCCCCAGTGAGCAGCGAGGCTGATGTGGGGCTCAATCTGAGAACACTGAGATCATGACCTGAGCCAAAGGCAGACCCTTAACTGATTGAGTCACCCAGGTGCTCCTTTAGAGAGTATAATTCTAGGGAAAATAAGTCAGTCAGAGAGAGAAATACCATATGATTTTATGCATATCTGGAATTTAATAAACAAAAGAGAAAAGCAAAGAAAAAATGAGAGAGATAGAGAAATCAGTAACAGACTCTTAATTATGGAGAACAAACTGATTTTTACTGGAGCAGCACTGGGTGGAGGGATGGTTTAAATATATAATGGGAATTAAGGAGTGCAATTGTCATGACGAGTAGAGGGTGATGTATGGCAGTGTTGAATTACTATACTGCACACCTGAAACCAATATAACATTGCATGTTAATTAAGTAGAACTAAATTAAACTTAAAAAATGAAAAATATATACTGGAAAAAAAAAGAGGTACTGCTGTCTGTAGAATTAAAACTCCAACATGCCAATAATGGTGATAGCTATCATGTACTGATCACATACTATGTTCCATTCACTGTGATATGTGCTTTACATATGTTCTCCTGTTTGAGTCTCAGAATATTATGAGGCAAGTATTACTATTTTTATTTGCTAATAAGGTATTAAATGTTGAGAGATTTTGAATATTTCACCCAAGATTCACATCTAATAAAGTCATGACTTTATGAAATAAGTTTTCTAAGTATCTGGAGTCATCAGTTTTTTACCACCCCACCCTAACCAATCTGAGTTCAAAGTGTCTAGGTAATAATAAAAAATCTGTAAGTAATTCTTGCATTTTATTAATTTGTCATAATATTGAAAAATGAGATATTTCAAACAGCTAATGTTTATACATCTTTAAAACATTGTATCATTGAAAAAATAAAACTTTATATCTTTGTTTTCTACTTTGTGTCAAGTGATTTTGTTATCTTCTAGAATCTAGACCCAAAGTGCAAATATTTTAGATAATGCCGTGCCTTAAGCACAATAATAGGATCCCATTCTTCAACACTTATTCCATCAGATTAATTTAGTGGGTTCTCCAGTTATCTCCCTTTCATTTGCATGAAAGTTAGGTTTTCAAGTTAGTTTGTATTAAGCAGGTAAAACTATATTTAAAGAGGAGATAGGAGAAGGCACACCTTGGTGAATGGTTACTACAAACCCTGGTTTGCCCCTTTCTGGCCAGGAAGAATGGCAAATACCCTTGGGCCCTCCTCCACTTTTATTTTTAATAAATCAACAAGTGAATACAAAAACAAAGTACAAACAAGCTGAAACATTTATGTAGACGAAAACAGAAATTTTGGGAGGCGTTCCTGTACTCTTTTTATAGTTCAGCAGTTCTCAAGATCTCAAAATATTATCTTACCCAAACTGTTGAAAGAAAAACCTTTGATTTCCCCCTGGAGACTCTGAGACTGAAAATGGAAACTTTGTAGTCTTAGTTCCATTTCATACAGTAACCCCCTATATATTCTAGTTGGCAGGAACATGTAATTTCTAAGTCATTAAGTTTTATAATTTTAACTTGCTGTCAAAGGGGAAAAATAAGCAAAGTAAATTTCCAACATGTTTTTCTCTTTATTACCAATTGTAGGGGCCTAAACATCACATTTCTTGCATCATTAATAATGCAAATTTGTTTTTTGTTTTTGTCTCACATAAGTCTATAATTGGAAGTAAATATTTAATGCCCAAATCAAAAAATCAAATCCTATACTCCAGAGATTGTGCTCAGTAGCTACAGGAAGTTAATGTGGGAAAGATTGCATGTATTGCTATTTTTGTTTATTTAACTTTCCTTGGTTTTTCTTCATGATCAATGGGTGACTTTGGGACTATTCATTAAACAGAAATATATTCTTATAATTTTTCTTCCCCATTTTTTAAAGTTGCAAATAACATTAAATATTATACATTTAGCATTATTAAACATAAATGATTATATATGTAAATATAACATCTGAAATTTTAGTTTTATATAATTTTAACAATCTGAAAGCTTTGGAATACAACTCAAGAATTTACTGATGGCAGTTTTTGATAGTTTAAGATATTTGTTAATCTGTTGAGGATGCAAACGGTTCTTTGAGCATTATCAGCATTTTTTAGATATGGTATTTTCATTTTATCAATTGGATAAAAACTATCTGCAGAATGATAGTAAGTCCTTCCTTGAGATGGTCATTAAACAAAATCATTCTTTGTGAACTAAACTTTTTGGATTTTCTTCTCCTACTCCACTTTTCACTAGGAATATTATAGGAACATAGAAAGTAACTCATCAATACATCTATCACTATAATATATATATTATACAATCTGTATTAGAGAGAAAAACATAATCTGCTAACCAAATACAATCAGTTATTGAACTTCATTTTATGACAGTATTCAACTAAATTAGTTTAAAAGGCATTTTGTTATATAGTAGCTGCAATCTGATGATAAAAGTAAAAATAATAGAAGCTAAGTTCAAGAATATATCTCTTACAATGGTCAATATTTAAATATAGCTACTGATCAATATGATAATGATAGAGTTTATTTAAATTTGTATTAAAGTTAAAAAATGAGTTTTGATAAAATTAAGAATACATTTGGAATATGTTTTAGTTCTCTGGGTTTCTTCTAAGCCTTTTAATTTGATCAAATGACTTTATTAATGTCTCGCATTTGCAAAAATTAAAATAAAAGCTAGTCCCTATATGAAAAACAAGAGTAGAATAAAAATGGAAGAACATAATGATTTCTGTTCCTAAGCTACCATGCAATTTGCTTAATTTTAGTTTTGACAAGTATTAATTATAAGTGACTCTTTTGGATTTGGTCTCTTTAGAAAGAATATGAAAGATTCCTATAGGAAAGAAAATGACATTACCTTTGGCCAAATTCAATAATTTAAAAGAGGTTTTTTCAAGGATAACTTATTCCCATTTGAATGGTGGCCAATCAGCTAAGGCCCAGCTTCCATTCAGTAGCATGGATTGTTGTTTTTGAACATTTATAAATCATTTATTTATTCACAAAATATCAGTTGGACAACTACTATCTATGTGCCAGGCCTTAATTTAGGTACAAAGGAAAGAAAAAATGAGCAAGGTAAGTTCTCTTCTATCAAGGGTGCCTAAAACCTAGTAGTGAAAATCATTAATTGAACAGGAAATCACAATAACATTTCATTTGGCTATGTTGGGAGAAAGAAGCACAGCATTCTGGAGGACAGTGTATTATAAAGTATATAGGGATCAAAAAATGTTCTTTAGAGGGAAAGTATAAACTGAGTTGGTTTGGCAAAGAGGAATTAAGCATGTATATGCATTAGGGAGAGGGCATTTCAAGTTTGGTGCAGTTTTGTACAGGACAGATTGATTTTGCTGAGCCTTAGTTTCTTTATCTGTAAAATTGGTATATGCCTATCTATTGTACACTTGTGAAGATAAAACACATGAAAGATATGAAAATGTCTTGGAAAGTAAAGGATTAAATGATATAAGGAATTATTTTTGCTCCTTCAAAACCCTTCTCTCCTTTTCTCTTTCTTCAATATTTGTCACTTCAGGTTCCCATTATTTAAGGAATTTTTCTTGCTGGATTACAATTTGACAATCTTATAAATGATATCATACTAGTGTGTTAATTGGTGGTGGTGGGTAAATTTTTTTCTTGGGATATTTTAGCAGGAATGTCCTGAAGCATTCCCTTAGTCAAAGGCTATAACCCTAATGCTGAGAATTACTGGCACTGCTGCAGGCTAATGGAAAAAAATATTTTATTTATTAGCAAGATGGACTACGAGGGGTTTCTGAACTTCATTAAGTAGGGGACCAACTATTCTGCCCACAATAGAGCCAGTTCAGGGGATACCAAAAGACATTTGTTTCAATCCTCATCTCATTTGATGTTCATGGTAACCCCTTGAGAAAAACTGGCCAGGGTTTAGCTAGTAAGTGAGAGAATACAAAACTGGAGTCCAGGTCTTCTGAATCCAAACATTATTTTTTTCCACTGTAACTGTGTTTTTTCAAACATTTTTACTTCTTTGTTCAAATAAAATCCTTAGCAAAATATGAAGATAAAAAGAGATACAGGCAAATATATTTATTTGAGGATGAATTTGGGGACTCAGAGCCCTAACTTCTCATCACTTGCTACATACCCCCTTTCACAACCCTAAGACCCTTTTTTTTTTCCTAAGAGCCCTTTTAAGAATGTCATGTCACACCTTGACAACTGCTGCACATTATGTTGCTGTACAACTCACTGAGTATTTCCAAGGTGTCAACACTTATCAATGGACCTCTCTCTTTCAGGTCTAGATAAACTCCATAATTAGCTGACAAAGACCATCTTTTGAAGGAACCAAGAGAAACTCCAGGGAGTATAAAGACATTGTTGCTTGTTTTTTCACACTCAAAGTAATACATTAATTATTTCAACAAATATTTATTGAAAACGTACTATAAGCCAGACATTTTTCTAGTCACTGGGAATATATCATTGAATAAAACAGTAAAAAATCTATGCCCTCACAAGGTTTATATTATAATTTATACTATATTTTTAAGGGGATGCCTTGGGGAATAAATTATCTGCAATTTAATTCCAACTCCACCAGTTAATATTTATATGATCTTTATAAAGTTACTTAATATATTTATGGCCATTTTTTATTTGCAAAATAGACATATTAGTAGAGTATAACCCCACAATGATTATGAGGATTAGAAAGTTAATATTTGTAAAACAAAGCAAATGATGAACAATATATGTATTTGTTAAATTAAAAATAGTGGAGGATACAGACAATGAATGAATATGTAAAAACCAATAGGATGACCGATGGTGGTGAATACCACGGAGAAAAATAAGGCAGGGAAGACATAAATGTTACTATAACAGTCTAGGGGGCAGCAATGAAGTTATTGTGGTTGGAGCAAAGTGAGGAATAAGGGAAGGCAGTAGGGCCATTGATATTTCAGATTTTTGTTCAAAGTGGATTGTTCTGGGGAGCCTTGTTGGCTCAGTCAGCACAGCATACAAATCTTGATTTCAGGGTCATGAGGACAAGCCCCATGTTGGGCATGGAGCCTACTTAATTTTTTTTTTAATTAAAAATGTGGATTGCCGGGCGCCTGGGTGGCTCAGTTGGTTAAGTGAATGCCTTCGGCTCAGGTCATGATCCTGGAGTCCCGGGATCGAGTCCCATGTCAGGCTCCCTGCTCAGCAGGCAGTCTGCCTCTCTCTCTGACCCTCCCCCCTCTCATGCTCTCTATCTCATTCTCTCTCTCAAATAAATAAATAAAATCTTTAAAAAAATGTGGATTGCCTATGGTAATAGATATATATCCTTTTTATTTTTTTTAATTTTTAAAGATTATTTATTTATCCATTTGAGAGTGAGAGAGAGAGAACAAATGGGGGAAGGTGGTAGGAACAGAGGCAGAGGGAGAAACAGACTCCTGGCTGAGCAGGGAGCCTGACCTGGGGCTTGATCCCAGGACCCTGAGATCATGACCTGAGCAGAAGGCAGATGCTTAACCAACTGAGCCACCCAGTGGAAGCTTAACCATTTGAGCCACCCAGGAACCCCAATACATACTCTTTAAGAAAACAGTTTGCACCAACAATGGCAAACAGTAGAAGTTAAAAGCTCCCAGGATATTGCTAACCAGTATTAAATGACTACAAATTGAGATTGCCTTGAGGAAGGAGAAGATAGTGTTCTTCAAAAGAAGAATAGAAAGTGACTTTCTGATTAGGCATGGGGTTGGAAATGGGAGTAGGAGATGTTACTTTTGTGTGCCTCTAGTTTTCCTCTTCTAATATGAGGGTCTACTTAATTGATGTTATGAAACTGAGTTTCAAAAGTAAATTGTTCTGTGTAAGTAATCCATTGCTGGTGGAGTGCTCTTCTTCCCAAATAGACCTGACCTAAGTTGTGGACCTGTGTACCACCAGAGATAGGAAAGATTTGACTGTAAAATAGGCTTTAGAATGAGTTGGAAAAAAAATTGCATGTAGTATGTGGTTAAAACAAGAGTTAGATTAAGCTGTGAATGACATATTAGAGATTAGTAAGAAAGTTAACATATTGGATATAAGTGAAAATGTCTTTAAAAGCAAGCATTGACTAGCTTCTCTTTTACTTTTGAATGTTGTCTATAAGTTGAGCAATATTAAAAATCAGGCTAATTGATTTCATGTTTCCATTCCTGTCTATTTATCTATAGATACATATATAGATATCAATTAATCATGTATATACATTTAAGTGTAGTGTTTGAAGAAATAATTAAACATGTGCTCAACAAGTACTTTTAAGTATCCTCTATGAACGAGACATGTTCTAGATCTTGAAATTGGAGCAGTAACCAAAATAGGAAAGATCTCTACCCTGATGGAGCTTACACCTAGTGGAGAAGGTATACTTGAAACAACCTGGAGAAGACAAATACGTTGTGATAATTTCTATGACTTATCATTATATTATTATTATTACCTTATTATTATACAAAACATCCCTTAAAGTAGGTCATATTTACCAAAAATTAAGTGATACAGGGAAGAGTTGGACTCTTTTTTTAAAATTTTATTATGTTTTGTTAATCACCATACATTACATCATTAGTTTTTGATGTACTGTTCCATGATTCATTGTTTGCATATAACACCCAGTGCTCCATGCAGAACGTGCCCTCTTTAATACCCATCACCAGGCTAACCCATCCTCCCACCCCCCTCCCCTCTAGAACTCTCAGTTTGTTTCTTGAATGATGAATTTACAAACATAAGATATAAAATAATAGCACACTTGTCAAAAGTAACAAAAGTACTATTGATTGGTACAGACTTGATTGTCCTCTAAGGGAATTTAAAGCTATTTTTTGTTGACACTAAGGATCCTCTAGGGCTTTTCTTGGTTTCCGTAGTGTACTTTGGTAAGTGAAAATGCAAAGGCTCCAAAGGAGAAAAAAATGGAGTGGAATCCCATGGCATCAAGGACACATGGGACTTTTTAAAGAACATCTCTAGCAAGTATGCAAGCTTCAAGCATTGAAACCTTTGATGGGTCTTACTGTTTTGTTCAACCCTGCTTCCCACCTCAGTTTGAAAACCATTTGTTATAATTCTAAGAATTGGCTCATTTGTATGGCACACTTCAAGTCAGGTTTTGACAGAATTACTTGAAGCTGGAGAAGACGCACAAGTTTTTTTATAAGCTTTCTGAAAGTTTTTTTGCTAAAACCACATTACAATTTGCCAAGAGAAGGTAGGACTAACATAGAAAAAAAACTTGATTATAGTAACATGAGTCAAAAACTTGGTAAAATGTCATGCTTAAAAGATAATGTCTTGAGGCACCTGGGTGGCTCAGTTGGTTAAGCATCTGCCTTCGGCTCAGGTCATGATCCCAGGGTCCTGGGATCAAGCCCCGCATCAGGCTCCCTGCTCCGCGGGAAGCCTGCTTCTCCCTCTCCCTCTCCGCATGCTTGTGTTCCCTCTCTTGCTGTCTCTCTCTTTGTCAAAAAAATAAATTAAAAAAAATCTTTAAAAAGATAATGTTTTCTTGAATATATTAAGAAATATTCTGAACAGCTTCCATGGAGCTTTGTTGCCTAGTTGCTCAGGCCCTGTCATATGCATCCTATTTTGCACTTACAACCAGCTTACCATGTTAAACCAGTCAATGTGTTAGTTCAGTGAAAGGAGAAAAGGACACAAATTCAAAATTCTAACAACGTTTCGAGTTGTGGTTGCATTAATGCTGCATTGAAAACAATGAATCCTTTACCTGTTTAAAAAGCATCATTCCTCATCACTGTTACAGAATCAGTTTGCAGTGGACCATGTAGATTCAAGGAACCTTTTCCTTGAAATAGCTCCATGAATTTAAAGTAAGTGACAGAATCACAATGCATAAAATTTCACATTGTTGCAACATCCAAATATGGACTTGAATTTTGTATAATTTTTAATTTTAATTTCATTTTTCCAGTAATTCATTTTTTAAAGATTTTATTTATTTATTTGGCATAGAGAGAGAGAGAGAACACAAGCAGAGGGAGTGGCGAGAGGGAGAAGGAGAAGCAGGCTCTCTGCTGAGCAGGAAGCCCGATGTGGGGCTCAATCCCAGGACCCTGGGATCATGACTTGAGCCAAAGGCAGACGGTTAACTGAGCCATTCAGGTGCCCCTCCAGTAATTCATTTTTAGTGTATTTTACAAAAGTACATCTTTGCAATAGATTAGATATTTTTTTAAAAAATAATATTCATCACTTCTTGCTCATATAATCAAAAAGTTGTGGATTAAAAAAAAATGTCTGTGGATCTATGGAAGTGGAAATGTCATCAAGTGGATCAATTCTTTGCACACAAAACTTTTCTTATGCACCTATTCTGTGCCTGGTACTGGGAATATAGAAATAAACATACACAATCTTTTCCCACTTAGTCTTACAGCATAATGACTTTTTGCTGAAATTGTGGTTTACAGACCAGCAGCATTGTAGACTTCACCAGGTAACTAGCTAGAAATGCCAAATCTCAGAACCAATTCCAGAATTATTAGAACCTACATGTTAATAAGAGTCCCAGGTGATTCATATGAGTATTAAAATTTGATAAGCACTAATCAAATGCATTCTATCATTGTTACTCATTGAGTGAAGACTGGAGACGGTTTGTGAACTGGTCAATGGCAAGATAAAAATGGAAAATAAGGAAAAGTATTTAGAAATTTTTATGGCGGGCGCCTGGGTGGCTCAGTTGGTTAAGCGACTGCCTTCGGCTCAGGTCATGATCCTGGAGTCCCGGGATCGAGTCCCGCATTGGGCTCCCTGCTCGGCAGGGAGTCTGCTTCTCCCTCTGACCCTCCTCCCTCTCATGCTCTCTGTCTCTCATTCTCTCTGTCTCAAATAAATAAAAAAAATAATTTAAAAAAAAATTTAAAAAAAAGAGAAATTTTTATGGCAACTTGACATTGCTAGAACATCTAAATGTGATCAGTGGGCTTGAATTTTATGTGTATTTACTTTTTAAATTTCACATTTCTAGTAATTTATTTTATTTAAAAAAAGTACACTTTTGTCACAGATTGTATACTGGAAAAAAAAGATCCTTTGCCAGAGTTAGAGAAACACAATAGTAGATAATTTGATTACCTAGATGCTTAGGGCAGGTCAAAGCCTCAGTTGTTCAGATATAGACTCTTATGGTCTTAAACTAGCTGCATTACTGTTCAGAGATATTGTTCAAAGCCTTTTACTTCATATAAGGGAAATAAGCTTTTCCAAAAACTGTGGAAAACACTTTGCTACCTAGCAGTTTGTGGAAGTTGCAAGTTTAAAAATCAAAGCTAAGGCTTTGAGAAGAACTAGGATTTTGTGAAAACAATTTCATAACTACAAAGTAAAAATAGAAATTATTGTCCTGTTGACTGTTTCCTTTGCTGTTCAGAAGCTTTAAAACAAAGAAGCAAGCCACAGAATGGGAGAAGATATTTGCAAATGACACTACAGACAAAGGTCTGATTTCCAAGATCTATAAAGAACTTCTCAAACTCAACACTCAAAAAACAAATAATCAAGTCAAAAAATGGGCAGAAGACATGAACAGACACTTCTCCAAAGAAGACATACAAATGGCTAACAGACACATGGAAAGATGTTCATCATCATTAGCCATAAGGGAAATTCAAATCAAAACCTCATTGAGATATGACCTTACACCAGTTAGAATGGCAAAAATTGACAAAGCAGGAAACAACAAATGTTGGAGAGGTTGTGGAGAAAGGGAAACCCTCTTACACTGTTGGTGGGAATGCAAGTTGTTACAGCCACTTTGGAAAACAGTGTGGAGGTTCCTCAAAAAATTAAAAATAGAGCTACCCTATGACCCAGCAATTGCACCCCTGGGTATTTACCCCAAAGACACAGATGTAGTGGAAAGAAGGGCCATATGCACCCCAATGTTCATAGCAGCAATGTCTGCAATAGCCAAACTGTGGAAAGAGCCATGATGCCCTCAACAGATGAATGGATAAAGAAGATATGGTCCATATATACAATGGAATATTACTCAGCCATCAGAAAGGATGAATACCCAACTTTTACATCAACATGGATGGGAGTGGTGGAGATAATGCTAAGTGAAAGAAATCAAGCAGAGAAAGTCAATTATTATATGGTTTCACTTATTTGTGGAACATAAGGAATAGCATGGAGAACATTAGGAGAAGGAAGGGAAAAATGAAGGGGAGGAAATCGGAAGGGGAGCTGAACCACGAGAGACTATGGACTCTGAGAAACAAACTGAGGGTTTTAGAGGGGAAGGGGTGGGGGGATGGTTTAGCCCAGTGACGGGTATTAAGGAGGGAACGTACTGCATGGAGCACTGGGTGGTATACACAAACAATGAGTCATAGAACACTACATCAAAAATTAATGATGTATTGTATGGTGACTAACGTAACACAATAAAATTTAATTAAATTTAAAAAAAGAAATTACTGTCCTTATGAGTGGGAAAGAATCTAATTACCAGGTGCATTGAGATTATGCTGTCAATGTAGCTTCCTGCTCTGTCTGAGTGAAGAAGAGTTAAGAGAATTCTAACACTTGGTATCTCAAACTTACCATGAATCATTTCAGTAGTGTGTTATGAAAAGTAGTAATCATAGTTAGGTTAATGTGCTAGAAATTGAGAAAATTGTCAGTCTAAATTTAGTCATGAACAAAACAGTCACTACTAACAAGGAACTTATGGTTTGGCAGGGGAAATATACATTGAACAGTTATCTAAATAATTATTTATTTGCATTTGGTGAAGGAAAATTACAAAGTCATATGAAAACATGTAATTGTATGCATAATTCAGATTGTAGTAGTAAAGGCAGGCTTCTCTGATGAAGTCACATTTGAGCTGAGATTGAAAGGATAACTTGTAATTAGTCAAATGAAAGGAGGAGAAAGAAATTAATACAGTCAAAGGAAATAATATTTGTGAAGACCCTGGGACAAAAAAAGCATTTCCATGGAGAAAAGGGAAGTGCATGGAATATAGCAATTAAGAGAAAATAGTGGTAGATGAGACCACCCAGATGTTGAGATCATGCATATTTTGGAAGGTCATGGTCAGTCATTATTTTGAATTTTATCCAAAGAGAAATGAGAAGGCAGTAAATGTGAGAAGCAGGATAGTGACATGATTAAAAATTAGGTTTTGAAATATCACTCCAATTGATTTGAAGAGAATTGATTTGAGGGGTCTGCAACACCTGGAGATAGGATTCAAAGGAATTTTATTTATTTATTTATTTATTTGACAGAGAGAGACACAGTGAGAAAGGGAACACAAGCAAGGAGGAGTGGGAGAGGAAGAAGCAGGCTTCCCACAGAGCAGAGAGCCCGATGCGGGGCTCAATCCCAGAACCCTGGGACCATGACCTGAGCCAAAGGCAGACACTTAATGACTGAGCCACCCAGGCACCCTGAATTCATAGGAATTTTAAAATGAACAAGGGTCATTTTAATCAACCACTGAGTGGATAAAGCTGGGGTTTGTTTCAGTTAAGAGACAGATCCTTTTCTATTTTTTCTTAAAGTCAGTATTTAGTAGTTGGCTTTATAAGAAGTAATTTTAATAGTATATTAGAAGATATTCTGAATTAATATAGATTTAGATACATCTATTAGATGATGTGGATAATAAGCTAGGTTATTCAGAAAAATAAGAATCCCAATAAAACTTTCTAAAAGTGTTTAGATAAAGAACAATTTAGAATATTAAAGAGCAGACAAGAAAGGGATGAAAAAGCCAAAATCTAATTCACAAAGAGAGCCTGGAGAAGAAAGTGGAGAACTGAAGCTTTTTTTTTTTTTCCCCCCTCTGAGGGATTTGCCTGTCCTAGTGAGCTTCTAAAGAAAGGTAAAAGTCCACTACCTTCCTACATTAGAGGGTCTGGTAAGATAATTTTTCACAGTAAAATCTGAATTCCAAAAATATATACTCTGTGGGTAAAAGTTCCTGAAAAATAAACTCATTACCCATTACTCATTAAAGCACATTTTTTCCCCTTGGTACCCAGGAGATCAGGTTGATGGGAGTTGGGAAAATACATCCCTAAGAAGTTATAACTACAACTTGGCCCTCCTATGGATTTACAGCCCAAATTCACATCACCTGAATTGGGCCAAAAATATATCAGACTATAAGCCGTATATGATAATTTATTTTTAACAAAATAAATTGCCACAAGAAGCAGGATTTTTTTTTTTCATTTTTATCATGTTTCAAGTTTGTATTTAAATTTTAGTTAGTTAACATACAGTGTAATACTGGCTTCAGGAGTAGAATTTAGTGATTTATCATTTACATATGACACCCAGTGCTAATCACAAGTACCCTCCTTAATACTCATCACCCATTGAAAAGAAGGGCCATATGCACCCCAATGTTCATAGCAGCAATGTCCACAATAGCCAAACTGTGGAAAGAGCCGAGATGCCCTTCAACAGATGAATGGATAAAGAAGATGTGGTCCATATATACAATGGAATATTACTCAGC
>NC_138385.1:49586764-49621535 GCF_054177405.1 Leptonychotes weddellii
GTTTTAGAGGGGAGGGGGGAGGGGGATTGGTTAGCCCGGTGATGGGTATTAAGGAGGGCAGGTACTGCATGGAGCACTGGGTGTTATACGAAAACAACGGATCGTGGATCACTACATCAAAAACTAATGATGTAATGTATGGTGATTAACATAACATAATAAAAATTAATAAAATTAAATTAAATTAAAAAAACAAAACAAAAAAAGAAAGTGGTCCATTTTCATTCTTTTGCATGTTGCTGTCCAGTTTTCCCAACACCATTTGTTGAAGAGATTATCTTTTTTCCATTGCATATTCTTTTCTGCTTTGTGGAAGATTAGTTGAGCATATAGTTCTGTTTCCACTTCTGGGTTTTCTATTCTGTTCCATCAATCTATGTGTCTGTTTTTGTGCCAGTACCATAGTATCTTGATGACTACACCTTTGTAATATAACTTGAAGTCCAGAATTGTGATGCCTCCAGTTTTGCTCTTCTTTTTCAAAATTGATTTGGCTATTTGGGGTCTTTTGTGGTTCCATAAAAATTTTAAGATTGTTTGTTCTAGCTCTGTGATAAGTGCTGGTGGTATTTTGATAGGGATATCTTAAAATATGTAGGTTGCTTTAGGTAATATAGACATTTTAAGAAAATTTGTTCTTCCTATCCATGAGCATGGAATGTTTTTCCACCTCTTTCTGTCTTCTTCAATTTCATTCACAGTATTCTATAGTTTTCAGAGTACAGATCTTTTACCTCTTTGGTTAGTTTATTCCTAGATAGTTTACAGTTTTTGTTGCAATTATAAATGTGATCAATTCCTTGATTATCCTTTCTGCCTCTTCATTATTGGCATATAGAAATGTAACAGACTTCTGTGCATTGATTTTATATCCTGTGACTTTCCTGAATTCCTTTATCAGTTCTAGACATTTTTTTGGTGGAGTTTTTCATGTTTTCTACATAGAGTGTCATCATCTGCAAAGAGTATGAGTTTGACTTCTTTGCCTATTCAGATGCTTTTTATTTCTTTATGTTGTCTGATTGCTGAGGATAGGACTTCTAGTACTCTGTTGAACAACAGTGGTGAAAGTGGGCATCCCTGTCGTGTTCCCAACCTTAGGGGAATTACTCTGTTTTTCCCCATTGAGAATCATATTCACTGTGGGCTTTTTGTATATGGCTTTTATGATATTGAAGTATGTTCCTTCTATACCTACACTGTGCAGTGTTTTAATCAGAAAGGATGCTCTATTTTGTCAAATGTTTTCTTTCTGCATCTATTGGGAGGATCATATGGTTCTTGTCCTTTCTATTAATGTAGTGTATCACATTGATTGATTTGCAGATGTTGAACAACCTTGCATCCCATGAATAAATCCCACGTGGTCATGGTGAATAATCCTTTTAAAGTACCATTTGATCCTATTGGCTAGTATCTTGGTGAGAATTTTGGCATCCATGTTCATCAGTCATATTAGTGTGTAATTGTCCTTTTTGGTGGGATATTTGTCTTATTCTCTGATCAAGCTAATTCTGGCCTAATAGACTGAGTTTGGATGTTTTCCTTCCATTTCTATTTTTTGAAACAGCTTTAGAAGAATAGGTATTATTTCTTCTTTAATGTTTGGTAGAATTCCCCTGGGAAGTCATCCAACACTGGACTCTTTGAGATTTTTAATTACTTTTTCAGTTTCTTTGGTGGTATGTGTCTGTTCAGGTTTTCTATTTCTTCCTGTTTCAGTTTTGGTAGTTTATATGTTTCTAGGAATGCATCCACTTCTTCCAGATGATCTAATTTGTTGTCATATAGTTGATCATACTATGTTCTTAAAATTGTTTGTATTTCCTTGGTGTTGGTCATGATCTCTCCTCTTTCATTCATGATTTTATTAATTTGGGTCTTTTTTCTTTTTGATAAGTCTGGCTAGGGGTTTATTGATCTTATTAAATCTTTCAAAGAACCAGCTTCTAATTTTATTGATCTGTTGTACTGTTCCTTTGGTTTCTCTTTGATTGATTTCTGCTCTGATCTTTACTATTTCTGTTCTCCTGCTTGGTTTAGGTTTTACTTGCTGTTCTTTCTCTAGCTCCTCTAGGTGTAAGTTTAGCTTGTGTGTTTGAGACTTTTCTAATTTCTTGAGAAATGCTTGTATTGCTATGTACTTCTCTCTTAGGACCACCCTTGCTGTATCCTAAAAGTTTTGAACATTTGTGTTTTCATTTTTATTTGTTTCCATGATTTTTTTTTAATTTTCTTTAATTTCCTAGTTGACCTATTAGTTCTTTAGTAGGATGCTCTTTAACCTCCAATTGTTTGATCTCCTTCCAGATTTCCTCTTGTGATTGAGTTCATGTTTCAAATCATTGTGGTCTGAAAATATGCAGAAATTATCCCAATCTTTTGGTACCTGTTGTGACCTGATTTGTGACCTAGTATGTGATCTATTCTGGAGAATAGTCCATGTGCAATTGAGAAGAATGTGTATTCTGTTGCTTTAGGATGGAATGCTCTGAATATATCTGTGAGGTCCATCTGGTCCATTGTGTCATTCAAAGCCCTTGTTTCCTTGTTGATATTCTGCTTTGATGATCTGTCCATTGCTGTGTGTGGGGTGTTAAAGTTCTCTACTATTTATGTATTATTATCAGCGTTGTCTCTTTAATTTTGCTATTATTGGTTTATATAATTGGCTGCTCCCAAGTTAGGAGCATAAATATTTATAATTGTTAGATCTTCCTGTTGGATAGACCCTTTCAGTATGATATAGTGTCTCTCTTCATCTCTTACTACAGTCTTTGGTTTAAAATCTAATTTGTGTGGTATGAGGATTGCCATCCCAGATTTTTTTTTTTTATGTCCACTAGCATGGTAATTTGTTCTTCACCAACTCACTTTCAATCTTCATATATCTTTATGTCTAAAATGAGTCTCTTGTAGATGGCATATGTTTGGGTCTTGCTTTGTTATCCAATCTAATACCCTGTGTCTTTTGATTGGAGCATTTAACCAATTTACTTTCAGAGTAATTATTGACTGATATGATTTTATTGCCTTTATATTACCTGTAACTTCTCTGTCCTTTCTGGTCTATGTAACTTTTGGGTTCTCTTTTCACATGTAGGATCCCCTTTAATATTTCATGCAGGGCTGGTTCAGTGATTAAAAATTCTTTTAGTTTCTTTTTGTTCTGGAAACTCTTTATTTCTCCTTCCATTCTGAATGTAGCCTTGCTGGATAATAGTTTTTTGGGTTTTTTTGGTTTTTTTTGGCTGCATGTTTTTCTCATTTAGTACCCTGAATGTATCATGATAGCCATTTCTGGCCTACCATGTCTCTGTGGATATGTCTGCTGCCAGTCTTATGTTTCAACCCTTGTAGTTTAAGGACCTTTTGTCCTGAGCTGCTTTCAGAATTTTCTCTTTATCTCTGAATTTTGTAAGCTTCATTATTTCAGTGTGTTGATCTATTTTCATTGATTTTGATGGGGGTTCTCTCTACCTCTTGGACTTGAATACCTGTTTCCTTCACCAGATTAGGGAAGTTGTCAACTATGATTTGCTCAAATATACCTTCTGTCCTTCTCTCTTTCTTTTTCCTCTGGGACCCCAACAATTTTAATATTGTTTTGCTTTATATTATCACTGACTTCTTGAAGGCACCCCTCATGTTCCATTACTTGTTTTTCTGTCTTTTCCTCAGCCTACTTTCTTTCCATCATTTTGTCTTCCATGTCATTGACTCTCTTCTGCCTCATTTGCCTTAGCTGTTAGAGCATCCATTTTAGACTTCATCTCAGAGCATTTTAATTTTGGCTTTATTAGTTTTTATTTCTGTATTAAGGGATTCTCTAGTGTCTTTTATGCTTTCTTTAAACCCACGTAGTAACTTTTTAAACATTATCCTGAATTCAAGCTCTGACACTTTACTTATATCCACATCAATTAGATCTGCAGCAGAGAGTATTATTTCTGGTTCTTTCCTTTGTTGTGAATTCCTCTTTCTAGTCATTTTTCCCAGAGAACCATGGATGAAGGAGAGAACAAAATCAAAAATATCAACCACGACCCAAGCAAAATACACGCTAGACAAATCCATAGAAATCAGAAACCAAAAAAGAAAAGAAAAAAAAATGAAAAGGGTGAAAGAGAGAGAATATTATCTCCCAGGTGGACAAAGCAGAGTGATCAAGTTGGTCCTGGTTGTATTTTGGTCTGTTTCTTAGAAGGCACTAAATCTCAAAATTGTAAAGAAAGCAAAACTTATATATATATATATATATATATATATATATATATATATATATATGTATATACACAAACATATATATGTTGTATATATGTTTGTGTATATACATATATATATATATATTTGTGTATATATATACAAAACCAAAATTGAATAAAGTGAAAGGAAGCCAAAAATGAAGAATATTTCCAAAAACTCTAAATGTAAAAATGGAAGTTAAAAACAAATATTTGATAAAATAAGAAACTAGTTGAAAAGGAAAAAAAAGAGAAGGAAATTTTGAACTTTTTTTCATGTGAAAAAAACTCAAATTCTGTATACTATTTTCCCCTATTGCTGTAGTTTTTTAGTTCTGTGTGCTCCTTAAACTTAGTATTCCCCTGATGTTACAGATGGTCTTCTAGGGGAGGGGACTGTTGTGTTGATTCTCAGGTGTTTTTGCCTGGGTGGAGTTGCTCCACCCCTTTCCAGGGGACCAGGCTCAGTATAAGATGCTTCTGGTTGTTCTATGTGGCTTTTGTTCCCTGAAGGTGTTCTGTGCTGCTTTAGAAGATGAAAATAAAAATGGCCATGCTGAGATTCCAGTCCTGGAGCTGAAAGATTGCAGCCCTCTTTCTTCAGTAAGCCCTCAAGGAAAAGCAGTCTTCACTTTTGTGTGCACCAAACTCTGCAGACTCCTGTGGTACATGCCCCCCCGATCCTCCAGGGGGAGGGAGGATGATCAGTCTGGGCCTGCCACTTGCAAGGCCCCTGCATGGAGAACTGTCACCTGATCATGTGTATACCTGTGCCACCCTTCTGGGGGAAGGAAGAGAGGGTTGCTGCATTTCACACCTTTGCAGGACCCCACATGAAGAGTGGTCACTGGATCCTGCTGAGGTTCACAGTTTATGGCAAACCAAGCTCAGAGCCCACTCCCGGGCTCACTGACCTTAGATGGTTTCCCCACTCCAATGTTTGAGAACTCTGCCAGCTAAGACACCCTCATTCTTTCTGTGACCCCGGGAATCCTGAGACCACACTGTCCTACCTAGCATTCTGCCCTGCTTTGCCACCTGAGCACCTTTCAGGTAGGGAAGTCTCTCATTGGAGCAGACTTCTAAAAGTTCTGATTTTGCACTCTAGGGCTATACCACTTTCTAGTAGCTGGCTTATGGAAGGTCCCTCCCCCCGCCATTTATCTTCTTACATAATCCCTTGGATTCACTTCTCCGCACCTCTGATCTTGCAAAAATGATTGCTTTTCTATTTGTAGAATTCTAACAATTTTTTCTTACATCTCAGTTTTAATTCATAGGTATTCAGAATGATTTGATAATTATCTGGCTAAATTCAGAGTGCAAGATGAAACAACATCCCCTACTCTTCTGCCATCTTGCCTCCCTCTTCTGCCAAACATTTAAAGAATAGTTAACACTTATTCATCTAGAACTATTCCAAAAAATAGAAGAGGATGAAAAGATTCCAAATTCCTTCCATAAGGCTGGCATTACTCTGATGTACCAAGCTGAGATTCAAACACTACAGATGAAGAAAAGAAAAAGAAAAAGAAAATTACAGGCCAATATCTCTGCTGAGCATAGATGCAAAAATACTCAACAAAATATTAGCAAATTAAATCCAAAACTATATTAAAAAATCATTTACCATGTTCAAGTGGGATTTATTAATGGGATGCAAGGGTGTTTCAATATTCACAAATCAATCAACATGATTCATTAGCTTAACAAGAGAAATGATAAAAAAAAAATATGATCATTACAATTGATGCAAAGTACATCCATTTATGATAAAAACTCTAAACAACTTAGGTTTAGAGCGAATATACCTCAACATAATAATGGCCATATATGTGGGGCGCCTGGGTGGCTCAATCAGTTAAGTATCTGCCTTGAGCTCAGGTCATGATCCCAGGGTCCTGGGATCGAGCCTTGCATCAGATGGCCTGCTCCACAGGGAGCCTGCTTCTCCCTCTCTCTCTACGTGCCACTGCCCCTATTTGTGCATGTTCTCACTCTGTCAAATAAATAAATAAAATATTTAATAAAAATAATGGCCATATATGAAAAACCCACAGCCAACATTATACTCAATGTTAGAAAACTGAAAACATTTCCTCTAAGACTAGGAAGAGAATAAAAATGTCCAGTCTTACTGCTTTTATTCAACATACTACTGGAAGAACTAGCAAAAGCAGTCAGACAATAAAAAGAAGTAAAATGTCTCCAAATTGGTAAGGAAGAACTAAAACATTAACTACTTGCAAATGACATAATACTATACATAGAAAACCCTAAAGCTGACTGCAAAAAAAAAAAAAAAAGCAAGAACCGATATATGAATTCAGTAAAGTCACAAGATATAAAATCAGTATAAAGGAATCTGTTGCATTTCTATACACTAGTAATGAAATAGAGAAAAAGAAACTAAGAAAACAATCCCACTTAAAATTCACAAAAAATAATAAAGTACCTGGGAATAAAATTAACCAAGAAGGTGAAATACCTGCATACAAAAAGGTATAAAACAATGATGAAAGGAATTTGAGATGACACAAATAAATGGAAAGATATTCCATGCTCACGGACTGAGAAAACAAATATTGTTAAAATGTCCATAATACCTAAATTGAACTACAGATTTAATGCATTCTTTATTAAAATACCAATCAATTTACAGAACTAGAATACATCATCATAACATTTGTATGAAATCACAAAGCATCTTGAATAGCCAAAGCAAGCTTGAAAAAGAAAAAAAAATAAAATTAAAGGTATTACAATACTAGCTTTCAAGATATACTACAAAGTGCTGTGACTATCATAAATGTTTGGAACTGACACAAATATAAACACATAGATCAATGAAACAAAATAATGCACCCAGAAATAAACCCATGAACACATTGCTTTTTAATATATGACAAAGGAGGCAAGAATATACAATGGGAAAAAGACAGTCTACTCAACAAATGGTGTTGGGCAAACTTTCACAACTATATCAAAAGAATAAAAAATGGTCTTCTTTATTACATCATACACAAAAATAAATTGAAATGGAAAAATCCCTAAAAGGGAACCTGACACCACAAAATTTTAGAATAAAATAGAGGCAGCAATCTCTTTGACATCAGCCACAGAAACATTTTTCAAGATATGTCTCCTTTGGGAAGGCAAACAAAAGCAAATTTAAACTATTGGGACCACACCAAAATAAAAAGCTTTTGAACAGTGAAGGAAAACATTAACAAAACAAAAAGGTACTCACTGCATTGGAGAATATGTTGCAAATGATATATTGAATAAGGGGTTGATATCCAAAATGTAAAAATAGTTTATACAAATAAAAACCAAAACCAAAACAAAAACAAAAACAAACAAACAAACAACAACAAAAGCAACCCACATGATCCAAATTAAAAAATGGGCAGGGAAATTAAAAGGATAATTACAGAGCAATATCCTTGATGAACATGGATGCAAAAATTCTCAACAGCTTACTGGCTAATTAGATACAACAGTACATTAAAAGGATTATTCACCACAACCAAGTGGGATTTTTATTCCTGTGCTACAAGGGTGGTTCAACATCTACAAATCAATCAACATGATACACCATATTAATAATTAAAAAAAAGATAGGAAACATATGACCCTCTCAATAGATGCAGAAAAATCATTTGACAAAATAAAGTGTCCTTTCTTGATAAAAACTCTCAAGAAGTAGGAATAGAAGGTACATATCTCAAATCAAAAAGGCCATATATGAAAGAACCACAGCTAATTTCATCCTCAATGGGGAAAAACAGGAAGCTTTTCTCCTATGGTTATAACACAACAGAGATGTCCACTCTCACCACTGTTGTTCAACGTAGTACTTAGCAATCAGAAAACAAAAGGAAGTAAAAAACATCCAGATTGGCAAGGAAGAAGTCAAACTTTCACTTATCATAGGCAACATGATACTTTAAGTAGAAAATCCAAAAGACTCTACCAAAAAATTTCTAGAACTGATAAAGAAATTCAGCAAAGTCGCAGGACATAAAATCAATGCACAGAAGTGTGTTGCATTTCTATATACCAATAATGAAGCAGAAGAAAAAATAATCAAGGAATAAATCAAATTTACAATTGCACCAAAAACTGTAAAATATCAAGGAATAAACCTAACCAAAGAGGTAAAAGATCTGTACTCTGAAAACTGTAGAATCCTTATGAATGAAATTGAAGAAGACAGAAAGAGGTGGAAAAATATTCCATGCTCATGGATTGGAAGAAAAAATATTGTTAAAAGGTCTATACTACCCAAAGTAATCTGCACATTCAATGCAATGCTTCTCAAAAGAACACCAGAATTTTTCATAAGGCTAGAATAAACAATGCTAAAATTTTTATGGAACCAGGAAAGATCCAGGATAGCCAAAGTATGTTGAAAAAGAAAAGCAAAGATGGAGGCATCACAATTCCGGACTTCAAGCTGTATTACAAGGCTGTAATCATCAAGATAGTATGGTACTGGCACAAAAGCAGACACATAGATCAATGGAACAAAAAAAAAAAACAAACCCAGAAATGGACAAACAACTCTATGGTCAACTAATCTTTGACAATGGCAGGAAAGAATATCCAATAGAAACAAGACAGTCTCTTCAACAAATGGTGTTGGGAAAACTGGACAGCAACATGCAAAAGAATGAAACTAGACCACATTCTTACACCATACACAAAAATAAATTCAAAAGGGATGAAAGACCTACATGTGAGGCAGGAATCCATCAAAATCCTGGAAGAGAACACAGACAGCAAACTCTTTGGCTTTAGCCACAGCAACTTTTTACTAGACATGTCTCTGAAGGGAATCAGAAGCAAAAATTAACTATTTGGAATTCTATACATCAGAGGAAACAATCATCAAAACTAAAAGGGAAACCACAGAATGGGAGAACATATTTGCAAATGACATACCAGATAATGGGCTAGTATCCAAAATCTGTAAAAACTTATCAAACTGACCCTCCCCCCCAAAAAAAAATATCCAGTCAAGAATTGGGCAGAAGACATGAACAGACATTTCTCCGAAGAAAACATACAAATGGCTAACAGGCACATGAAAAAATACTCAACATCACTCATCATTAGGGAAATACAAATCAAAACCACAATGAGATATCACCTCATACTTGCTAGAATGGCTAAAATTAACTAAGGAAACAATAGATATTGGCACAATAGATATTGGAACTCTCTTACACTGTTGATGGGAATGCAAACTGGTACAGCCACTCTGGAAAATAGTATGGAGTTTCCTCAAGAAGTCAAAAATAGAGCTACCCTACAACCCAACAATTGCACTACTAGGTATTTATGCAAAGGATACACAAATAGTGATACAGGGGCACATGCATCCCAATGTTCATAGCAGTAATGTCCACAATAGCTAAAATATGGAAAGAGCCCAGATGTCCATTGACAGATGAGTGGATAAAGAAGAAGTCATTTATATACAATGGAATATTGCTCAGTCATCAAAAAGAATGAAATCTTGCCATTTGCAATGATGTGGTTGGAACTAGAGAGTATTATGCTAAGCAAAATAAGTCAGTCAGAGAAAGACAAATGCCATATGATTTCACTCATATGTGGAATTTAAGAAACAAAACAGATGAACATAGGGGAAGGGAAGGAAAAATAAAATAAGATAAAAACAGAGGGCGCCTGGGTGGCTCAGTTGGTTAAGCGACTGCCTTTGGCTCAGGTCGTGATCCTGGAGTCCCGGGATCGAGTCCCGCATCGGGCTCCCTGCTCGGCAGGGAGCCTGCTTCTCCCTCTGACCCTTCCCCCTGTCATGTGCTCTCTGTCTCTCTCATTCTCTCTGTCTCAAATAAATAAATAAAATCTTTAAAAAAAAAAAAAACAGAGAGGGAGGCAAGCCATAAGTCACTCTTAACTATAGGGAACAAACTGAGGGTTGCGGGAGGGTTGATGGATGGGCGAATAGGGTAAATGGGTGATGGGCATTAAGGAAGGCACTGTTTGGGATGAGCACTGGGTGTTATATGCAACTAATGAATCACTAAATTTTATCCCTGAAACAATTAATGCAACTTTGTTAACTATTTTGGGTTTAAATAAAATCTAAAAAAAAAAAAATGGGCAGAGGATGTATGTAGACATTCTCCCAAAGAAGACACATGACAAGATGCTTAACATCATCATCAGGGAAATGTAAATTACAATGAGATATCACCTCACTCTTGTCAGAATAGCTAAAATCAAAAACACAAGAATAGGTGTTGGTAAGAATGTGGAAAAAAAGCAAAACAAAACACCTTAAGCACTTTTTGTGGGAATGCAAGCTGGAGCAGCCACTGTGGAAAATGGTATGGGTATTCCTGAAAAAACATTTTTAAAATTTTGTTTATACATTTATTTGTCGGTGGGGGGGAGATGAGGTGCAAGTACAGGGAGCTGCACGCAGAAGGAGATGCAGGCTCCCGCTAAGCAAGGATCCTGACGTGGGACTCAGACCCAGGACCCTGGGATCATGACCTGAGCCAAAGGCAGATGCTTAACCAACTGAGCCACCCAGACGTCCCTCCTGAAATACTGAAACTTAGAATTAACATGTGATCCAGAAATTCCACTACTAGGTATTTATCCAATGGAATTGAAAATATTAACTCAAAAAATATATACACCCTTATGTTTATTTTCAAAATTATTTACAATATCAAAGATATGGAAGCACCCCAAGTGTCCACTCATAGATAAATTTGTAAAGAGGATGTTGTATATATATATATAAATCAGCCAGAGAAAGACAAATACCATATGATTTCATTCATATGTGGAATTTAAGAAAGAAAACATATGAACAAGTAAAAAAAAAAAGAGACTCTTAAATACAGAGAACAAAATTCTGATTTCAGAGGGTAAATGAGTGGGTATGAAGATGGATAAAATAAGTAAAAGGGATTATGAGTACACTTTTCATGATAAGCACTGAGTAATGTATAGAATTGTTGAATCATATTGTACACCTAAAAATAATACAAGCCTGTAGGTTGATTATACTGGAATTAATAAATAAAAGCAAATTTTAAAAATTCTTTGAAAATAACTCTATTTCTGAACTCTCTATTCTTTCCAGTTGAACTAAACCTTTATACTTACACTATTACCTTAATGTCTTGATTATGTAGCTTTGTGGTAAAATTTGAAATCAGGAAGTGAGAGTCCCCTGGCTGTATTCATATTCTCAAGATTCTTTTTCTTGATCCTCTGCATTGAAATATAAATTTTAGGATCACTTTGTCAATTTCTGCAAGGAAACCACCTGGGATGAAGATAAAGAAAACCGAATAATCCTTAGCTAGACTCATCAGGATAAAAAAAGGAAAACTCAAATAAATAAAATCAGAAACAAATGAGGAGAGTTACAATGGATGCTACAGAAATACAAAGGATTATAAGAGTTTATACAAAATATATATTAGCAAATTGGACAACCTAGAAGAAACGGATAAATCCTTAGACACATATATCTCCCAAAATTAAATCAGGAAGAAATGGAAAATCTGAACAGACTATTTACTACTAACAAAATTGAATTGGTAATCAAAAAAACTACAAAAAAAATAAATAAATAAAGTCCAGGACCAGATGGATTCATAGGTGATTTCTTCCATTTTTACAAGTTTTAATATGTATTTTTCTCAAACTCTTCCAAAAATAAAAGAGGAAGGACAGCGTCCAAACACATTCTACAAAACCATCATTATCCTGATACCAGAACCAGACAAAGGCACCACAAAAAAGAAAAAAAAAAATGCTGCAGGCCAATATCCCTGATGAACATAGATGCAAAAGTCCTCAATAAAGTATTAACAAGCCACCGTTCAATAAATTAAAAAGAGTATTCGCCATGATTAAATGAGATTTATTTCAGGGTTGAAAGGATAGTCCAAAATTGCAAATCAATCAACATGATACATCACATTAATAAAATGAATAGTTCTGGACTAAGATGAGACTTGCTTTGTGAATGTATTCTGAAGAATGTTCCATGTGCACTTGTAAAGAATGTGTAATCTGCTGGGGGGTTTTGTTTGTTTTAGTCTCAATTTCAAAACTTTATTTTTATCTATCCATCAAGGGCATAGGATACCTTCATCAGCTCCAACTTTTGCTTTTCTCTTTACAGAATATGTTCTATCACCTAAACCCAGGGTTATCCTGTGTAAGCAGCTTCCTAGAACAAAATTACTTTTGCCTTCTGGGTTAAGTATCCTCAAGCAATGTGTGGAAACACAAGCTGTCCTATTTAAAGCAGCAGGTTCCAAGCTCTGTTGTTGTTGTTGTTGTTGTTTAATGGAATGTTCTGAATATATCTGTTTGAATCACGTGGTATAATGTGTCATTCAAAGCCACTGTTTCCTTGTTGATTTTTGGTCTGGATGATCAGCCCATTGATGTAAATGGGTTGTTAAAGTCCCCTACTATTATTGTATTACTGTCAATCCCTTTTTAAAACATTTGTCAATACTTGCTTTATGCAGTTGGGTGCTTCCATGTTTGGTGCATAAATATTTAAAATTGTTTTATCTTCTTGTTGGAGTGTTCCCTTTATGACTGTGTAGTGTCCTTCTTTGATCCTTGTTACAGTCTTTGTTTTAAAGTCTATTTTGACCAATATAACTATTGCAATTCCAGATTTATTTTCATTTCCATTTCTGTAATAAATGTTTTTCCATCCATTCGCTTTCAATCTGTATGTATCTTTAGATGTGAGGTGAGTCTCTTCTAGGCAGCATATCAATGGATCTTGTGGTTTTTTCTTTTTAAGATTTATTTATTTATTTGAGGGGAGAGTGTTAGAGGGAGACAGAAAGGGAGAGAGAACCTCCAGCCGTGTCCCCACTGAGTACAAAGCCTGATGCAGGGCTTGATGCCAGGACCCAGAGATCATGACTTGAGCCAAAACTAAGAGTTGGATCTTAAACAACTGAGCCCACAGGTGCCCCTCAAAGGGTATTGTTTTTTATTAATTATGTAACACTATGTGCTTAGATTGGATAATTTAATCCATTTACATTGAAAATAATTATTTTTTTTGATGTAGTGATCCATGATTCATTGTTTTCATATAACACCCAGTGCTCCATGCAGTACGTGCCCTCCTTAATACCCATTACCGGGTTAACCCACCCCCCACCCCCTCCCCTCTAAAACCCTCAGTTTGTGTCTCAGAGTCCTTAGTCTCTCATGGTTCATCTCCCCATCCGATTTCACCCCTTCCTTTTTTCCCTTCCTTCTCCTAAGGTCCTCCATGCTATTCTTTATGTTCCACAAATAAGTGACACTATATGATAATTGACTTTCTCTGTTTGACTTATTTCACTTAGCATAATCTCCACCAGTCCCTTCCATGTTGATGCAAAAGTTGGGTATTCATCCTTTCTGATGGCTGAGTAATATTCCATTGTATATATGGACCATATCTTCTTTATCCATTCATCTGTTGAAGGGCATCTCAGCTCTTTCCACAGTTTTGCTCTTGCAGACATTGCTGCTACGAACATTGGGGTGCATATGGCCCTTCTTTTCACTGTATCTGTGTCTTTGGGGTAAATACCCAGTATTGCAACTGTTGGGTCATAGGGTAGCTCTATTTTTAATTTTTGAGGAAACTCCACACTGTTTTCCAAAGTGGCTGTAACAACACCAACAGTGTAAGAGGGTTCCCCTTTCTCCACAACCTCTCCAAAATTTGTTTCCTGCCTTATCAATTTTTGCCATTCTAACTGAAGTAAGGTGGTATCTCAATGTGGTTTTGATTTGAATATCCCTGATGGCTAATGATGATGGACATTTTTTCATGTGTCTGTTAGCCATTTGTATGTCTTCCTCAGAGAAGTGTCTTTTCATGTCTTCTGCCCATTTTTTGACTTGATTATTTGTTTTTTGGGTGTTGAGTTTGAGAAGCTCTTTATAGAACTTGGAAATCAGACCTTTGTCTGTAGTGTCCTTTGCAAATATCTTCTCCTATTCTGAGGGTTACCTCTTTGTTTTGTTGACTGTTTCCTTTGCTCTGCAGAAGCTTTTTATCTTGATGAAGTCCCAAAAGTTAGTTTTTGCTTTTGCTTCACTGGTTTTCGGAGATGTATTTTGAAAGAAATTGCTGTGGCCGATGTTGAAGAGGTTACTGCCTATGTTCTCCTCTAGGATTTTGATTGATTCCTGTCTCATATTGAGGTCTTTCATCCATTTTGAGTTTATCTTTGTGTATGTTTTAAGAGAATGGTCGAGTTTCATTCTTCTGTACATAGCTGTCCAATTTTCCCAGCACCATTTATTGAAGAGACTGTCTTTTTTTCATTGCATATTTTTTCCTGCTTTGTCGAAGATTATTTGACCATAGAGTTGAGGATCCATATCTGCACTCTCTATTCTATTCCATTGATCTATGTGTTTTTGTGCCAATACCATGCTATCTTGGTGATCACAGCTTTGTAATATAGCTTGAAATCAGGCAACATGATGCCCCCAGCTTTGTTTTTCTTTTTCAACATTTCCTGGGCGATTGGGTGTCTTTACTGGTTCCATACAAATTTTCGGATTGTTTGTCCCAGCACTTTGCAAAATGCCATTGGTATTTTGATCATGATGGTGTTGAAAGTATAGATTGCTCTGGTTAGCATAGACATTTTAACAATGTTTATTCTTCCCATCCACGAGCATGGAATATTTTTCCTTTTTGTGCCTTCTTCAGTTTCTTTCCTGAGTGTTCTGTAGTTCCTAGAGTATAGATCCTTTCCCTCTTTGGTTAGGTTTATTCCGAGGTATCTTATTGTTTTTGGTGCTATTTTAAATGGAATCATTTATCTAATTGCTCTTTCTACAGTTGCATTGGTAGTGTATAAGAAAGCAACTGATTTCTGTGCATTGATTTTGTATCCTGCCACATTAATGAACTGCTGTATGAGTTCTAGTAATTTGGGGGTGGAGTCTTTGGATGTTCCACATAAAGTATCATGTCATCTTTGAAGAGAGAGAGTTTGACTTCTTCTTTGCCAATTTGAATACCTTTTATTTCTTTTTGTTGTCTGATTGCTGTTGCTAAGACTTGTAGAACTATAAGAGAGTGGGCATCATTGTTGTGTTCCTGATCTTAAGAGAAAGGCTCTCAGCTTTTCCCCATTGAGGATGATATTTGCTATGGGTTTTTCATAGATGGATTTTATGAACTTGAATAATGTTCCCTCTATCCCTATACTCTAAAGAGTTTTAATCAGGAAAGAATGCTCTATTTTGTCAAATGCTGTTTCTGCATCAATTGAGAGGACCATGTGGTTCTTCTCTCTCCTCTTATTAATGTGTTCTATCACACTGATTGATTGGCAAAAGTTGAACCACACTTGCATCCCGGGGATAAATCCCACTTGGTCGTGGGGGATGATCCTTTTAATGTATTCTTGGATCCTATTAGCTAGGATTTTGTTGAGGATTTTGGAGTCCATGTTCATCAGGGAAATTGGTCTGAAATGAAAACCCCTTTTTGATGGGGTCTTTGCCTGGTTTGGGGATTAAGGTAATGTTGGCCTCATAGAATGGGTCTGGAAGCTCTCCTGTTTCTATTTTTTGAAACAGCTTCAGGAGAATAGGTATTTCTTCTTTGAATGTTTGGTAGAATTCCCCACTGAATCCATCAGGCCCTGGACTCTTGTTTTTTGGGAGGTTTTTGATCACTGCTTCAATCTTGTTACTGGTTATTGGCCTATTGAGGTTGTCAATTTCTTCCTGTTTCAGTCTTGGCAGGGTATAGGTTTACAGGAAGGCATCCATTTCTTCCAGGTTGCTTAAATTATTGGCATAAAGTTGTTGATAATAATTTCTAATAATTGTTTCTATTTCCTCAGTGTTAGTCGTGATCTCTCCTCTTTCATTCATAATTTTATTAACTTGGCTCCTTTCTCTTTTCTTTTGGATAAGTCTGGCCAGTGTTTTATCCATCTTATTAATTCTTTCAAAGAACCAGCTTCTAGTTTCATTGATCTGATCTACCGTGTTTCTGGTTTCTAATTCATTGATCTCTGCTCTAATCTTAACTCTTTTCTTCTACTGCATGACTTAGGCATCATTTGTTGCTTTTTCTCTAGTTCTTTAAGGTGTAAAGTTAGTTGGTGAATTCGGTATTTTTCTATTTTTTTGAGTGAGGCTTGTATGGCTCTGTATTTCCCCCTTAGGACTGCCTTTGCAGTATCCCATAGGTTTTGGACTGATGTGTTTTCATTTCCATTGTTTTCCATTAATTGTTTAAGTTCTTCTTTGATTTCCTGGTTGACCCCAACATTCTTGAGCAGAGTGGTCTTTAGCTTCCAAATGTTTGAATTTCTTCCAAATTTTTTCTTGTGATTGAGTTCCAGTTTTGAAGCATTAAGGTCTGAGAATATGCAGGGAATAATCTCAAGCTTTTGGTATCAGTGGAGATCTGATTTGTGACCCGGTATGTGGTCTATTCTGGAGCAAGTTCCATGTGCGCTCTAGAAGAATGAGTATTCTGTTATTTTAGGGTGGAATGTTCTGTACATATCTATGAGGTCCATCTGGTCCAGTGTGTTATTCAAAGCTCTTGTTTCCTTGTTGATTTTCTGCTTACATGATCTGTCTATTGCTGAGAGTGGAGTATTAAGTTCTCCTACAATTAATGTGTTGTTATCAATATGACTCTTTATTTTAGTTAACACTTGTAGATCCTGCTCCCATGTTGGGGGTGTAGATATTTACAATTGTTAGATTTTTTTTTTATAGACCCTTTAAGAATGATACAGTGTCCTTCTGTGTCTCTAACTACAGTCTTCAGCTTAAAATCTAATTTGTCTGATATAAGAATTACTAACCCAGCTTTCTTTTAAAGTCCTTTGGTATGGAAGATGGATCTCCATCCCTTCACTTTCAGTCTGGATGTATCTTTAGGTTCCAAAGGAGTCTCTTGTAGACAGTCCTGTCTTTTTATACAATCCGCAACCCTGTGCCATTTTATGGGACCCTTTAGGCCATTCATGTTGAGAGTGATCATTGAAAGATTTGAATTTATTGTCATCATGTTGCCTGTGAAGTCCTTGTTTCCATAGATTGTCTCTGTAAAATTCTGTTCTATATCACTCTTGGTGTCTTTCTCCTTTTATAGAACCCCCCTTAATATTTCTTGCAGGGCTGGTTTAGTGGTCGCATATTCTTTCAGTTTCTGCTGGTGTTGGAAGCTCTGCATCTCTCCATCCATTCTGAATGACAGTCTTACTGGATAAAGTATTCTTGACTGCAGGTTCCTCTCATTTAGTACCCTGAATATGTCTTGCCAGCCCTTTCTGGCTTGTCAGGTCTCTGTGGATAGGTCTGACATTATTCTGATGTTCTTCCCTCTGTAGGTGAGGAATCTCTTCCCCCTAACTGCCCTTAAGATGGTTTCCTTGGTTCTAAGATTTGCGAATTTTATTATTACATGCCGGGGCATTGGCCTGTTTTCCTTGATCTTGGGAGGGGTCCTCTCTGCCTCTAAGACAAGAATGTTTGTGTCCTTCCCCAGATTAGGGAAGTTCTCAGCTATGATTTGCTCAAATATATCTTCTAGTCCTCTCTCTCTCTCTCCACCCCTTCAGTGATCCCAATAATTCCGACATTGGAATGTTTCATGGTGTCACTTGTATTTTTCTGATTCTATTTTCATGGATTTTGAGTTGTTTTTCCCTGGCCTCCTCTGTCTCCTCCTTTTCTATCAATTGGTCTTCTAGATCACTAATTCATTCTTCTGCCTCACTTACCCTAGCTGTTAGATTATATATTTAGATTGGATCTCATTGATAGCATTTTATGTTCTGCCAGTTCAGCTTTCATTTCTGCCCTTAGAGACTCTATGTTGCCATTAATCGATTTCTCCATTCTAGCTATTGTCTTCACAACTGCTACCCTGAATTCCATCTCTGACATCTTGGTTATATCTGTATCCATTTGTAAATCTCTGGCAGAACTCAAAGTCTCTGAGTCTTTCCTATTTTGGGGGTTCCTCCTGCTAGTCATTCTGTTGAGGGGTGGTTGAGGGAATGTACAGAGTACAAATTATTGACCACAACCCAAGCAAGATGGTACTCTTTTCTAGGGACCTTAGGGTTGTTGGCCTCTTGTTCTCCCAGCCTGTCTCTTGGGGGAGGGGCTTGCTGCCCTGCTACTCAGGCAACCCTGTTTGGGCAGAGTTGCCCTGCCCTCTGTGTGTGGGGGGGATGGGCTCAGTGAAAACCAGTTTTGGGGGGCTTTGGTTCTCTGGCGCCTTTCCTTGGTGGCCTGCTGCGTCTCTTCCGAGAGTCAGAGTAGAAGAAATCTTTTCCAACCTTCTGCCTTAGAGAAGAGAGATTGCAGTCTGTTCTTCAATGAGCTCTCCAGGCCACACTATGTCCATTTCTGTCTGTGCTGCTATAAACTGCAGCATCCTGGGTTGTGCGCCCCTGAGCAGCACTCCCATTCCTCACCTTCTGGTCAGGGCACATCTCTGCCCCTTGTGCTTCTAAAATGGCCAGCCGCCCCCAGTTTGCATGTGTGGCCATGCTGCTCCAGGTTTCAGTCTGGGGGACTGCCCTGAAGTCCTTTCCCCATTGTTACCACTGTGCGACTCTGTGACCGGTCCCCAGCACGGGAGGCTTTCACTCTCTTGTGTTATTTCACCTTCCGGGCACCAGCGCTTATGGCAGCTCCCTCCCCCTTCTGTTTATCTTCGGATATGTGCCCACAGAATCATGGCTGCCCACTTCATATCTCGAAACCAACTGCCTGTGGTATTCTATTTGTAGGGATTCAGATCTATCTTCTTACATCTCAGGCTGATTTTGTGGGTGTTCAGAGTGGTCTGGTAGATATGCAGCTAATTCCAGGGATCGGTTGTAATACAGTCCTTACTCCTCTGTCATCTTTTTCCCCCTTTCACATTCAAAGGAAGTATTGATACGTATGTACCTTTTCACATTTTGTTACTTGTTTTGTGGTCATTTTTATAGTTTTCTCTTCCCTCCTTCTCTTGCTCTCTTCTATTATAGTGTGATGGATTTCTTCAGTGAACTGCTTGGATTCCTTTCTCTTTATTTTTTTGTGTATCTATTACAGGTTTTTTATTTTAAGTTACCATTAGGTACATATATATCATCTTATGCATAAAACAGTCTATATTATTTTGATGGTCACTTAAGTTTGAACCCATTCTAAAAGGACTAAATTTTTATTCCTGCACCATGTTTTATGTATATGATGTCATATTTTACATCTTTTTATTTTGTGAATCCCTTGATTGATTTTTTCCCTTGACTGATTTCATAGATATAATTAATTTTCCTTCGCTTATGCTTTAACCTCCATACTGTTTTTATAAGTGATTAATCTACTGCTTTTATTTTTTTATTATTATTTTTTAAGATTTTATTTATTTGACAGAGAGAGACACAGTGAGAGAGGGAACACAAGCAAGGGGAGTGGGAGAGGGAGAAGCAGGCTTCCCACTGAGCAGGGAACCCAACATGGGGCTCGATCCCAGGAGCCTGGGATCATGACCTGAGCCGAAGGCAGATGCTTAACGACTGAGCCACCCAGGCACCCCTAATCTACTGCTTTTATTATATGTTTGCATTTACCTGTGAATTTTTTTTTCCTTTCCTAATTTTCTTACTCTTAATTATGTCCTTTTCTTTCCATTCAAAAAAATTCCCTTTACAATTATTGTAAGTTTGATTTAGTAGTGATAAATCCTTTTAACTTTGGTTTGGGAAATTTTTAGCTCTCCTTCAATTCTGAATGATAACCTTGCAGTGTAGAGTATTCTTGTTTGCCACATTTTCCTTTCAGTACTTTGAACATATTATGCCACTTTCTTCTAGCCTGCAATATTTCTGCTTAAAAATTAGCTGATAGCTTTGTGGGGACTCAGTTTTAAGTAACTCTTATTTTTTTCTTCCTGCTTTTAAAATTCTCTCTTTATCATTACTTTTTTTTCATTTTAATTATTATGTGTCTTGCTATGGATCGTCTTGGGTTGATTTAGTTGGAGACTCTGCCTCCTGGATCCTGATGTCTGTGTCCTTCCCCCAGATTAGGGAAGTTTTCAGCTATTGTTTCTTCAAATAAATATTCTGGCCCCTTCTCTCTCTCTTCTCCTTTTGTAATCTCTATGATGCAAATGTTATTATGCTTGATCGTGTCTCTGAGTTCCTGTAACCTATTCTTGTTTATTATATATATATATACACACACACACACACATATATATATATATATATATATATATATATATATATATATATATATATATATATATATATTTCTTTTTGTTGTTCATCTTGGTTGCTCTCCATCACCTTATTTTACAGATTGCTGATCTGTTCTGTCTTCTGTAGTCTGCTGTTGATTTTACCAAGTGTTATTTTAGGTTCTTCATCTCTGACAGATTTTTTTTAAATATTTTCTATCTCTTTATTGAAGGTCACACTGAGATCCTCCACTCTTTTCTGAAGTCCAGTGAATATCTTTATAATCATTACTTGGAATTCTTTATCAGGCTTGTTGCTTATCTATGTTTTATCTAACTCTTTTGCTGTGGTTTTGTCCTGTTCTTTCATATAGGATATATTCCTCTTTCCTCATTTTATCTAAATCTCTGTGTTATTTTTCAAGTTTTTATTTAAATTCCAGTTAGTTAACATACAGTGAAATATTAGTTTCAGGTGTATAATTTAGTAATTCATCACCCAATTACAACACCCAGTGCTCAAAACAGCAAGTGGCCTCCTTGATACCCATGACCTATTTTTTCCTCCCAGGTTTTTATTTAAATTCCACTTAGTTAACATACAGTGTAATATTAGTTTCAGGTGTTGGATTTAGTGATTCATCACTACCATACAACACCCAGTGCTCATCATAACAAGTGCACTCCTTAATCCCCATCACCCATTTAACCCATCCCCCTGCCCACCTTCCTTCCAGTAGCCCTCAGTTTGTTTTCTATAGTTAAAATTCTGTTTTATGTTTTGCCTTTCTCTTTTTTCTCCTATGTTCATCTGTTACATTTCTTAAATTCTGCATATGAGTGAAATCATATGGTATTTATCTCTCTCTGACTAACTTATTTTGCTTAGCACAGTACTCTCTAGTTCCACCCACATCATTTTAAATAGCAAGATTTCATTATTTTTATGGTTTAGTAATATTACATTATATTCATATACTACAACTTCTTTAACTATTCATCAATCAATGGACATTTGGGCTCTTTCCATAATTTGGCTATTGTTGATAAAGTTGCTATAAACATTGAGGTGCATGTATCCCTTTGAATCAGTATTTTTTTATCCTTCCAGTAAATACCTAGTAGTGCAATTGTTGGGTCTACCATAGTTCTATTTTTAACCTTTTGAGGAGCCTCCATACTGTTTTCCCAAGTGTCTGTACCAATTTGCATTTCCACCAACAGTGTAAGAGTGTTCCCCTTTCTCCACATCCTTGCCAACACCTGTTGCTTCCTGTGTTGCTAATTTTAGCCATTCTGACTGGTGTGAGGTGATATTGTAGTTTTGATTTGTATTTCCCTAATGATGAGTGATGTTGAGCATCTTTTCATGTGTCTGTTAGTCATCTGTATGTCTTGTCTTCTTTGGAAAAATGTTTATTCACGTTTTCTGTCCATTTTTAAACTGGATTAATTTGGGGGGGTTATATCTCTATATTAAGAAAGTCATCTACATCTAATCTTGAAAGTAGTGGTCTTATGAAGAAGATGTCTTGTGTTGTGATGTAACTTAATGCCCCCTGTTAACCAGAACTGGGAGCTTCAGTGGTGTTACATATGTGGGCTGTGTGCAGCCTTCTCTTGTGACTTAGCCACATTTGCCTTTAGTCCAGTTTACTTCAACGGCCCATTTTGCCTGTTGTGGATGCTTTTGGTAGGGTTTGTTCTTTTTGCTATTATGGGTCTTATCTGGGGAGGCTGCCGGCTTGTAGTCAGGCAATGTCAGCAGTCATACTAGATACCTTTCATGTCCATCTACAGCTGCTTCAGTTGCATTGAACTAGCACCTTGTGATACTCCCTGAGAGGTTTCAATTGGTGGGCTGGGTTGGCAGTCAGACCTGATACCTGCCCTCAATCTCTCTGTTGGGGCTGCAATTGCACTGAATTGAGGGTTGCTTTCTGTTCTGTCACTGAGATGCTTTTATGGGGGAGTGGGGCAGTCAGTCACACCAGCTACCTACTCCTAGTCCATCTAATTAGCAGAGTGCTCTCTCTGCACTGCCAGATATGAAGTTCAGCTTCTGGGACTGTGTGCATACTGGTATGTGTGGTTATCTCCCCCTCTACATAGGGCAGGAGTCGTTTTGGAAGGGTGCCAGTCCCTGCTGGGTTTGCTTGCAATGTCTGTCAGGGCAGGAGCTGTTTTTGAGGGATACTTGATGCATGGGATAGGTTGGGTTGGGTGGGATCCACAGCAGAAGATGGGGGCAGGGCACTGGATGCAAGCAAAATAGAGTGTTTTCACTGGTTCTGGTAAGTATTTGTCTATCTAAGCTGGGCAGTGGGAGTGGTGGGGAGAGAAATTGTGCTTACCAGCTACTTTGTTCTTGGAGAAGTCTTCTAAAGATCCCTGCCTCTATAGCACATATTCTGAGATTAGCAAATAAATTTCTTTCATGTGCTTTTCAAATTGCTGCTTCTATGCTGTGTCCCTGCTCTGTCTCTGCAGGACTATTTGTTCTACTGGTTCTTTAAGGGTGGGGACTCATTTTCCTATTGCCCCCTGGCTTTCCTGGAGATAAGTCCACTGATTTTTTTTTATGATTTTATTTATTTATTTGACAGAGGGAGAGACAGCAAGAGAGAGAACACAAGCAGGGGGAGCAGTAGAGGGAGAAGCAGGCTTCCCGCCTAGCAGAGAGCCCAATGTGGGGCTCGATTCCAGGACCCCGGGACCATGACCTGAGCCAAAGGCAGATGCTTAATGACTAAGCCACCCAGGTGCCCCAAATCCACTGATTTTTAAAGTACTTAAAGTTAAGCCCCACTGGTTTTCAAAGTTAATATTTTGGAGACTTGCCTTCCCCATGCAGGTTTCCCATGCCTGGGGTGCCTGGTGTGGGGTTTAATCTTTTGGCTGCTCCATTCTTGTGGTGTCCATCCCATTTACAATTAGTCTTGCTGGGATTTGGTTCCTAACTGTGTCTCCACCCCTCTTACTACTTTCAGCCTGGCCTCCTCACTACAATTAATTGTGAAAAGTCTATTCTGCCAATCTTGGGATCATTTTTTTTTTAAAGATTTTTTGTTTATTTATTTGAGAGAGAGAATGAGAAGGGGGAGGGTCAGAGGGAGAAGCAGACTCCCCGCTGAGCAGGGAGCCTGATGCGGGACTCGATCCCGGGACTCCAGGATCATGACCTGAGCTGAAGGCAGTCGCTTAACCGACTGAGCCACCCAGGCGCCCACTCTTGGGATCATTTTAAGAGTTAGTTGTTCTAATGTGTCTGTTTTCTTGGTGTGACAGGGGAAGGAGGTGAGCTCAGGATCCTCCTACACTGTCATTTTCCCAGAAGTCGCCTGCCCTTTCATTCTTCAGCAAGACACTTGCCCTTTCTCTGAGTCTGATTGTCAGCCTGGAAAATGAAGAGTGTTAATTACACTACCCATTGTAAGTGACTACAGAAAGTTTTATCAGAGAAAGAAGTGCAGATTTGAAAATAAGACATTTAGTTTTACACAGGAAAGACATTTGTTATTAACTTTGTATTATCCAAGATCTTATTCTATTCATCTTTATTTCTTTGATTATAGACATGTCTTTCTTCTTTCTTTCTTCCTTCCTTCCTTCCTTCCTTCTTTCTTTCTTTCTTTCTTTCTTTCTTTCTTTCTTTCTTTCTTTCTTTCTTTCTTTCTTTCTTTCTTTCTTTCTTCCTAGTTTTCCTTTGTTACCTCATCACCTGTACAGGCCAAAATAACAATGAGCGCTTTTTCCTGGAACACTGAAGAAATAGAAACATTGTAAAAATATACCTTCCTTTTTTTTACCTTAAAAAAAGCTTTAAAACTCATTTTCAATTCTTTTCTTCCCGCTGTGTGGTTCAGGTTGATTAAATTTTTTAAGTTAAAAATAATGTTATCATTCTCAGGTTCCACTTAAGACATCATAGTCATACACCACCATTTCTCCCATTTAATGCCACTATGGGCCTGGAGGGAATAGGAGAGCAGCTATATAAGACTTAGAAAAGTAAATCATAGAAATACAATTGGGAGAGACACCAGCACTTGAAGTATCATCAAGCCAATAGTGAGTTTCCTATTTTTCCTTCAATTTTTCACTCAAGGCAGTTGGGATCCTTGAAGGGACACCTGCATGAGACAGAAAGAGCTCCAGGAAAATTCCCTTGTTCTGGCTAAAAATGTGATAAAGTGACCCCTAAAGCTCAGAGGAAGATTTCATATTCACATTTAATTTTCATTAATTTTTATATTTTTTCTTATATTCCTTATTCCAGTCTCCAAGAAATAGTACTGTAGTGACAAGAATAATATTGGAGGCTGTGGGGACTTTTTCATTTTAGGCAGTGTTTTCCTAAGAGGGTGGCAATCAATCTCTCTATTTTCTTAATAAACACATTTATCTCTATAAACTTCTCTTTCAGAACTGCTTTTTCCCCTTGAGGTAAAAGTGAGCTTGTTTATTTAAGTTCTTTCTTATTTATTAGTGTAAGCTTTTATCACAAATTTCCTATCTGCTTTTGCAGCTTCCAGTATGTTTTGATATGTTTTGTTTCCATTTTAATTTGTTTCAATGTATTTCTTGAACTTCCTTTTACTTTATTCTTGATCCACTGGTGGTTGAGGAGTGTGTTATTTTCCACATACTTGAGAATTTGCCAGCTTTCCTCTTGATTTCTAGTTTCATACCATTTTGGTCAGAAAAGATATTTGGTATGGTTTCAATCTTTTTAAATTTGCTAAGTCTTGGGGCGCCTGGGTGGCTCAGTCGTTAAGCGTCTGCCTTCAGCTCGGGTCATGATCCCAGGGTCCTGGGATCGAGCCCCGCATCAGGCTCCCTGCTCCGCGGGAAGCCTGCTTCTCCCTCTCCCACTCCCGCTGCTTGTGTTCCCTCTCTCACTGTCAAATAAATAAAATCTTTAAAAAAAAATTTGCTAAGTCTTGTTTTGTGGCCTATCATAAGATCTATCCTGGAGAAATTTTCAAGTGCACTTGAAGATAATGTGTATTTTAATGCTTTCGAATGGAATGCTCTGTATATATCTATTATGTCAATTTGGTCTAATGTGTTGTTCAAGCCCAATATTCCCTTGTCAATTTTTTTTCTGGATGATCTATCCATTGCTGAAAGTGGGGCATTGAATTCCCTTACTATTATTGTATGGTTGTATATTTCTCCCTTAAGATCTATTAGTATTTGCTTAATATATTTAGGTACTTCAAATTTGGTTATATATATATATATAAATATATATAAATATATATATATAATTTATTTATTTATATATTTATTATGTCTTCCTGATGAATTAAAACCTTCATCATTATGTAATGACTTTCTTTGTCTCATGTTACTGATTTTGGCTTCATGACTATTTTGTCTGATAGAAGTATAGTTGCCCAAATTTCCTTTTGCTGTCCATTTGCACAGAATATCTTTTTTCATCCCTTCACTTTGAACATATTTGAGTCTTTTGTAGACAGCATATACTTAGATCTTGATTTTTTAAAAGATTTTATTTATTTATTTTGACGGATAGAGAGACCACAACCAGAGTGAGTAGCAGGCAGAGGGAGAGGGAGAAGCAGTCTCCCCACTGAGCAAGGAGCCCGATGTGTGGCTCAATCCCATGGTCCCAGGATTATGACCTGAGCTGAAGGCAGATACTTAACCAACTGTGCCACCCAGGTGCCGCATGTCTTGATTTGTTTTTAATCTATTCAGACACTCTGTACCTTTTGATTGGTTAATTTAATCCATATCCATTGGGTAATTATTTTTTATTTTTCTTAATTTTTAAAATATATATTTATTTGAGAGAGAGAGTGAGAGCATGGGGGAGAGGCAGAGGGAGACAGGGAGAGTGAATCTCAAGAAGACTCCTCATTGAGTGCAGAGCCTGATGTGGGGCTTGATTTCATGATGCTGAGATCGTGACCTGAGCTGAAATCAAGAGTCCGATGCTTAACTAATTGAGCCACCCAGATGACCCATTTGAATAATTATTGATACGTAAGGTTTTACTAATGTCATCTTATTAATTGTTTTCTGTTTGTTTTGTAGTTCCATTGCTTCTTTTTTCCTTTGTTTCTGCCTACCTTTGTGAATTGGTCATTTTCCTTGATGATATGATCTGATTCCCCTTTTCACTGTAGGTTTTTCCTTTTTGGTTATCATGGGGCTTAAATAAAACATCTTATACCTAAACCAATTCATTTTTTTAAAAGATTTTATGTACTTATTTGACAGAGACACAGTGAGAGAGGGATCACAAGCAGGGGGAGAGGGAGAGGGAGAAGGAGGCTTCCCATGGAGCAGGTAGCCCAATGTGGGGCTCGACCCCAGGACCCTGGGACCATGACCTGAGCTGAAGGCAGACGCTTAATGACTGAGCCACCCAGGTGCCCCTAAACCAATTCATTTTAAACTGAAAGCAACTTGACTTTGATTACATTCAAAACTCTACAATTTTATTTTCTCTTCTTTTACATTTTTGATATCAAACTTTATCTTTTTATATTTTGTATTTGCTAACAAATTATAGTATCTGTAGTTATTTATAATACTCTCTACCCTTAAACATCATAGTATAGTAAATTGTTTCACATTGCATATTATTTTGGATCTAATGTTTTCTATGTGTGTATTTACCTTTACCAGTGTGTTGTATACTTTTGTATGTTTTCATGTTCTTATTTAGCATCTTTCCTTTCCAAGAATGAAGAACTCACTTCAGCATTTATTGCAAGGCAAGTCTTGTGGTGATAAATTTCCTCAATTTTTGTTTGTCTAAGAAAGTCTTTCACCTTCATATATGAAAGATAACTTTAGCAGATAGAGTACTCTTTGCTGACAATTTGTTTTTTCTTTCAACACCGATTATGTCATCTCATTATCTCCTGGCCTGTGGAGTTTCTGCTGAGAAATCTGCTGATATCTTAATGAGGGTTTCTTTGTATGTTACAACGTTTTGTTTTGTTTTTCTCTGGCTGCTTTTGGGATTCTCTATCTTTTAAATTTTTTTGACAGTTTCATTATAGTGTATCTTGGAGAAAGTTTTTTTAGCATTGAGATAATAGGGTAATCAATTAGCCACATAAACTTGGATGTCTAAATTTTTCCCCAGGTTTGGAAAATTCTCAAGTATTACTTCTTTAAAAAAATTATTTCCCCTTCTCCTTCTGGAACCCCAGTTATTCTATTTGTAAGTTTGATGGTGTCATATATATCATTAGGATATCTTCATTCTTTTTCATTCTTTTTTCTTTGTTCTCCTATCCTTATTTCAAAGTTCCTATCCTTAAGATAATGTGATCTATTTTCTGTTTGGTCTATCTGTTGTAGATGCTCATTATTGCATTTTCTTTTTCATTTAACTCTGAATTCTTCAGCTCCAGAATTTCTGCTTTTTTTAATTATTATTTCTATCTCTTTATTAATTTTCTCATTTTGTTAATCTATGGTTTTCCTGATTTCTTTGAATCATCTTTTTTTGTGTCTCCTTGTAGCTCTTTCATTTTTTAAAGAAAACTCTTTTGAATACTTTACCAGCTAGATAGCTGAATTCTGTGTCTTTGTTTGCTTACTGGAGGATTATTGTTCCTTTTGATGATGACATGTTTCCTTGACTCTTTATGTTTTTTAGTTTTGCTGTTTCTGTTTTTGCATTTAAAGATGCAGACATCTCTTCAAATATTGGCTAGTTGTTTTGGGGTGGGAAATGTTTTTCAATGATACTACTTACATCTGGATTGTTCTCCAATCTTGTATGATTATCCCTACTCCACACTTCTTGTTCTTTCTTCTGGCTGAATTCTTAAGCTTGTATGTCTTCTTTGGTTCTGACAACTCACCAGACTGGCTGCAGAAAATTGCACTTTTGTTTTCCAGAAGGTAGTGCTACAACACAAGTTGGTGATTTCTCCCTTGTGCATAGACCCGGGCCTGATTTGTAAGGCCAGTCTCTTTCTTTCTTTTTTTTTTAATATTTTATTTATTTGACAGAGAGAGAGATAGCGAGAGCAGGAACACAAGTAGGGGGAGTGGGAGAGGGAGAAGCAGGTTTCCCGCCGAGCAGGGAGCCCAATGTGGGAATCGATCCCGGAACTCCGGGATCATGACCTGAGCCGAAGGCAGACGCTTAATGACTGAGCCACCCAGGCGCCCAGGCCAGTCTCTTTCTGATGGAACTTTCTCTCACTGTCACACTTGGAAGCATTCAGAAGGAGCTATAATGTGGGGAGAGTGTGGGTTTAGCACTCAGGGATTTGAGGTTGCCTATGGGCCAGCCAAAGGAATCCTCAGGTGGGATTATCCCAGTGTCTTATGGGTGTCATTCCTGCAGGTATCCTAAACACAGTCAAAGAGGAATCACATCCTTTTAGGACTTTTTGATATTCTTATTTTCCTCTATCCCAATATCTTCCCTCCCCTTGGGTCCTGCCTCAATACTTGTGGTGGTGTGGGTGAGAAATGTTTTTTCCAGCAGCATCCCACAGAGCTGGAGAAGCCAGGAACTCACCCAACATTCCCTATTTACCTATAGAGAAACTGGCATTGTCTAGTTCAGCCCTGTGCTGTGTCACCTAGAAGGAGAGGAGATGCTGGTAAAGTTCAACTTACCTTTTCAAAAGCATCCAAACACATGTTTTTGCTCCAGTGGGGTGCTACAATCTCTCCTCAGGAAGGATGGACTTCTAAAAAGTCTCTTTTGTCTGTGGTTGTCTAGCAAAGCCTGAACTCTCCACGTTTTTCCCAACCACTGCCAAGAGGGGTTGTGACCAGTTTACTGGTTCATCCTAATTCCACAGCATATACCAAAATATGCCTAGTAGCCAATGCACAGGTGGTTAAGACTCCTCCTGGGTACATTAGCATATGCCACTGGTTCCCACAACTTCTATAGGGGTACTTTTGTTTGTGGACATATGTCAACTTTTAGTTGTTAACGATAGGGGATGTAAAAAGGAGAGATGTGTTACACCTCCATGATACTGACATTACTCTCTTTTCATAAATCTTTAAGTGTACAGTCAGTATTGTTAACCACAAGCACAATGTTGTACAGCTGATTTCTGGAATTTCCCTATCTTAAATGACTTAAACTTTAAACCCATTGAAGAACAATTCACCCTCATACCATTTGCCCCAGCCTGTGGCATCCACTTTACTTTCTGTTTCAATGATTTCAACTGTATTAGATTCCACATGTAAGTGATGCATAACCTATTTGTCTCTCTTTGGTGTATTTCACTTAAGGCAATGCCCTACAGATACATCCATGTTGTCCCAAATGGCAGGATTTCTTTCTTTTTTATGGATGAATGATATTCTTTGGTATGTATATATATTTTCTTTATATGTTTATTCATCAACAGATTGTTTCCACCAATTGGCTGTGGTAAATAATGTTGTAATGAACATGGAAGTTTAAATTTTATTTTGAGAAACTGATTTCACTTTTTTTAAATAAATACCCAGAAGTAAGATGTATGCTGTATCATAGCATGGTCTATTTTTTTTTAGTTTTAAAGGAACCTCCATACTGTTTTCCATTATAACTGAATCATTTTACATTTCAACCAAGAGTACACAAAAGTTTTAATTTCTCAACATGCTGCCCAATACTTGTTATTTTCTTTCATTTTTTTAATGTACAATCTCCATCTTAACTGATGTGATGTGATACCTAATTGTGGATTTGACTCTATTTCCTTGATGATTACTAATATTGAACAATTTTCTTTTACCTGTTGGTTATTTGCATGTCTTTTTTTTTTTTGAGAAATGTCTATTCAATCCATTTGCCCATATTTAAAATATTTTTTTTTCTTTCCTAATGACCTGTAGAAGTTCCTTCTATATATTGGAAATTAACCTTTTACCACATGTATGTTTTATATATATTTATCCCATTCTGTAGATTTTCTATTCATTCTGTTATTTTATTTGCTGTGCAGAAGGTTTGTAGTTTGATGTAGTCACACTTGTTTATTTGTGCTTTTGTTTTCTGTGTTATTGGTGTTATACCTAAGAAATCATTGTCAAGAAAAAAAAAAGTTATGAATATTTTCCCCTCTGTTTTTGTATAGGAGTTTTATACTTTCAGGTCCTATGTTTAAGTCTCTACTCCATTTTGAGTCAATTTAAAAAATATTCATTGCATTATTTATTATTTATTTCTGTATTCCACAAATATTTATTGATCTGTGCTGTGTACTGCAAATACAATAGTGAACCAGACACAGTCAACTTTCATGAAATGTGAAATTACCTGGAGAGTTGAAAAGTAAGCATAATGCTTAGATAGGTTTCATTTTATTACATTCATGTAATAATTTTAGATTTTATTTTTATTTTTATTTTTTTTAATTTTATTTATTTATTTGACAGAGAGAGAGAGACAGCGAGAGAGGGAACACAAGCAGAGGGAGCGGTAGAAGGAGAAACAGGCTTCCCGCTGAGTAGGGAGCCCCATGCGGGGCTCGATCCCAGGACCCTGGGATCATGACCTGAGCCAAAGGCAGACGCTTAACGACTGAGCCACCCAGGTGCCCCTAGATTTTTTTTTTATTTTTAAATTTACCCTTTCATACAGAATAGTTGGATTAATTAAACAAAAACAAAAACAAAAACAAAAACAAAAAAACTTTTGTATACCCTGTATTTAGATTCACCAATTTTTAACATTTGGCTACATATGCTTTATATCTATGTTTTTTTCTGAAACATTTGAAAGTGGATTGCAGATGTTACACCCCTTTAAATCTGAATATTTTAGCATGGATGTAGGGGATATAGTGCAAAGTCAGTAAAAGAAAAATAGATACCATATGATTTTATTTATATGTGGAATTTAAGAAACAAAACAAAAGCACAAAGAAAAATAGAAAAACAAAACCACAACAGACTCTTAAATATAGAGAACAATATGGTGGTTGCCACAGAGGAGATGAGTGGGCAGATGGGTGAGATAGGTGAAGGGGATAAAAGTAAATGCATTGTGATTAGCAGTGAGTGATGTATAAAAGTTTTGAATCATTATATTGTACACCTGAAACTAATATTCACTGTATGTTAATTATACTTGAATTTAAAAATTGTTAGAACAATTGGAAGACTTTCTTTAGTTTTTATCTTAAATTGGCAGATTTTGAATATAGACTGTGTATTAGATGAAAGCATTGTATCAAAATTTTCTTGAATTTGATCATTGCATTGTAGTTATATGAGAATGAGAATGTCCTTTTTTTTTTAATACATGCTGTTTTGAGTGGATTTTTGTATATAGTGAATATAAAGGGTCCAGTTTTATTCTTTTTCATGTAGCTGTCTAGTTTTCCCAGCATCATATGTTGAATAGACTACTCATTCCCTATTGTGTAGTCTTAGTACTTTTTTTTGTGAAAATCATTTAGCTATATAAGTATGAGTTAATTTCTGGGCTGCCTCTTTTGTTATATAGGTCTATATGTCTGTCTTTATGCCAATATAATACTGTTAAAATTACTGTAGCTTTGTAATGTGTTTTGAAATCAGGAAGTGTGAGGCCTCTAGTTTTGCTCTTCTTTCTCATGGTTGTTTTGGTTATTCAGGGCCCATTGTGGTTCTGTATGAATTTTGCTGAAAAAATGGTCTCTGTAAAACAGCATAGGTGATTTTATGATTTTGGTAGAGATTGCATTGATTGCTTTGTGTATTATCGATATTTAAAAAAAATATTTTCTTCTAATCCATTAACATGGAACATCTTTCCATTTATTTGTGTCTTTAATTTCTTTGAGCAATGTTTTTCAGTTTTCACTGTTTAAATCATTCTCCTCCTTTATTAAGTTTTTTCCTAAGTATTTTATTATTTTTACTGCCATTAAAATTTTTCTTAATTTCCTTTTTGGAATTTTCATTGTTAGTTTATTGAAATTCAGATGACTTTATGTTGATTTTTATCCTGAAATGTTATTGCATTTCTTTAATAGTTCTAATAGTTTTTCATTTCATTTTTGAACAGAGGTAGTTTTACTTCTTGTTTTTGATTTGGATGCCTTTTATTTATTTTTCTTGACTAATTTCTCTGGCTAAGACTTCCAGTACTGTATTGAATAAAAGTGAGAGTGTGGGCATCCTTTTCTTGTTCTTGATCTTAGAGTAAATCCTTCAAATTTTCACCATTTAGCTGTAGCCTTCTCCTGTATGGCCTTTATTATGTTGGGGTAATTTCATTCCATTCTTAGTTTGTTAAGTGTGTTTCCTTCATCATGCAAAAAGTGTTGAATTTTGTCAAATGCTTTATTTACATCCATTGAGATCATCTCATGATTTTTTTATCATTTAATCTATTAATGTTGTGTATCATATTAATTGATTTTTATATTTTGAAACATTTTTGCATCCCATAAATAAACCCCAGTTGTTCATAGCATATAGTCCTTTTAGTGCACTATCGAATTTGATTTGCTAGAATTTGTTGATAATATTTGCATCAATATGCAACAGAAATATGTCCTGTCTTTTTTTTTTTTTTCTCATAGTATCTTTTTCTTGTTTTAGTTATCAGGCTAGTGTTGTCCTTATAACATGAGTTTGGAAATGTTCTCTTCAATTTTTCACAAGAGTTGAGAAAAATTCATGCAAATTCCTCTTTAAATATTTATTATAATTCACTGGTGATGTCATCTGGTTTGGGGCTCTTCCTTGATGCAAGTTTTCTAATTACTATTTTAATCTCCTTATTAGTGATAAATCTGTTCAGATTTCTATTTCTTCATGATTCAGTCTATTGTTTTAAAGATTTTATTTATATATTTGACATAGAGAGACACAGCAAGAGAGGGAACACAAGCAGGGGGAGTGGGAGAGTGAGAGGCAGGCTTCCCACTGAGCAGGAAGCTCGATTGCAGGACTCTGGGATTATGACCTGAGTCAAAGGCAGATGCTTAATGACTGAGCCACCCGGGTGTCCTAATCTCTCTCTCTTTTTTTAAAGATTTTATTTTTCATGATTCAGTCTTGGTAGGTTGTGTGTTTTTAGGAATTTATCCATTTTTTCTGTTATGCAAAATGTTGTCATATAGTTATCCATAGTAGTATTTCATGATCCTTTTTATTTCAGTGGTATTCTTAGTAATATTTCTTCTTTCATTTCTGATTTTATTTTTTTTAGTCTCCTTTTTTTCTTAGTTCACCAAGTTGAGCTTTGTAAATTTTGTCAATATTTGCAAAAGACTATCTCCTACTTTTGCTGAGCTTTTCTATTCTCTATTTCATTTGTTTCTGCCAAAATCTTTATCATTTTGTTTCTTCTGCTAGTTTTGTGTTTAATTTTTTTCTTTTTTAATCTAGTCCCGTTAGGTTTAAATTTAGTGTTTACTTTTAATGTGAAATTTAAAAGAAATATTTCAAGTAAATGTTTATTGCTATAAATGTCTCCCTTGGTCCTGCTTTTTCTGTAGACTTTAAATGTTCATATATTTTATATTTCTCTCTGTCTCAAGGAATTTTGTAATTTCCCTCTTGATTATTTGACAAATTGGTTTTTCAGATATATGTTGTTTATTTTCCTCTTATTAGTGAATTTTCCAGTTTTATTCCTGCTATTAATTTTTAGTTCCATTCCATTTTTTTGAAATATATTTTGGCGTGATTTCAATCTTAAATTTATTAGTATTTGTTTTGTGACCTAGCCTGTGGGGTATAACCATATACACAGTATTAAGTATTCTTATCCATCAAAATCCTGGAGGAGAACATAGGCAGTAACCTCTTTGACATCACCCACAGCAACTTCTTTCAAGATACATCTCCAAAAGCTAGTGAAACAAAAGCAAAAATGAACTTTTGGGACTTCATCAAGAGAAAAAGCTTCTGCACAGCAAAGGAAACAGTCAACAAAACAGAGAGGCAACCCACAGAATGGGAGAAGATATTTGCAAAGGACACTACAGATAAAGGGCTGGTATCCAAGATCTATAAAGAACTTCTCAAACTCAACACCCAAAAAACAAATAATCAAGTCAAAAAATGGGCAGGAAGATATGAAAAGACACTTCTCCAAAGAAGACATACAAATGACTAACAGACACATGAAAAAATGTTCATCATCATTAGCTATCAGGGAAATTCAAATCAAAACCACATTGAGATACCACCTTTCACCAGTTAGAATGGCAAAAATGGACAGGGAAAGAAACAACAAATGTTGGAGAGGTTGTGGAGAAAGGGGAACCCTCTTACACTGTTGGTGGGAATGCAAGTTGGTACAGCC
>NC_138385.1:49621635-49636764 GCF_054177405.1 Leptonychotes weddellii
CAATTTCTGCAATAACCAAACTGGAAAGAGCCGAGATGCCCTTCAACAGATGAATGGATAAAGAAGATATGGTCCATATATACAATGGATTATTACTCAGCCATCAGAAAGGATGAATACCCAACTTTTACATCAACATGGATGGAACTGGAGGAGATTATGCTAAGTGAAATAAGTCAAGCAGAGAAAGTCAATTATCATATGGTTTCACTTATTTGTAGAACATAAGGAATAGCATGGAGGACATTAGGAGAAGGAAGGGAAAAATGAAGGGAGGGGAATCAGAGGGAGAGATGAACCATGAGAGACTACAGACTCTAAGAAACAAACAGGGTTTTAGAGGGGAGTGGGGTGGGGGGATGGGTTGGCCCAGTGATGGGTATTAAGGAGGGCACATATTGCATGCACCAGTGGGTGTTATACGAGAACAATGGATCATGGATCACTACATCAAAAGCTAGTGATGTATGGTGACTAACATAACATAATAAAATTTTTTTTAAAATATTCTTATCTATTAACATGTGATATTGTTCCATGTTATTTAGGTCCATTTCATTTATTTAGATCTCTTTTATTTTTTTCAACCATATATTGTAGTTTAATTTTGTAAGTTTTGTACTTTTGCTAAATGTATTCAAGTATTTTATTCTTTTTATACTATTTTAAGTTGGATAGTTTTCTTAACTTCATTTATAGATTGTATTGCAAGCATATATATAGAAATACAAATTCTTATTTTGTATTGATAATATATTCTGCAACCTTGTTAAACTCATTTATCTATTCTAATAGCTTTTAGCTGGAAATCTTAAAATTATCTATATATAGAAGCATGTTTTATGGGAATAAATGTAACTTTCTTTTCAACATGGATAGCTTTAATTTCTTTCTTCTCCCTAATATCCCTGACAAGAACTTCCAGTGTCATGTTAAATAGAGGTGATGTTGGTGGACTTCTTTGTTTTTTGTTTGTTTTTTCCTGTTCTTATGAAGAAAGCCTTCACCATTTCACGTTTAGATTCTATATATAAATTTTTCATTGATGTACTATATATGTGGATTCAAGTTATCTTCTATAGTACCATTATTGTTTTTATCATGAGATGGTATTGGAATTTGTTCTGTTTCTGAATCTATTGTGAAGATTATGTGTTCTTTATTCCATTAAATGGCATATTATATTTACTGATTATTATGTGTTGAATCAAACTTGCTTTACTGAGATAAATCCATTTGGTCATGTTGTATTATCTTTGTTTATATGTTGTTGAATTTAGTTTGCTAATGTTTTGTTGAATTTTACATCTGCATTCAAAAAAGTTATTGGTTTGCATTTTCATTTTCTTGTAAAAAGTTAGAAAGTGGTCTCATTCTTTTTCTTTCTTTCTATCTTTCTTTCTTTCTTTTTTTCCCCCTAAAATGTTGTGAAGTATTGTTGTTAATTTTTCTTTAAATATTTGGCAGAATTTACCAGTGAATCATTTGGGCCTGGGATTTTATATGTGAGAAATTTCTGATTAATCATCATCTATAGATGTCTTTTAAGATTTTTGTTTTCTTCTTGAGTCAGTTTTATTTATGTCTTTCTTAGCATTTGTCCATTTTATGTAGGTTATCTAATTTTTTGGCATAGAATTGTACATACTATTACCTCATAATCTTTTGGCTATATTCTTTCCTATTCCTGATTAAATATTTTGCATCTTACATTTTTCCTTGGCCAGTCTAGTTAAATATTTTTAACTTTTGTGGTTACATTGATATAACTAACTTTTGGTTTTGCTGATTTTCTCTATTGTTCTATTGTTCTCTATTTAATTTACTTTTGCCCTAATCTTTGTTATTTCTTCCCAAATTTGCTTTGGGAAGACACTTTTCCTGTGTCCTAAAGTGGAAAGTTAAGGGGCATCTGGGTGGCTTGGACATTAAGTATCTGCCTTCGGCTCAGGTCATGATTCCGGGGTCCTGGGATCGAGCCCCACATCAGGCTCCCTGCTCGGTGGGAAGCCTGTTTCTCCCTCTGCCACTCCCCCTGCTTGTGTTCTTTCTCTCGCTGTGTCTTTCTCTGTCAAATAAATAAATAAATAAATAAATAAATAAATAAATAAATAATCTTAAAAAAAGGTAGAAAGTTATTGATATTTTTTCTTATTTTTAATATAGCTATTAATGTCGCTTTAAGTATTCTCTTTAAGTATTTCTTTCACTGTATCTCATAAGTTTTTGTTTATGTTTTGTTTTTGTTTTAATCATTACTAAGTATTTTTAATTTACCTTGTGATTTCTTCTTTGACTCATTGGTTATTTAGACATCTTTTGTCTAATTACAATATATTTGTAAAAATTTCCCAAATTTCTTCTGGTATTGATTTCTAAGTTATTTACATTGTCATCAGAAGATAATTTCTATAATTTGAATCATTTAAAATTTCTGATGATTGTTTAATGGCTTAAAACTTTCTATCCTAAAATATGTTGCATGGGTTTTTGAAGACAATATGCATTCTACTCTTGATGGTTGGAGTGTTCTATGGATGTCTGTCTGGTCTAATTGTCTTATACTATTTTTCAATCTTATATTTTCTTTTTGGTATACTGCCTACTTGTTCTGTATATTACTGAATGTTGAAATTTTAATTATTCTACACTTAGTAATGAATTAGCTGTATATCCCCTCAAATTCTGACAGTTTTTGATTCATGTCTTTTTTGTAAGCACATGTGTTTTTAATTGTTATTACTTCCTGATGAACTAACACTTTTATTGTTATAACATATCCTTCCTTATCTCTAGTAACAATTTTCGTCTTAAATTTTATTTAGTCTGATAACATTATACACATTTCACATCTAATTTAGTTACTATTTGCATGATGTATTTTTTAAGATTTTATTATTTATTTATTTGAGAGAGAGAGAGCAGAAGAGGGGGGAGGAGCAGAGGGACAGGGAGAGGGATAAGCACACTCCCCACTGAGTATGAAGCCTCACATGGTGCTAGATCCCAGGACCCTGGGGTCATGACATGAGCTGAAGGCAGATGCTTAACTGACTGAACCATTCTGGTGCCCTACCATAATGTACATTTTTTCATCTTTTTACTTTTAACCAATTTATGTCTTTAAATCCAAAGTAAGTGTTATACACAGTGTATGAATGAATCATGTTTTGTGTTTTTTAATCTAGTCTACCAATCTATGCTATTTGATTAGGATGTTTCATCTGTTTATATTTAACCTAATAATTGATAAAGTAGCATTTTTATCTGCCATTTTACTATGGTTTCTTATATATGATTTGTGTCTTTTGTTTCTCTACTTCATTACAATGTTCTTTGGTGTTAAAATACATTTTACTTGTATACTATTTTAATGTCCTTGGTTTGCTTTTGTTTTTAAATTATTTTTTTTAAGTAGTTGCCTGAAGATAATGATTAATATCTTAAATCTCTTAGTTTGGACTACTATCAACTAAATATCAGTAGTATACAAAAATTTTCTCCAATAACACAATTTCTCCCCCCCGACTTTGTACTATTTTTTTGTTATACCAATTAAATTTTATATATTTAAGAACATCAAAACAGTTTTAAATACACCTTTTTATAGTTATCATTTAAACCAAATAGAAGAAAATTGTTAAAAAACATAAATACATTTAGATTATCTTTTACATTTACCTCTGTAGTTATCTTTACTAGTACTCTTTATTTTTTTGTGTGGATTTGTGTTAATATTTAGTCCTATCATTTCTGTCTGAATAACACTTCTTAATTTTTCTTATAGGGCAGGTTTGCTAGTTATAGGTTTCCCATATTTGTTTCTGTAGTAATTTTTAAATTATTCCTTCAACTTTGACAGTTTTGCCAGATATAAAATTGTTGCTTGACAGTTTATTTTTCCTTTTGGCACTTAGAAGAAGTCATCTGACTGTCTTCTGGTCCCCATGGCTTCTGATGACAAGTCACCTATTAATCATACTGAGGAAATTTATACTTGATGAGTCACTTATTTCTTACTGCTCTCAAGATTTTTTCTTTGTTTTTGACATTCAATAACTTTTGAAGGATATATATATATATAAATCTGAGTTTATTTAATGCATATATTGTTTTTCATCAAATTTGGGAAAAATTTGGCCATTATTTTTTAACATTTATTATTCTTCTTTCTTCTCTTCTTCTGGGACTCCCATTGTGCAATTTTGTAGACTTAATGGTGTCCCAAGGGTCTTTGAGCTCTATTTATGTTTCTTCAATATTTTTCCTTTTTGTTCCTCAAATTGTTATTGATAATCTCATCTGACCTAATTTTGAGTTTACTGATGCTGTCTTTGCCTATTCCAATATGTTGTTGGGCCTATTTAACTATTTTTAAATTTTTAATTTTTGTATACTTCAACTTCAATATTCCTATTTGGGTCTGTGTTATAATATTAATGCCTCTTTGACCTTGGCCACAACAACTTCTTGCTAGACACATCTTCAAAGTCAAAGGAAACAAAATGAATTATTGGGACTTCATCAAGATAAAAAGTTTTTGCACAGCAAAGGGAACAGTCTACAAAACTAAAAGACAACCTACAGAATAGGAGAAGAAATTTGCAAATGTCTTATCAGATAAAGGGATAGTATCCAAAATCTATAAAGAATTTATCAAACTCAACACCCAAAAAAACAAATAATCCAGTCAAGAAATGGGCAGAAGACATGAACAGACATTTCTCCAAAGAAGACATACAAATGGCTAACAGACACATGAAAAAATTCTCCACATCACTTTTCATCAGGGCAATACAAATCAAAACCACAATGAGATACCACATCACACCAGTCAGAAAGACTAAAATTAATAAGTCAGGAAACAACAGATGTTGGTGAGGATGCAGAGAAAGGGGAACCCACTTCCACTGGTGGGAATGTAAGCTGGTACAGCCACTCTGGAAAATACTATGGAGGTTCCTCAAAAAGTTAAAAATAGGGCTACCCTATACATTTGCAACTGCACTACCAGGTATTTATCCAAAGGATATAAACATAATGATTCAAAGGGGCACATGCACCTCAATGTCTATAGCAGCAACGTGCACAATAGCCAAAATATGGAAAGAGCCCAGATGTCCATTGACAGATGAATGGATAAAGAAGATGTGATGTGTGTGTGATATTACCCAGCCATCAAAAATTGAAATATTGCCATTTTTAATGATGTGGATGAAACTAGAGGGTTATTATGCTTAGCAAAAAAATCAGTCAGAGAAAGACAAATATATGATTTCACTCATATGTGGAATTTAAGAAACAAAACAGATGAATATAAGGGAAGGGAGGGGAAAATAAAATAAAATGAAATCAGAGAGGGAAATAAACCATAAGAGACTCTTAACTATAGGAAACAAACTGTGGGTTGCTGCTGCAGAAGTGGGTAGGGAGATAACTGGGTAACTGGGTGATAGGCATTAAGGAGGGCACTTGATGTAATGAGCACTGGATGTTATATGCAACTGATGAATTACTAAACTCTACCTCCAAAAATAATAATTCACTATATGTTAACTGATTTTAAATAAAAAAAAAGAGGTGAAAATAAAAAAATAACATTTTTATTGGTATTTTTTAATTTGAGACATCTTTCTTATACTTTCCTTTAGTTCTTTAGACATGGCTAAATATATTTATAATTTATTTACACTATTTACACATTTTTAATGGCTAATTTAAAGTCTTTATCTAGTAAGTGCAGCATGTAGGCTTCCTCAATGATAGATTTTGTTTATTGATTATTTTTCTTTGTATGGGTCATAATTTCATATTTTTAAAATGTATTATTTTTTGTTCAGAAGTGGAAAATTAAAATATGGTAATGTTGCAAATCTGGAAATTGGATATCCCCACACTAAATTTTGTTTCGTTTCTATTTGTTTTTGTCCTTACTTAATGATTATCCTGGCCTAGTTCTGGAATGCATTTTTTTCCCCACATTTCTCTATTGAACTCCCTACCTTGCTAGTGGATAGCTAATGGTTAGACAGCTATTTCCTTACATGTTTTGAACTAATAAGTCTCTCACCCTTTGGCAGTATTGGGGAATACCTTCTAAGCTCCTACGGACATAATTACCACTCTGCCTTAGCCTTTACTTCCTTCTGTGCACAGCATCATGGAAAGCCAAAAGAGAGAGCTTATTGCCTTCTTAGGTCTTTTGAGACATGTTTACAACCTTGTGAATATGAATTTCTCAATAATATATTGAAGTTTTCCACTGCCTTTTGTAGACATCTAATTTCCTAGTTTTTACTTTTCTCACAAGCCTATTGTTAATGTCAGGTAGAATTACCACTTCAGGAAGCTGCAATTTTAAACAATTACCACTGATTCTTTCCAACTAACCTGGGAATGGGGTGGTTTGCATAAAGTCTGACTTAGGTCAAATAAAGATAAATCCTAATAATTGAGATTTTAGTGAAGTTTCAAGGTCAAATATTAACAATTTCCAGGGAATTGTGGCATCAGTGGACTTCTAAACCCATTCCTCTCCCTACAGTTACTGCTAGTTTTCAGTACATTTACTACTGTTTTTCACTACTCTAATAGTTACAAGGCTCTTAATTTTTAATGCTACAGTATAGCTGAAAAGAAAGGAATGAAATTATGTTAAGTTAAAGTGCCACAAAATTTATTGTTCTTACTAAGATTTAACTGTTTTTCTTGAATAAATGCTTCTCAGATTGTTTTAATTTTTTGGTGAACTTCCAGAGTTCAAAAAAATTATTTTGACATTTTTTTGCCATGTTTTTGTTTTTCATATAGAGGAGATCATTTTCAGGAACTCTTATTCCACAAATCTAAAACTGCCTTTTAACTAGGTTCTCTTAACTCAATAATTCTGGTGCCAGTAGGGGCACCAGACTTCCCCCTTTTTAGGTCTTTCAAAAATTTCAACAGTGTGTCCTTTCCTGCATTAAATTAATTTATTTTTAAATACCTAGAATAGTTTGTTTCTTGAACTAAATTCTGATTTTTTAAAAGACTTTATTTCTTTATTCAACAGAGAGAGACAGTGAGAGAGGAAACACAAGCAGGGGGAGTGGAAGAGGGAGAAGCAGGCTTCCCACTGAGCAGGGAGTCTGATGCGGGGCTCAATCTCAGGACCCTAGGATCATGACCTGAGCTGAAGGCAGGTGCTTAACGACTGAGCCACCCAGGTGCCCCTAAATTCTGGTTTTTATATCTTCCTTAAATAACAATCAAAGTAACATTAGCTTTATGTGCCATCACACACCTTGCTTGTTTCTTAATCCTAGTTGTAAGTTTTGACATTTATTTTTATTTTTTTAAGGATTTATTTATTTATTTGACACAGAGAGAGAGAGAGAGAGAGAGAGCACACAAACAGGGAGAGAAGCAGGCAGAGAGAGAAGGAGAAACAGGTTCCCCGCTGAGCAGGGAGTCTAATGTGGGGCTCATCCCAGGACCCTGGAATCATGACCTGAGCCGAAGGCAGACGCTTAACCAACTGAGCCCCCAGGTGCCCCAACATTTATTTCTTTGTTCATTCTTTGGCTGTACCATTAAACTATAAGCTATGTGAGGGCAGAAACCACATCTTACTTGTTTGCTATTATACCTCATTAATTAGCCCAATGATTGGCACAGAGTAGATGATCATTAAACATTTGTGGAAAAATGAATGAATGAGTGAACAAATGGAAACATATGGAGATGTATGGAAGAATGAAAGACAATGCTTAGTTTGGTGCATGTGTTATGTGTATTTTACTTTCAAATACTGTTACTTCCTTGCAATTGGGAGTTAAGATTCTTTAACATTCAGATTATGAGAAAAATTAGAATAAAGAAACTTAATTTTGTTGTGTATTTTATTCAACTGGCTAATGGAATATAAACAGTATAGTTTAAAAAAAAATCTATCAGAAGGACTCTGTTGAAATTTTTTTCCAGAGTTGTGTCTTTCATGTCTAAAGCAATAGTTAGTACATTGTAGGTACTCTGAAAAAATTTGTTAAATAAGTAAAAACATATATATACTTTGTTTCCTTCTTTTTTTTATTTTTTCCAGCTTTATTAAAGTATAATTGACAAACAAAATTGTATATATTTAAAGTGTACAAGTGATTTATGTATACATTGTGAAATAATTACTAAAATCTAGTTAATTAACATATCAATCACCTCACATAGTCACATTTATTTTGTGTTGAGAAAAATTACCTTTTATTCTATTATCAAATTCAAGTACACAATATAGTATTTTTAATCATAGTCACCAAGCTCTATGTTAGAACCACAGAACTTACTTATCTTATTAATGAAAGTTTGATCCCTTTGCCTAATGTGTCTCCATTACCCCCATTTCCCTGCTTTGTGCAGTCACTGTTTTTTTCTGTTTCTATGAGGCTGACTTTTTTTTAAGGATTTTGCACATAAGTGAAAACACAGCATTAGTCTTTCTTTGGCTTATTTTGCTCACTATAATTCATTTTAGGTTCATCCAATTTGTTTCAAATAGCAGGACTGTCTTCTTTTTTAAGACCAAATAGTAGTCTATTGTTGGTGTGTGTACCACATTTTCTTAACCTATTAGTTGCTTATTTGTCAAATATGAGAAACAATAATGTTTACCTTATGAGGTTATAATGAAGATTACATGAGGCCATTTCTTAAGTTCTTAACACAGTGCTCAGGATTTAATAATTTCTCCATTTAATGTTATTTATTATTGAGGTTATTACTGTCAAGTAAACATGGGCTTTAGACTGCAGTCTAAAAATGGTTTTGCAGGTTAAGTGTCCTTGATCAAGGTAAATTTCTTGTCTGGAAAATGGGGCTAATAATGTTATTTTATTTTTTCAAGTTTTACTTAAATTCCAGATAGTTACCAACAGTGTAATATTAGTTTCAGGTGTTAAATTTAGTGATTTGTCACTTACATACAAAACCCAGTGTTCATCACAAGTGTCTTCATAATACCCATCACACATTTAACACAGACACCCACCCATCTCAACTCCAGTAACCCTCAGTTTGTTCTTTAAACTTAAGAGTCAATTTTCTGGTTTGCCTCTCTCATTTTCCCCCCATCGTCATCTGTTTTGTTTCTTAAATTCCACATACGAGTGAAATCATGATATTTGTCTTTCTCTGACTTATTTTGCATAGCATAATACTCTCTAGCTCCATCCACATCATTGCAAATGGCAAGATTTCACTTTTTATGGCTGAGTAATATTCCATTGTATATGTATACACCACTACTTTATTCATCAGTTGGTGGACATTTGGGCTCTTTCCATTAATTGGCTACTGCTGCTATAAAGATCAGATGCATGTACACCTTCAAATAATTATTTCTGTATCCTCTGGGTAAATACTTAGTAGTGAAATTGCTGAATCATAGGGTAGTTTTATTTTTTCAACTTTTTTTTTTCTAAAGATTTTATTTATTTATTTATTAGAGAGCGAGCGAGAGAGAAACAGTATGAGAGAGGAGAGGGTCAGAGGGAGAAGCAGGCTCCCCGCCGAGCCGGGAGCCCGATGTGGGACTCGATCCCAGGACCCTGGGATCATGACCTGAGCCGAAGGCAGTCGCTTAACCAACTGAGCCACCCAGGCGCCCTATTTTTTCAACTTTTTGAGGAAACTTCATGGTATTTTCCAGACTGGTTGTACCAGTTTTCTTTCCCACAACTAGTTTAAGACAGTTCCCCTTTCTTCACATCCTGGCCAACACCTGGTACTTCCTGTGTTGTTAAGTTTAGTCATTTCTACTGGTGTGTGGTGATATCTCATTATAGTTTTGATTTGTATTTCCTGATGGTGAGTGATGTTGAGCATTTTTCCTGTGTCTCTTAGCCATTTGTTTGTCTTCTTTGGAAAAATTATTCATGTCTTCTGCCCGTTTTGTAACTGGATTATTTGTTTTTTGGGTGTTGAGTTTTATAAATTCTTTATATATTTTGGATGTTAACCCTTTATCAGATACATCATTTGCAAGTTATCTTCTCCCACTCCATGTGTTGCCTTTTAGTTTTGTTAATTGTTTCCTTCACAGTGCAGATTTTTTATCTTGATGAGGTCCCAATAGTTTATTTTTGCTTTTGTCTCCATTGCTTCAGGAGACATAACTAGTAAAAAGTTGCTACAGCTGATGTCAAAGAGGTTAATGACTGTGTTCTCCTCTAGGATTTTGATGGATTCCTGTCTGAAATTAAGATAGTTCATCCATTTTGAATTTATTTTTGTGCATGGTGTAAGGAAGTGGTCCAGTTGCATTCTTTTGCATGCTGCTCTCTGCTTTTCCCAACACCATTTGTTGAAGAGACTGTCTTTCTTCCATTGGATATTCTTTTCTACATCTTTTGAAGGATAGTTGAACATATAGTGGTGGGTCCATTTCTGGGTTTTCTATTCTGTTCTATTGATCTATGTCTATTTTTGTGCCAGTACCATACTATCATGATCACTACAGCTTTGTAATTTTTTTTTTTAAATATAATTTGAGGGGCGCCTGGGTGGCTCAGTTGGTTAAGCGACTGCCTTCGGCTCAGGTCATGATCCTGGAGTCCCTGGATTGAGTCCCGCATCGGGCTCCCTGCTCGGCAGGGAGTCTGCTTCTCCCTCTGACCCTCCCAACCCTCCCCCCTCTCATGTGCTCTCTCTCTCAGTCTCTCTCTCTCAAATAAATAAATAAAATCTTAAAAAAAAAAGACTCTTTAAAAAAAATAATAAAATAAAATAAAATAAATAAATAAATATAATTTGAAACCCAGAATTGTGATGCCTCCAACTTTGCTTTTTTTTTTTTTTTTCTTCCCCAAAATTGCTTTCACTATTCAGGGTTTTTGTGGTTCCATGCAAATTTTAGCATTGTTTTTTCTACCTATATGAAAAATGTTGGTGGCATTTTGATAGGGATTGCATTAAATGTGTAGATTGCTATGGGTAGTATAGACATTTTAAAAACATTCATTATTCCAATCCATAAGCATGGAATGTTTTTCCATTTCTTTGTGTCATCTTCAATTTATTTCATCAGCTTTTTGTTGTTGTTCTTTTCAGAGGACAGATGTTTACTGCTTTGGTTAGGTTTATTCCTAGATATCTAATGGTTTCTGGTGCAATTGTAAATGGGTTTGATACCTTGATTTCTCTTTCTGCTGTTTCATTATTGGTGTATAGAAATGTAACAGATTTCTGTATGATTTTTTTTATCCTGTGACTTTACTCAACTTTTGTATCAGGTCTAGCAAATTTTGGTGGCATTTTTGGGTTTTCTATACAGAATATCATGTCATCTGCAAATAGTGAATGTTTTACTTCTGCCTTGCTGATTTGGATGCCTTTTATTTGTTTTTGTTTTCACATCGTTGAGGCTAGGACTTCCAGTATTTTGTTAAACAACAGTGGTGAGAGTGGACATCCCTTTCTTGTTGCTGACCAGAAGAAAAGCTCTCAGTTTTTGCCTACTGAGGATGATTTTAGCTGTGGATCTTTCATATATAGCCTTTATTATGTTGAGATACGTTCTCTCTACCCTTACTTTGTTGAGGGTTTTTATTGTGAATGGATGTTGTACTTTGCCAAAAGCTATTTTTGCTTCTATTGAGAGGACCATATGTTTCTTATTCTTTCTTTGATTAATTTGATGTGTCACATTCATTGATTTGTGAGTATTGAACCACCCTTGAAACCCAGGAAAAAAATCCCACTGATTGTGGTAAATATTTATTTTAATATATTTTTTTATTAGATTTGCTAGTGTTTTGTAGAGAATTTTTGCAGGCATGTTCATCAGGGATATTTGCCTGTAATTCTCTTTTTTAGTAGAGAGTCTTTATTTGGTTTTGTAGTCAGGGTAATGCTGGCCTCATAGAATGAATTAAGAAGTTTGCCTTCTGAGTCTATTTTTCTGACTAGTTTCAGAATAATAGGTATTAATTTTGTTGTTGTTGTTGTTTTCTTTGAAGATTTTATTTAAATTGTAGTTAGTTAACATATAGTGTAATAGTTTTAGTGGTAGAATTTAGTGATTCATCACTTGCATATAACACCCAGTGTTCATTAAAATAAGTGCCTCCTTAATAGCTATCACCCAGTTAGCCCATCCCCCACCCACTTCCCCTCTGGCAACCTACAGTTTATTCCTTATTGTTAAGAGTCTTATGGTTTGCTTACCTCTCTGTTTTTATCTTATTTTATTTTTCCCTCCCTTCCTCTTTGTTCATCTGTTTTGTTATTGAAATTGCTCAAGTGAATGAAATCATATGATATTTGTCATTCTCTGATTGTTTCGCTTAGCATAATACCCTCTAGTTCCATCCACATTGTTGCAAATGGCAAGATTTCATTTTTTTGATGACTGAATAATTTTCCATTATATATATGTGTGTGTGTATATATATATACACTTCTTCTTTATCCACGGATATTTGGACTCCTTCCATATTTTGGCTATTATGGACATTGCTACTATCAATATTGGGATTCATGTTCCCCTTTGAATCACTATTTTTTTTATCCTGTGGATAAATACCTAGTAGTTCAATTGCTGGTTCATAGGGTAGTTCTATTTTTAACTCTTTGAGGAACCTCCATACTCTTTTCCAGAGTGGCTGCACCAGTTTGCATTTCCATCAACAGTGTAAGAATGTTCCACTTTCTCCGAATCCTGGCCAATATCTGTTGTTTCATGAGTCGTTAATTTTAGACATTCTGGAAGATGTGAGGTGGTATCTCATTGTGGTTTTGATTTAAATTTCCCTAATGATGAATGATGTTGAGCATCTTATCATGTGTCTGTTGGCCATTTGTCTTCTTTGGAGAAATGTCTGTTCATATTTTCTGCCCATTTCTTAACTGGATTTTTTTTTTTTATTCCTCATGTGTTGTGTTTGATAAGTTCTTTATAGATTTAGGATACTAGTGTTTATCTGATATGTCATTTGCAAATATCTTCCCATTTGTTAGTTTGTTTTGTTTTTTTAGTTTTGTTGATTGTTTCCTTTGCTGTGCAGAAGATTTTTATCTTGATGAACTCCCAATAGTTCATTTTTGCTTTTGCCTCCCTTGCCTCCAGGGACATGTGTAGTAAGAAGTTGCTGTGGCTGAGGTCAAAGAGGTTGCTGTCTGTGTTCTCCTCTAGGATTTTTATAAATTTCTGTCTCATATATAGGTCTTTCATACCTTTTGGATTTAATTTTGTGTATGGTGTAAGAGAATGGTACAGTTTCATCCTTCTGTGTGTGGCTTTCCAATTCTCCCAACACCATTTGTTGAAGATATTGTCTTTTTTTCATTTGATATTCTTTCAGTTTTGTTAAAGAGTCGTTGACCATATAGTTGCAGATCCATTTCTTGGCTCTTTATTCTGTCCATTTATCTAAGTGTCAGTTTTTGTGCTAGTATCATACTATCTTGATGATTACATATTTGTCATAAAGTTTGAATTCCGGAATTGTGATGCCTCCATCTTAGCTTTCCTTTTTCAACATTACTTTGGCTATTCTGGGTGTTTTCTGGTTCCATACAAATTTTATTTTATTTATTTATTTATTATTATGTTATGTTAATCACCATACATTACATCATTAGTTTTTGATATAGTGTTCCATGATTCATTGTTTGCATATAACACCCAGTGCTCCATTCAATACGTGCCCTCTTTAATACCCATCACCAGGCTAACCCTCAGTTTGTTTCTCAGAGTCCATAGTCTCTCATGGTTTGTCTCCCCCTCTGATTTCCCCCCCTTCATTCTTCCCTTTCTGCTATCTTCTTCTTTTTTTTTTAACATATAATGTATTATTTGTTTCAGAGGAACAGATCTGTGATTCAACATCTTACACAATTCACAGTGCTCACCATAGCACATACCCTCCTCAATGTCTATCACCCAGCAACCCCAACCCTCCCACCACCCACCACTCCAGCAACCCTCAGTTTGTTTCCTGAGATTAAGAATCTGAGGTTATATGATACATGGCTTTCTTTGATTGACTTATTTTGCGTAGCATAATACCCTCCAGTTCCATCCATGTTGATGCAAATGGCAAGATTTCATTCCTTTTGATGGCTGCAAAATATTCATATATATATGAATATAATATCCATAATATTCCATTGTATACCACATCTTCTTTACCCATTCATCTGTCAGTGGACATCATGGCTCTTCCCATAGCGTGGCTATTGTGGACATTGCTGCTATAAACATCAGAGTTCATGTACCCCTTCAGATCCCTACATTTGTATCTTTGGGGTAAATACCCAGTAGTGCAATTACTGGGTCGTATGGTAGCTTTATTTTCATCTTTTTGAGGAACCTCCATACTGTTTCCCAGAGTGGCTGCACCAGTTTGCATTCCCACCAACAGCGTAGGAGGTTTCTCCTTTCTCTGCATCCTCACCAACATCTGTCATTTCCTGACTTGTTAATTTTAGCCATTCTGACTGGTGTGAGGTGGTATCTCATTGAGGTTTTGATTTGGATTTCCCTGATGCCGAGTGATGTTGAGCACTTTTTCATGTGTCTGTTGGCCATTTGGATATCTTCTTTGGAAAAATATCTGTTCATGTCTTCTGCCCATTTCTTGATTGGATTATTTGCTCTTTGGGTGTTGAGTTTAATAAGTTCTCTATGGATTTTGGATACTAGCCCTTTATCTGATATGTCTTTTGCAAATATCTTCTCCCATTCTGTCGGATGTCTTTTGGTTTTGTGGACTATTTCTTTTGCTGTGCAAAAGCTTTTTAACTTGATGAAGTCCCAATAGTTCATTTTTGCCCTTGCTTCCCTTGCCTTTGGCGATGTTTCTAGGAAGGAGTTGCTGTGGCTGAGGTCGAAGAGGTTGCTGCCTGTGTTCTCCTTTAGGATTTTGACAGACTCTTGTCTCCCATTTAGGTCTTTTAACCATTTGGAGTCTATTTTTGTGTGTGGTGTAAGGAAATGGTCCAGTTTCATTCTTCTGCATGTGGCCGTCCAATTTTCCCAACACCATTTGTTGAAGAGACTGTCTTTCCCATTGGACATTCTTTCTTGCTTTGTCGAAGATTAGTTGACCATGGAGTTGAGGGTCCATTTCTGGGCTCTCTATTCTGTTCCACTGATGT
>NC_138385.1:49637264-49668569 GCF_054177405.1 Leptonychotes weddellii
CTTTTCTCATTCCATACAAATTTTAGGATTATTTGTTCCATTTCTTTGAAAAAAGTGGATGGTATTTTGATAAGGATTGTATTAAATGTGTAGATTGCTTTAGGTAACATTGACATCTTCACAATATTTGTTCTTCCAATCCATGAGTATGGAACATTTTTCCATTTCTTTGTGTCTTCCTCAATTTCTTTCATGAGTATTTTATAGTTTTCTGAGTACAGATTCTTTGCCTCTTTGGTTAGATTTATTCTTAGGTATCTTATGGTTTGGGATGCAATTGTAAATGGGATCGACTCCTTAATTTTTCTTTCTTCTGTCTTGTTGGTGTATAGAAATGCCACTGATGTCTGTGCATTGATTTTATATCCTGCCACTTGACTGAATTCCTGTATGAGTTCTAGCAGTTTTGGGGTGGAGTCTTTTGGGTTTTCTACATAAAGTATCATATCTGCAAAGAGTGAGAGTTTGACTTCTTCTTTGCCAATTTGGATGCCTTTTATTTCTTTTTGTTGTCTGATTGCTGTGGCTAGGACTTCTAATACTATGTTGAATAGCCGTGGTGATAGGTTCCATACAAATTTTAGCAGTTTTTTCCAGTTCTGTGAAAAATACTGATGTTCTTTTGATAGGATTGCATTGAATGTGTGCGTTGTTTGGGGTAGTATATACATTTTCACAATATTTGTTCTTCCAGTTAATGTGCGAGGAATGTTTTCCATTTCTTTCGTCTTCCTTAATTTCTTTCATAAGTGTTCTCTGGTTTTCAGAGTACATATCTTTTTCCCCTATGGTTAGGTTTATTCCTAGATATCTTATCATTTTTGGTGCAAATGTAAAGGGGATCAATTCCTTGATTTATCTTTGTGCTGCTTCATTATTGATGCACAGAAATGCAAGAGACTGGGACACCAGGGTACTCAGTCATTTAAGCATCTGTTTTCGGCTCAGGTCATGATCCCAGGGTCTTGGGATCAAGTCTCACATCAGGCTCCTTGCTCAGTGGGGATCCTGTTTCTCCCTCTACCTGATGCTCCCTCTGCTTGTGGTCTCTCTCTCTTTCTCTCTCTGACAAATAAATAAATAAAATCTTCAAAAAAAGAAATGCAACAGACTTCTGTCCCTTGGTTTTATATCCTGCAACTATGCTGAATTCCTGTATCTCTTTTAGCAATTTTTTGGTGGAGTCTTTCAGGTTTTCTCTATGGAGTAACACATCATCTACAAATAGTGAAAGGTTGATTTCTTCTTTGCCAATTTGGATACTTTTTTTTTTTTTGTCTGATTGTTGAGGCTAGGACTTCCAGTACTATGTTGAACAACAGTGGTGAAAGTGAGTATCCCTGTCATCTCCCTGACCTTAGGGGAGCAGCTCTTAGTTTTTCCCCATTGAGGATGATATTAGCTGTGGGTCTTTCATATATGGCCTTATGATGTTTAGGCATACTCTCTATCCCTACTTTCTTAAGGGTTTTTATCAAGAAAAGTTTCTTTTTGATCAATGCTTTTTCTGCATCTATTGAGAGGAATGTATGGTTCTCATCCTTTCTTTTATTAATGTGGAGTATCACAATGATTGATTTCTGGATATTAAAACCCCTTGCAACACAGCAATACATCCCACTTGGTCATGGTGAATAATCTTTTCAATGTACTGTTGCATTTGATTAGCTAATATTTTGTTCAGAGTTTTTGCATCCATGTTCATCAGGGATATTGATATGTAATTCTCCTTTTTATTGGGGTCTTTCTCTGGTTTGGGAATCAAGGTAATGCTGGCCTCATAGAATGAGTTGGAAACTTTTCCTTCCATTTTTATTCTTTGGAATAATTTGAGGAGAATAGGCATTAACTCTTCTTTAAAATTTTGGTAGAATTCCCCTGGGAAGCTATTTGGCCCTTTAGTTTTACTTGTTGGGAAATTTTTGAATACTGATTCAATTTATTTTGTAGTTATCAGTCTGCTCAAGTTTTCTATTTCTTCGTGTTTTAGTTTTGGTATTTTATATGTTTGTAGGAATTTTTCTCTTCCCTCTGGTTTTCCACATTTTTGGCATATTGTTTTTCATAATATTCAGTTATAATTGTATTTCTGTGGTGTTGGTTTGTATTTCTCCTCTCTAATTTGTGACTTTATTTATTTGGTTCCTTTCTCTTCTTTTTTTTTTAAAGATTTTATTTACTTATTTGAGAGAGAGAGAGTGAATGCACAAGTAGACAGAGAGGCAGGCAGAGGGAGAGGGGAAAGTAGGCTCCCCACTTTGCAGAGACCTTGATGAGTGGCTTGATCCCAGAACCTTGGGATCATGACCTGACCTAAGGCAGATGTTCAACCGACTGAGCCCCTCAGTGCCCTATCTCTTTTCTTTTTGATAATTTTGACTAGTTTATCAATTTTATTAATGTTTTTGAAGAACCAGCTCCTGGTTTCATTGATATGTTCTGCTGTTTTTATTTGCTTCTTTCTATACCATTTATTCCTGCTCTAATCTTTATTATTTTCTTATTTTGCTGACTTTAGGCTTCATTTGTTGTTCTTCTTTTTTCTGCTTTAGGTGTAAGTTTAGGTTGTTTATCTGAGATTTTTCTTTTTTGTTGTTGTTTTTTTTTGTGTGTTGTTGTTGTTGCTATTTTTAAGTAAGCCTGTATTGCTATATACTTCTCCTTTATAACTCTTTTTTCTGCATCCCAATGGTTTTACACCATCGTGTTTTCATTTTCATTTGTTTCCAGATAGTTTTTTTTTCTCTTTGATTTCCTCGTTGACACATTCATTCTTTAGTAGCATGTTGTTTAACCTACATGTATTTGTTTTCTTTCCAAATTTTATCTTTTGGTTGCTTTCAAGTTTCATAGCACTGTGATCACAAAATACATATGGAATGATCTCAATCTTACTGTACTTGTTGAGGCCTGGTTTGTGACCTAGTATTGTGATCTATTCTGGAGAATGTCCCATGTGCATTTGAAAAGCATATGTATTCTGCTGTTTTAGAATGGAATGTTATGTATATATATGTTAAGTCCATCTGGTCCAGTGTCATTCAAAGCCATTGTTTCCTTGCTGATTTTATGCTGAGATGATTTGTCCATTGATGTAAGAGGAGTGTTAAATCCCCTACTATTATTGCATTATTATCAATGAGTTCCTTTATGTTTTTTATTAATTATTTTATATATTTGGGTGCTCCCATGTTGGGGGCATAAATATTTACAAGTGTTAGCTCTTGTTGGATTGCCCTCTTTATTATAATATAGCACCCTTCTTCATCTGCTGTTGCAGTCTTTGAAGTCTAGTTTGTCTAAGTATGGCCACTCTGGCTTTCTTTTGACATCCATTTGCATGATAAATATTTTTTCATCTCCTCAGTTTCATTCTGCAGGTCTCTTTAGATCTAAAATGAATCTCTTAGGAGCACCTGGGTGGCTCAGTCTGTTAAGCATCTCACTTCAGTTCAGGTCATGATCTCAGGGTCCTGGGATTGAGTCCTGTGTCAGACTCCATGCTCATTAGAGAGTCTGCTTGTCCTTCTCCTCTCCCTCTGCCCCTCCCCCTGCTCTCTCTCTCTCAAATAAATAAAATCCTTTAAAAATGAGGAAATAAAATTAATCTCTTGTAGATAGCATATATGTGGGACTTTTTTTTTTTAATCCAGTCTCGTACCCTATGTCTTTTGATTGGAGCATTTAGTCTATTTACATTCAGAGTAATTATTAATAGGTATGTTTCGTGCTATTTTATTACTTCTTTTGTTGTTTCTGGACATTTTCTCTGTTCCTTTCTTGTCTTTGTCACTTTTAGTCTTTCCTTTCCACTCAAAGTGCCCCCTTTAATATTTCTTGCAGAGCTGGTTTAGTGGTCACAAACTCCTTTAATTTTTGTTTGTCTGGGAAACTTTTTATCTCTCCTTCTATTCTGAATGATAGCCTTGTTAGATAGGCTATTTCTTAGCTGCTGATTTTTCCCATTCAGCACTTTGAATATATTACACTACTTTTTTCTGTCTTGCCACGTTTCTGTGGAGAGATCTGCTGCAACTGTATTGGTCTTCCCTTGTAAATTAGGGACTTGTTTTGTCTTACTGTTTGTAAGATTTTTTTCTTTATCACTGTATTTTGCAAACTTTACAATAGATCTTGGTATTGGCCTGTTTTTGTTGATTTTGATAGGAGTTCTCTGTGCCTCCTGGATTTGGGTGTCTCTTTCTTTCCCCAGATTAGGGAAGTTTTCAGCTATAATTTCAAGGCTTCTCCACCCCCCTTTTTTCTCTCTTCTTCTTCTGAGGTTCTTATGATACGAATGTTATTGTGTTTGATCAAGTCCCTGAGTTCCCTAAGTCTATTTTTGTGATTCAATGTTTTTCTTTTTTTTTTTTTGCAGATTTATCATTTTCCATAATCTTGTCTTTTTAATAATTTTTTAAAGATTTTATTTATTTACTTGTCAGAGAGAGAGAGAGATTGAATGCACAAGCAGGGGGGAGCAGCAGGCAGAGGGAGAAGCAGGCAGAAGGAAAAGTAGACTCCCCGCTGAGCAAGGATCTTGATGGGGGACTTGATCCCAGGACTCTGGGATCATGACCTGAGCTGAACACAGACACGTAACTGATTGGCCTACCCAGGCATCCTGATAATCCTTTTATATCACTTATTCATTCTTCTGTTTCTTGCATCCTTGTAGTCATTATATGCAGTTCATTTCAAATCTCAGTTGCATTTTTCATTTTGGCCTGATGGTTTTTTAGCTCTTTTATCTTTGCAGAAAGGGTCTCCCTGACGCCTTCCATGATTTTCTCAAGCCTAGGTAATATCCTTATGATTGTTCCTTTAAATTCTGGACCAGGCATATTACTTATATCTGCTTCAGTTAGATCCCTGGCTATGACCTTTTCTTGTTGTTTCATTTGGGATGAATTCCTCCATATTGGAATTTTGTCTAGGTCTCTGCCTTCTCTGTTGGAAAGTCCTTTTATATTTCCTGCTCCTGAGAGTAATGGCTTGATGAAAAAGGGGTCATATAATGTTCAGGGCCTAAAACTTAGGAAGTCTCTCTGGTGTGTGCTACATGCACTCTGTTGTTGTGTTTTGGCTGTTCTATCCCTCATGTCTGTCTTCTGCAGAGTTTCTCCTTGACTGCAATGGGAAGTGTTAGGACCTTGTCCAGAGTATGGTTAGTTTTAATAAGGTGTGCTCTGGTCTGCTTGTTAAAAGAGACCTGATGGTATTTCAAGTAACACTGAAATTTTGCAGAACTGTGTGGTCAGTAGACGTGATGTGTATGGGGTTTTGTGCTGGTTTTCTGGTGGAGAGGCCCACTGTGCTGGTCATTAGTCACACTTGCCTGAGAAAAAACAGTACCAGCAGAGTGTGAGGAGGGGTGGGAAACTCACTGTAAGCAGGTTAGGCAGGTACTGTTGGCACTTTGCTGTTTACTGAGGTTGGTTTATGCTGAGGAACAAGGGAGGGAAGTGGCACCAGCCTCCTCCTTTGTCTCTGGAGAGGGGAGTCTGTGCTTCTTATTCTCAGGGAATCACTTTCAGGGGATTGAATGATTTCCCTTCATGCATCATAAGCATTTTTCAGATTGCTGATTTCACACTGTTTCTGGGTCACTTGCTTGCCTGAAACATAGCAGCACGCATTGGTTTCTACCTTAACCAAGCCTAGTAACTTAAAATTCCAAACTTCAGGTACCTGGTGTAGCAAGGACCTATGCTGGTCCTCTGGGAATTGGTCTCACTGTCCTCAGACTGATGCAGGTTTGGCCCAGAAGGGAGTTGTGCCAGAGCACAGGGGCATGGATTTGAAGCAAAGCAGGCTAAACAGTCAGTGTCTGGGTTAGCTGTCCTCAGTATGTGTCTCTGTGCCTATGCTGAAGGGTTAGGGATTGAAATGGTGCCCACAGTTTCTTTTGTCCTTCATTGGTAATGCCACCTCTCACAGATATTCCCCCAAGAAGAAGGAGCAGTCTCTCCCTATGCATCTTAGGTGATCCTCAAATCATGCTATCTGCCCCCAGGTTACCTGCCTTCCTTCTCTCCAGGAGTAAGACAGCATCCCCAGGTCTCTATCAAAGCCAAGCCTGGGGACTTCAAAAACTCCAGTCTTTGAGCCCAGCTGGTTGCAAAAACTTTCAAAATTCAGTTCCTCTCATTTCCTCAATGTCTTTGTGGAAATGTTCTCCTTGTGCAATACCCTATGTGCTCCTCTCTCTTTCTTGCCTTTCTCTGTGACTGTAGCAGCCTTGATCCTTTTCTTACTCAAACCACTTCTTCTCACTTCTTATCTTCTACAAAGTAGGCTCTTCTCTCCCTCTAGTTGTCCGGTTTGTTCTATCAGTCCTCACGTTCATTTCTTGAGTGTTCAGAATGATTTGATAGCTATCTAGTGGTGTTCAAGGCAGGAGGCAAGCCTAGGGTCTTCCTACTACACCACCATTCTAACTCCCCTGACAATGAAATTTTAAAAATAAAGCCATATACTTTTTCCCCAGAGCTGCTGTCAGGAATTAATGAGGTGATATATGTGAAAACATTTTGTAGGCTATATAATGCAAATATTATGTGTATAGTAATATGTTTATATAATTTTAGGTGACTGGCCAATTTATATAATGAGCTAATATAAACTAAGAGAGTTTAATTGGGGATCTTTCCAAGACAAAGTATTTGCACTTTACATGTCCAGAATGTTGGAATTTAAAGTAATATTAAGGATTGCCTGGGATTACTCTCCATGTATTTAGAAGAAACTGAGGTTTAGAACTAAGTGTGTTTTCCAAGTAAATAATGAATTCATGGTATAGATAAATTTAAAACTCAGATTTCTGCATATCCCATCTATTGTAGTTTTCAAAGAAAATTATGATACTACTATGATACTACTCATAGGAAAATCAAGAACTAAAAGTATGTTGAAACATTTGAGGTCATGTATTATAGTGGTCTTCAAATCAGATTTTATTGGTGATTAATTCACTAATACCTATGGCAGACTTGTTCTGTATAAGTAAACGTGGGCTTCCTAATAAGTGGGACAAAAGTGGTGCGTCCAGACACCTCCCACTGACTTCTACAAGCATATTACATGCATTTATCTAAAATCCTTATGAGTATATGTTTCTGTTTCACATTGAAAAAGTACTTATTGCTTTTAAAAATTAGAGGTTTTTGGTTTTTTGGCGGGTTGTTTTTACAGATTCTAGAAGGCTTAATTAATGAAATTTTAAGTAAACCAAAAAAATTATTAGGAGAAAAAGACTGATAGATATGAATCCCTGCTTCATATTTCCAATGAAATAGAGCTAAAAGAGTCATGAAAACTTATAATAAGATTTTTCCTCTGCTAGTGTAAAGTTTACCATGGTTAAAAAACTCAACATGCCAGAAGTTTATCAAAGATGTACAGAAAGTTTTTTCTCAGTAGTTCTGTGCTTTGTGGTTAAAATGGGCATACTGTATAATGGTTACTAGTTTTTCTTTGGTGTAAGAGACACAAGTTTAAATTCCTGCTCTGCTACTTACTAGCTGTATAACCTTTGGACCAGTTTTTAACCTCTCTAAGAAAATATTTCCTTGTCAAACCATGTTTTATACTACTACTTACTTTACAGGATTGTTATGAGTATTAAATTATATGATAATCCATTTAAGCACTTAATACAACACCTGTATAAAGTAAGAATTCAATAAATGGGAACTGTTAATATGATCTGTGTTTGTGGCTGAAGTAACACACAATAAAGCCTGAAAGTATAAGTAATAGAAAATCCCTCCCAGTCAATAAGTAATGCAACAATTTAGCTCTGCTAGATGGATAGAGTTTATAGATTATTTAACAGTTATTCTCCTTGGTTTTCACTTTAATTTTCACATGGAACTGCATTTAGCTTTTTCCCTTTATCTATAATATCTAAACAATTAAAATAAATTTTATACCCCATATGAGTGACTCATTTTTTAATACATACAATTTTCCAGTCCCATGGGAAACTTATGTAATGTAATGCTTGAAGCTGTCAATTAGACAGTTCTGAGTGTTAAAAAGACCTTTCTTACATTATGGTTTTATCTGTCCTTATGTATGTATGTATTTATTTATTTTTGCTTTCCCTTTTTTAGATATCACCATTGGTACTAGGTAAATAATCCTTTAAGACCTTGTTAAATTGAGATCACTTCTTGGTTGCAGACCAAACTAGTTCTATATATTTTATACACAATAACTTTTCACATATTTGGAGAGGGCTCTCATGTCTTCCAGTGAACTATTTTTTTCTCAAGATATATAAACAAAGGTAATTTAAACATTTATCATATGACAATCTGTCTAATTTCATTACTATCCTCACCAGTATGAGTAAAAAACCTATGATTCCTTGTTAGAAAATCAATATTCTAGGTATTGTTTGACCTCAGAAAGTAGAACAGGAATATCATTTCCCTTATTTCAAATATTGTACTTCTGTTAATGCTGTATAATATCACATTGACTTTTTTTGGCTGTCATATATATATATATATATATATATTTTAAGTAACACACTCAGCTCATTGTCAGTGAAAAGTAATTGAATCTTTATTATGTAGGCTGTGGGAAAGGCTTCCTTAGGCATTACATAGACACATTCCCCTTTTCAAGTGTAGAAATATTTCTTTCTTTCTTCCCATCATTTTTTTTTTTTGATGCTGATGACAACAACTACATATTCTGTTTCAAGATGTGCCACTGGGAATAATGTCAGCAAAATTGCAAACTAACTTTCTCCAAGCTCTTATTTTCCCACAGATACTTTTAAAAAGTTAGAAACTATCTGATCCACTATATCAATGCTCTGGAAAACATTCAAAAACTTAAAGCAACCAAGTAAACACCCAATTTTAAAAATATCAATTTTGAACATGTTAGTAAAATTTTTTGGTGTTTTTATTTCCCTTTGGTTCACCCCACCTTCTTTGTGTTGTGGCCAGTCTTAGTCTTGAAGTAGAAACTGCCTGTTTCCCAATTACTTGTCTCAATCCAGAGGAAACTGAACAGACCTAATTTGCAAATTATTGTGTAAACATTTTCTAATCGAACTGGGGGCTTCCAGAAGTCATGATGAAAGGTGCACATCTCTGTTTTGTTTGATGTAGATCTCATGGAGAAAAAGCAGTGAGCACTTATTGTGAAAGCTTCAAGATGGACTTAAAACCCATAGACATTTGGAACAAGAGATTATGGGTCTCTTCAGACATAACAATAGATGATCTAAGAAAGGGAGAAGAATCTGGGATGAAAATCTTTGGTAAAAGTGTTGAAGTGTTCAAGCACAGAGAAAATCAGTAAAACCTGGGAATGGTCATTTTTTTCTACTTTCCCTGTTTAAAATTTTTGTGGTTTTGTTTGTTTTCAGTTCTTTGCATTCAAGGAAATTTCTGAACATGAAGTGAAGGAAGGGAAACACCAGTAATAAATGGCAAGGAATAATCTTTGCAAAAACAGTTTGGAAAAATACAAAAACAATGTTCAACAACTAAAAAAACAGCAAACACTGTGGGAAGGAGGAAAATCTGATTTCTAGAGTTACAGCATCATACAGGTTAAAAACAAAATTTTCCATAAAAAATCATAAAGTAGATGAAAAAAATGAAAACATGACCCATTCAAAGGAATAGAATAAATATACTATTGTTTTTGAATAAGACCAGACATCAGACATATCACACAATGACTTTAAAACAGCTATGTTAAATATACTCAAACTGTTAAAGGAGAACATAGGCAAATAGCTAAAGAAAATCAGGAAAATGACATGAGAAAAAAATGAGAATGTCAACAAAGAAGTAGAAATTATACAAAGAAATAAAATAGAAATTTTGGAAATAAAAAGTATAATAACTAAAATATAGAATTCACCTGAAGAATTCAACAGCAAATTTTAGTAGACAAAAGGAATAATTGGAGAAATTGAAGGTAGGGAAATTGAAATTAGTATATGGAGCAAGAAGAAAAAAAGAAGGGGGAAAAGTAAACAGAATCTAAAAGACTTGTGGTAAACCCTCAAGTGGAGCAATATATGCATTATGGGAGTCCCATAAGGGGAAGACAGAAAATAAAGCAGAGAGGTTATTTGAAGAAATAATGCCAAAAAAATGCCAATTTAATAAAAAAATTAATCTACAAAGTCCAAAGTTCAACAAACTCCAAGTAGGATAATCCCAAAAAGGACTGAGACACATAATACTCAAACTGTTGAGTGCCAAAGACAGAGAGGATCTTGTGAGAAGGAAGAGAAAAGTGAATCATCACATTTAAAAGATTCTTCATAGGATTATCAGCTAATTTCTCATTCAAACTTTGGGAACCAAAAAGCAGTGGGATGGCATATTTAAAGTAACTGAATACAATCTGTCAACCAAAAATTCTACATCTGACAAAACTGACCTTTAAAAATGAGGGGAAAATTGAGACCCCTGGGTGGCTCAGTCAGTTAAGCATCTGTCTTCAGCTCTGGTCATGATCTCAGGGTCCTGGGATCAAGTCCCACATTGGGCTCCCTGCTCAGCAAGGAGCATGATTCTCCCTCTGCCTGCCACTCCCCCTGCTTGCGTGCTTTCTCTCTCTCTCTGATAAATAAATAAATAAAATCTTTTTAAAAAATGAGGGAAAAATTAAAACATCCCCAGGAGAAAAATGAAAACCCAAAAGAGTTATTACCACTAGACCTGTCTTATAAGAAATGGTAAATGGAGTCTTTTGGGTTCAAATAAACTGATGCATGACAATAATTTGAAGACATATGAATAAATAAATAACTTTCATAAAGATAAATACATGGGCAAATATAAAAACCAGAATTAATGTAATTTTATTTTATTATTTTTTGAATTAGTGTAATTTTAGTTTGCAACTTTACTTTTTATATTTTGCATAATTTAAAAGACAAATGTTTAAACATAATTATAAATCTGTTATAAGTAACACAATGTAATAACAAATACATTGTGACAACAATGATATACAAGTGGATGAAGCTCTACAGGAGTTGCTTTGTATGAAATTACAGTTTAAGTTATTATCAATTCAACTTATATTGTTATAACTTTAAGATGTTATATGTAATCCCAATGGTAATCAAAAAGATAATAACTATAAAATATACACAAAGGAAATGAAAAGGAAACAAAGTACATCACTATAAAAGTCAACTAAACACAAAAGTAGGCAGTAAGAGAAAATGAGAGGGGAAAATGTATAAGACATACAGGAAACATATGGTCCTTTGTTATCAGGAACTACATTAAGTGTAAGTAGATTAAACTCTCTAAAAGACAGAAGTTGGTAGAATGGATGAAAACACATGATCTAACACTATGCTGTCTATAAGAGACCCACTTTAGATCTAAAGGAACAAATACCTTGAAAGTGTACAGAAAAAGGCATTCATTCAAATAGGAATCAAATGAGAGGTGAGATAACTATGTTAATATCAAACAAAGTAGACTTACTTCAAAACTATAACAAGAGACAAGGTAAAATATCATTATTGATAAGAAGGTCAATTCATCAAGAAGATATAATAACTGAAAGCACATACGCATCAAACAAAAGGACTCCAAAATATATGATGCAAACACTGACAAAATTGATGACAAACATAGAAAGTTTTTCAATAATATTTGGAAACTTCAATATTTCACTTTCAATTTTTGGTAGAACACCCACAGAGAAGATAAACAGTAAAATAGAAGATATGAAGCATCACTATAAATCATTTATATCTAGTAGATATAGAACATGACATGCAAGGACAGCAAAATGTAAATTTTCCTCAAGTGCATGTGAAATATTCTCCAGGATTCATCCTATATAGGCCACAAAATTAGTTTTCGTAAAATTTTTAAAATATTGGAAGCATGATTTTTTATCATAATGTATTAAAACTAGAAAACAAAATAAGGCAAACTGAAATATTTACAAATATGTGGAAATTAAAGAACATAATATTAAACAACCACTGGGTCAATGAAAAAAATCATAAGAGAAATTAAAAAATATCTGGAGATAAATGAACAAAAATGAACATACCAAAATTTATGAGATGCAGTTAAAACAGAGCTAAGAAGGAAATTTATAGCAGAAAATACATACTTTGAAAAAGAAGAAAGATATCAGATCAAAAACCTATTGCTACACCTTAAAGGAACTAGAAGAGATTTGGGCAAAATCCCAAGCAAGAGGACAGAAGAAATTAATTAAACTGAAAGTGGAGATAAACAAATTACAAGAACATTTAAAAAAGGGAAAAACAAGAAAATCAATGTAGATAAATGTTGGATCTTAGAAAAGATGAAAAAAATCAATAAAACTTAGGCTTCCAGGAAAGATGGTGCAGTAGGAGGACCCTAGGCTCACCTTGTCCCAGGGATCCAACTAGATAACAGTCACATCAGTGTAAATAACCCTGAAAATGACCCAAAGCCTGGCAGAACAAACTCCACAACTAAAAGTAGAGAAGAGGCCACATCGAGGAGGGTAAGAAGGGCAGAGATGCAGTCAGGAACTAAAAGGACTCATGGGACTGTCTGTGGGAGAGAGGAAACCCAAGAACATGAAGAAATGAGAAACAGACCCCCACATCAGGGAGCTTGCCCAGGGAAAACGAATCCCCATAATATTTGGCTTTGAAAAACAGAGAGGCCAAATTTCATGAGGTCTCACAACCAGCAGGACTTAAAATCTGGAACTAAAAAACAACAACAACAACAACAAAAAACAGTGGGTTCAGCTCTGAGAGAGCAGGTGGTGTGGTCAAGAAGAAACTAAGTTCTTGCCCTTAAAGAGACAGCACAACATACAGCCTTTGGACATATAGTATAGAATTAGCAGTTTGAAAGGGTGGTGGAGCATACAGGAGGGAGAGTTATTTACAAATTTCAGATAATGTCCTGGAGGGACAGAAATCACTAGGGAACTCCTTCAAGAACAAAGGAACTGGCAAACGCCATTTCCTTCACCCTCGCCCCAACATAAACACACAGCCACCTGAAAGAAACTTGCTAGCATTGCCACCCCACCCCTACACTCTGCTTTTTCCAATCCACCCATTCAGACACCCTATTTAAGTCCAGGCACTGCAGAACCTCTCCTGCACAGAAATGGTACTACACAAAGTTTGCTAGCACCACCACCTTACCACAACACCCACTGTACTGTGCTTACAGGGATCTACCCCTCTGGACAGCACTTCAGTCCCAGCATGGCAGGGTCCCTCCCACAGACGAATGGTGGTACATAGAACTTGCTAGCAATTCCATGCTGCCTTCCCCACCCCCCCGCCATGCTGTGCTTTGGTAGATCTGCCTTTTTCAATATATTCTTGGCCAGTGCCCCTTCAGGGTGGTGTCAAAGTCGGGCAGTGTGCAAGCAGCTGCTACAGTGGCCAGCACCACTCCAAAGTGACTCTTGCTCAGAGAAATGGAAAGGTAACCACACACAGCAGTGAGATGGAGGTTCCAGCAATAGGTTGGAGGAAGAAAACTAGTCTGACTGCAGCCCCACCCACCAGTGAAAGCTTCTGAAAAATCAAAGTAGGGAAAGTGTCCTGCATTTCGGTGTTACTGGATCATTGACAAATGCCTGGTTTGACTCAATTCAAGTCAAAGTGTCCACAGGCTGGCCTGCTAATATCACAGGGACCAAACACTACCCAAAACAGTCAAAGAGAGCCATTGCAGATGACTGGACTGAAGGAAAAGTGGCTCAAACATAACAGCAGGGCATGCACATCACACATTGAAGATATTTCTGAAGTGTCAGGTTCTGGTGAACAGGGGAAACTGCAAGACAGGGTACTACAGGATCTCTTCTTCATAAGGCCATTACTTTCAAGTGCAAAACACATAGCTATCATTCCTAACACATAGAAACAGACACAGAGAGTGAGAAAAAAAATGAGGAGACTGAGGAATATAACCCAAATGAAAGAACAGGACAAAATCACAGAAAGAGACCTAAGTGAAATGAACATAAGTAACATGCTGATAGAGAATTTCAAGTAATGAACATAAAAGTACTCACTGGACTAGAGAGAGGAGTGGAAGACATCAGTGAGAACCTTAACATTGAGATAGAAGAAAAAACAATCAGAGATGAAGAATACAATAAATGAAATTAATAATACACTAGATAAAAAAATAGTAGACTAGTTAAAACAAAAGAATGAATCAGTGACCTGGGGGACAGAGTAGTGGAAAGTAATCAAGCTGAGCAGGTGAGATTAAAAAAAAAAATGCAAAATGAGAATAGACTTAGGGAACTCAGTAACACCATCAAGTGTAATAACATTAACATTACAGGATTCCCAGAAGGAGAACAGAAAGAAAAGGGGGCAGAAAAATTATTTGAAGAAATAATAGCTGCAAACTTCCCAAATCTGGGCAAGGAAATAGAAATCCAGATCCAGGAGGTACAGAGAACCTTCAACAGAATCAACCCAAAGAGGTCCACAACAAGACACATAGTAATTAAAATGGCAAAAAGTAGCAATAAAGAAAGAATTTTAAAAGCAGCAAGAGAAAAGAAAGCAGTTACATGCTAGGGAAACTCCATAAGGATAACACGATTTTTCAACAGAAACTTCAGAGGCCTGAAGGACGTGGCATGATATATTCAAAGTGCTGAAAGGGAGAAATCTGCAGCCAAGAATATTCTATCTAGAAAGGCTATCATTCAGAATAGGAGAGATAAAGAGTTTCCCAGACAAACAAAAGTTAAAAGAGTTCATGATAACTAAACTACCCTACAAGAAATGTAAAAGGGTAATCTTTGAGTGGAAAGGAAAGACCATAAGCAAGAGTAAGGAAAGTAGAAATCACAAAAGCAGGAGTGCCTGGGTAGATCAGTCAGTTAACCATTGCCCTTGGCTCAGGTTATAATCCCAGGATCCTGGGATCAGGTTTCCTGCTCAGTAGGGAGTCTGCTTCTCCATCTCCTTCTGCCCCTCCCCCTGCTTGTGCTCTCTCTCTTGTGCATACATTCTCTCTCTCAAATAAATAAGTAAAAATTTTTTAAAGCAGTAAAAAATAAGTATATCTGAGAAAAGCAGTTAAGGAACTCACAAAATAAAAGAATGCAAAGTATGACACCATAAACCTAAAATGTGGTGAAGAGAGGAGCAAAGCATGTGTTCAAACTTAAGCAGCCATCCACTTAATATGCAGAAGATGTTATATGCAAACTGAATGTTAATGAAAAATCAAAAACCAGTAATAGATATGCAAAGAACAAAGAGAAAGGAATCCAAGCATATCATGTAAGTAAGCCAACTAATCATGAGAGAAGAGAGCAAGAGAAGAAAGGAATGGAGAAAAACTACAAAAAAAACCCCATATAACAAGTAACAAAATGACAATAAATACATACTTATCAATAATTGTTTCAAATGTAAATGGAGCCATCTATATGCTGCCTACAAGAGACTCATTTTAGACCTAAAGACACCTGCAGATTGAAAATGAAGGGATGGAAAAACATTTATCATGCAAATGGATGTGAAAAGAAAGCCAAGATAGTAATACTTATGTGGGACAAAATAGACTTTAAAATATAGGCTGTAAAAGGAGATAAAAAAGGATACTATGTAATCATTAAGGGAACAATCCAAGAAGAAGATGTATAATAGTAAATATTTATGCATCCAACATGGGAACACCCAAATACTTAAATCAGTTAATAACAAACATACAAGAAGTAATCAACAGTAATCAAGGAGAGCCTGGGTGGCTCAGTTTCTTAAGCATCCAACTCCCGATTTCAGCTCAGGTCACGATCTCAGGGTCATGGGATCAGCCCCACATTGGGCTCTGTGCTCAGCAAGGAGTCTGGTTGGGATTCTCTCTCTCCCTCTCCATCTTCCCCTCTTAGCCCCACCCCACTCTCTCATTATCTTTCTCTCTAAAATAAATAAATCTTTTTAAAATAGTAATAAAATAATGGTAGGGGACATTAGGACCTCACTTAACTTGATGGACAGATCATCCAAACAGAAAATCAACAAGGTAACAGTGGCTTTGAATAACATACTGGAACAATGGATTTAACAGATATTTTCAGAACATTCCATCCTAAAACAGCAGAATACCATTATTTCCAAGTGCATATGTAACTTTGTTCTTAATAGATAACATATTAGGCCATAAAACAAAGCTTAACAAATTCAAAAAGACTGAAGTTGTTCCATGCATCTTTTCTAACCAAACTGTTATGAAACTAAAAATTAACCACAAGAAAAAATCTGGAAAGAGCAAACACATGGAAGTTAAATAACATGCTACTGAACATTGAATGGGTCAACAAATAAATCAAAGAGGAAATTTAAAAAAATACATGGAGACAATAAAAATGAATGTCCCAATGACCCAAATTTTGGGGTGCCTTAAATCTATTCTAAGAGGAAAGATTAGAGTAATAAAGGCCTACCTCAAGAAGCAAGGGAAATCTCAAACAACCTAAAATTAAAGCAGAAATAAATAGAAACTAAAACACAAAAACAAAAAGAATAGAACAGATCAGTAAAACAAGGAGCTGGTTCATTGAAAAGATCAACAAAATTGTTAAACCTTTAGTGAGATTCATCAAAGGGAGAGAGAGAAAGAGAGAGAGAACTCAAATAATTAAAGTCAGAAATGAAAGAGGAGAAATAACAACTGACATGACAGAAATACAAAGGATTATAAGAAAATATTATGAAAAATTATATGCCAACAAATTGGATAACCTAGAAGAAATAGACAAATTCCTAGAAACATATAGCCTCCCAAAATGGAAGAAATAAAAAATGTGAACAAACTGATTACCAGCAATGAAATTAAATCAGTAATCAAAAAGTAACAACAAAAAATAATCCAGCACCAGATGGCTTCACAGGTGAATTCTAGCAAACATTTACAGGAGAGTTAATACCTATTCTTCTCAAACTACTCCAAAAATGGAAAAGAAAGATTCCAAATTCATTCTATGAGGCTAACATTACCCTGTTGCCAAAACTATGTAAAGACACTAATGAAAAAAAAAATTAAATGTCAACATCTCCAATGAACATAGATGTAGCAATCCTCAATAAAATTTTAGCAAACCGAATCCAACAAGATACTTAAAAAATATTCACCACAATCACGTGGTATTTATTCCCTGGATGTAAGGGTGGCTCAGTATTCACAAATCAATTAACGTGATACATCACACTGATAAGAGAAAGGATAAAAACAATATGATCATTTCAATAGATACAGAAAAAGCATTTGATGAAGTATGGCACTTATCCATGATAAAAAAAAAAAAACCCTCAACAAAGTAGGTTTAGAGGGAAAATACCTCAACATAATAAAGTTCATAAATGAAAACCCAGAGCTAACATCATACTCAATGGTGAAAAACTGAAAGTTTCACCCTAAGATCAGGAACAAGGCAAGAATATCCACTCTATCCACTTTTATTCAACATAATACTGGAAGTCCTCACCACAGCAATCAGACAACAACAACAGGAATCCACATTGGTAAGGAAGAAGTAAAGCTTTCACCATTTGCAATTGATGTAATGCTATATATAGAAAATCCTAAAAACCACCAAAAAAACTACTAAAACTGATAAATGAATTCAGTATGGTTATAGGATACAAAACCAATGTGCAGTATTCACTGAATTTCTATACACTAATAATGAAGCAACAGAAAGAGAAATTAAGAAATTCCATTTACAATTGCACCAAAAATATTAAAAATAGGTAAGAATAAACTTAACCAAGGAGGTAAAAGACCTGTACTCTATAAAGCATTGATTTCAAAAATTGAAGACAACTGAAAAAAAAAAAGGAACAAATATTCCCTGTTCATGGATTGAAAGAACAAATTTTGTTATAATGTCCATACTATCCAAAGTAATTGACAGATTTAATGCAATCCATACCAAAATACCAAGAGTATTTTTCACAGAACTAGAAAAAATGATCCTAATATTTCTATGGAATCACAAAAGATCCCAATAACCAAAGTAACCTTGAAAAAGGCGAGCAAAACTGGAAATATCACAATTCCAGACTTAAAGTTACATTACGAAGCTGTAGTATTCAAAATAGTATGGTAGCAACACAAAAATAGACACATAGATCAATGAAAAGGATAGAAAGCCCAGAAATAGACCTACAATAATATTGACTCAATTTATATCTGACAAAAGAGGCAAGAACATGCAATGGGAAAAAGAAAGTCTATTCAACAAATGTATTGGGAAAAGTGAACAGTTACATGCAAATAAATGAAACTGGACCAGTTACTTACATCATACACAAAATAAATTCAAAATGGATTAAAGACCTAAATGAGAGAACTGAAGCCATAAGAATCCTAGAAGAGAGCATCAGCAGTAATTTCTCTGACATGTGCCATAACAGTATTTTTCTAGACATCTCCTGAAGCCAGGAAAATAAAAGCAGAGATTAAACTATTGGGAGAACAACAAAATACAAAGCTCTGCAAAACAAAGGAAGCAATCAACAAAACTGAAAGACAACCTATGGAATGGGAGAAAACATGTGCAAATGACATACCCAATAACAGGTCAGTACCTAAAATATATTTTAAAAAACTTAAAAAATTCAACACACTAAAAAACAAATAAGCCAATTAAAAAATGGGCAGAGGACATGAACAGACATTTCCCCAAAGAAGACATCCAGATGGATAACAGACACATGAATGGATGCTCAACATCACTCATCATCAGGTAAATGTAAATCAAAACCACAATGAGATATCACTTCACATCTGTCAGAATGGCTAAAATAAGAAATGGTTAGAACATGGAGAATAAGGAACCCTCTTATACTGTTGTTGGTGAAACAACAAACTGGTGCAGCCACTCTGGAAGACAGTATGGAGGTTCCTCAAAAAATTAAAAAATAGAACTACCCTATGATCCAGTAATCACACTTCTATTTACCCCAAGAAGTATAAAAACACTAATTGGAAGGGATACATGTACTCTTATGTTTATTGCAGCACTATTTACAATAACCAAATCATGGAAGCAGCCAAAATTTCCACTGATAGATGAATGGATAAAGAAGAAGTATTATGTGGCCATAAAAATAATGAAATCTTGCTATTTACAACAACATGAATGAGGCTAGAGAGTATAATCCTAAGTGAAATAAGAGTCAGAGAAAGACAGCATATGATTACACTCATATGTGGAATTTAAGAAATAAAACAAGCAAGCAACAAATGAGCAAAGCAAAAAGAAAAGAGAGAAAGCCACAAACCACGAGACAGACTCAATTTTGGAGAACAAATTGATGGTTACCAGAGGGGAGGTGGGTGGGATGCTGGAAGATATAGATGATGGGGATTAAAGAGTGTACTTATTGTGATGACCACTGGGTGATGTATGAAATAGTTGAATCACTATTTTTTTTATAAATTCTTTTTTTTTTTAAGATTTTTATTTATTTGACAGAGAGAGACACAGCAAGAGAGGGAACACAAGCAGGGGGAGTGGGAGAGGGAGAAGCAGGCTTCCCACCGAGTAAGGAACCTGATGCAGGGCTCAATCCCAGGAGCCTGGGATCATGATCTGAGCCCAAGGCAGATGCTTAATGACTGAGCCACCTAGGCGCCCCACTATATTTTATACCTGACATAATATAACACCATATTTTAACTATATTGCAACTGAAATAAAATAAAACAATTTAAAAAAAGAATTATATAAATATGAGCTATTGTATGCCTATAAATAAGATAAGCTACACTAAATGGAAAAAGTCCTAGAAACAAGCTACCAGGACTGAATCATGAAGAAATAGAGAAGTTAAATAGACATAAACAGTAAGTATATTAAAACAGCAATAAAAAAAATGCTCAACAAAGATTTGTCCTGGACCTGACAGCTTCACTGGTGAATTCTACCAAATATTTAAGAAGAATTAACATCATTCTCAAATTCTTCCAAAAAAATTAAAGGGAGAGAATATCTCCTAATTCAGTCTATGAATTCAGCATTACCTTGATAGCAAGGCCAGACAAAGACGCAGCAAGGAAAGCAAACCAGTATCCCTAATCAATATTAATGGTAAATTCCTCAACAAAATACTAGCAAACTGAATTCACCGACATATTAAAAGGATTATACACCATGGTCGAGTGGAGTTTATTCACAAAATGCAAGGACTGTTGAATATATAAAAATAAATGTAATATGCCACATTAAAAGGATGAAGGGAAAAAAAAATCACATGATCACCTAAATAGTTGCAGAAAGAATATTTGACAAAATTTAACACCATTTATGGTTAAAGATATTAAATTAGAATTGGAGGTATGTTTGCTGAGACCAATGTTACAAAATACTACAAACTAGGTTGCTTTACAGCAGTAATTAATTTTCCCACAGTTATGAAGCCTAGAAATATAGAAGCAAGGTGTCATCAGGGTTGGTTATTTCTGGGAGCTTTGAGGGAGAATCTGTTCTATAATTCTTCCCTAGCTCCTGGTGTTTTGGTGGCATTTTTGTCATTCCTTGAGTTGTAGAAGCATGAATACATTCTCTGTCTTCATCTTCTCATAGCATTCTCCCTGTGTTTGCTTATCTGTCTCCAAATTTTTCATTTTTTTATCACTGCTGCTAAACATATTGGATATGAGCCCAACAATAATAAATTCATTTTAATTTGATTAATTTTATACAGAGCCTATCTACAAATAGAATAGCTTTCTGAGACAGTGGGAGTTATGACCTCAAAAGACAAATTTTTGGAAGACATATTTCAATCCATAAGTGAAAGCAACTTCCTTAAAATTATAAACCCATGGCTAACATCATTATCAGTGGTGAAAGATGAAAACTTTGCCTCTAAAACCAGTAACAAACCAAGGGTGCCTAGTTCCATCACTTCTAGCCACAAAGTATTGGATGTTCTACCCAGACAAATTAGTCAATAAAAAGAAAAATTATACAAATTTGAAAAAAAAGGATGTAAAATTAGATATGTTCACAAATGACATGAGATTAATAAAACCCTAAAGATCCCACCATAAAACTGCCAAAGTTAAAGACAAATTTAGCAAAAAGACAACCCACAAAATCAACACTTAAAAATCAACTGCATTTCTAAACTTAAAATGAACAATGCAAAATGGAAATTAAGAAACAGTTCCATTTACAATAAACTCAAAAGAATAAAATAGCTTAGGAATAAACCAAGGAGACAAGAACTTGTACACTGGAAAGTACAAAACATCACTGAAAGAAATAAAAGAAGACTAATAGAAAGGCATTCCTTGATCATGGATTGGAAGACTTGATATTGTTGTGATGACAAGACTACCCGAAGTGATCTAGATGTTTACTGCAATCTCTATCAAAATCCCAATGGTATTTTATGCAGAAATTAAAAAAAAATCATCCAAAAATTCGTATGGACTTCAAGGGACCCCAAATAACCAAATTTGAAAAAGAAAGTCAAAGCATGGGGCACCTGGGTGACTCGGTAAGTTAAGCCTCCGCCTTCGGCTCAGGTCATGATCCCAGGGTCCTGGGATCAAGCCCCATTTTGGGCTCCCTGCTCAGTGGGGAGCCTGATTCTCCCTTTCCCTATGTTGCTCCCCCTGCTTGTGCTCTTTCTCTCTCTGTCAAATAAAAACTTTTTAAAAAAGAAAATAAAAGCATAAAGACTCCCAATTCCTGAACTCAAAACTTACTACAGTCCACAGTAACCAAAACTGTGTTGCACAGGAATAAGGACAGACATATAGATTGAAGAAATAGAATAGGAGATTAAAAAAAAGAACTCTAACATATATGTTTTTAATCAAGAAAGTGAAAAGGCAACCTACTGAATAAAATCAAATACTTACAAATCATGCATCTGATGAGAAGTAAATATTCATAATATAAAGAAGACACTGAATTAGGATCCTCCAGAAAAATAGAATGTATATATTTATATATATATAAAATATTAAAAATAAGACTATATGTAATAACATATATAATAACATAACTATATATATTATATATATAGTACATTGGATATAAGTGTATGTGTATACATACACTTATATATACACATATACACTTAAAAGTGTATACAAGTGTACATATATATGTAATCTTATTTTTTTATATATGACTTATTTAGAAATTGGCACACATGGGGCACCTGGGTGGCTCAGTTGGTTAAGCATGGGACTCCTGATTTCAGTCCAGGTCATAATCTCAGGGTTATGGGATCAAGCACTACGTGGGCTCTGCACTCAGCAAGGAGTGTGTTTGTCTTTCTCCCTCTGTTCCTTCCCCACTCCCTCACATGCTGTCTCTCTCAAAAAAATAAATAAAATATTAAAAAAAAGAAATAGGTACACATTATTATGAAGGTCAAGAAGTCCCATGATCTGACATCTGTAAGCTGGAGAACCAAGAAAGCCAGTGGTGTATTTTAACTTGAATCTGAAGGCTTGAAAACTGTGGAAGCCAGTGATATACCCCTCCAAGTCCAAAAGCCTGAGAATGAGGGTACTGATAGGATAAGCCCTAGTCTATGTCCAAAGGTTGAGAACTAGTAGTGCTGATGATGTCCAAGGGCAAAAGATGGATGTCTCAGCTCAAGCAAAGAGAACAAATTTGCCCTTTTTCTGCCTTTCTGTTCTATTCAGGCCCTCAGTAGATCAGATGATGCCTACTGGCAGTGGTACAGGTAATCTTTAGTCTACCATTTCAAGCACACATTGGTTCCATAAACATCCTCACAGACACTCCTAGAAATAATGTTTTACCAGATATCTTGTTATCCCATAGCTCAATCAAGTTGACACATAAAATTACTCATCACAAGTCCACCCATTGTCATCTTGCACCCACATAGTCCAATGTTGCTGGAAAAACTGGAGAGTTACATTAAAAAAGAATGAAACTGGACCACATTTTTACAACATAGACAACAATAACTTCAAAGTGAATTAAAGACCTAAATGTGAAACCTGAAACCATAAAAAGATACCAGAAGAGAACACAAGCAGTTATTTCTTTGACATCAGCTGCAACAGCATTTTTCTAGATACGTCTCTTCAAGCAAGGGAAACAAAAGCAAAAGTAAACTATTGGGACTACATCAAAATAAAAAGCTTTTGTACTGTGAAAAAAGAACATCAACAAAAGAAAAAGGCAACCTAGTGAATGGGAGATTATACTTGCAAATCATGTATCTGATAAGGTGTTAGTATCCAAAATATATAAATAACATATACCACTTAACATCAAAAGAATAAACAATCTAATTAAAAAATGGACAGAGGATCTCAATAGACATTTTTCTGAAGAACACATTCAGGTGGCCAAATGATACATGAAAAGATGGTCGGCATCACTAATCATCAGGTAAATGTAAATCAAAACCACAATGAGATATTATTTTACATCTGTCAGAATGGCTAAAATCAAAGAGACAAGAAATAAGTGTTGGCAAAGATGTGAAGACAAAAGAATCTTAGTGCACTGTTGGTGAGAATGTAAATTGGAGACAGCCACTGTGGATAACAGTATGAAAGTTCCTCAAAAAAAAAAAAAAAAGAAATATCGTATCATTCAATAACTCCATTACTGGGTATTTACACAAAGAAAACAAAAACACTAATTCAAAAATATACATGTACCCCTATGTTTATTGCAGCATTATTTACAAGAGCCCAGATATGGAAGTAACCTAAGTGTCCACTGATAGACAAACAGATAAAAAAAAGTGTGAGATACACACACATGGTGGAATATTACACAACCACAGAACAGATGAGATATTGCCATTTGCAAGAACATAGATGGACCTAGGAGGTGTTATACTAAGTGAAATAAGTGTGGCCATGAAAGACAAAAACTAGGGGACCCTAGGAGGTTCAGTTGGTTAAGTGTCTGCCTTCGGCTCAGGTCATGATTGAGCCCCACGTTGAGCCCCACTCAGCTCCCCGCTGAGCAGGGAGCCTGCTTCTCCCTTTCCCTCTGCTGCTCCCCGTGCTTGTACTCTCTCTCTCTGTCAAATAAACAATAAAATCTTAAAAAAAAAAAAGAAAGACAAAAACTATATGGTTTCCCTTACACATGATCTTAAAAAAAAAAAAGAATAAAAAACAAAAAGCAGGGCGCCTGGGTGGTTCAGTTGGTTCAGCGACTGCCTTCGGCTCAGGTCATGATCCTGGAGTCCCGGGATCGAGTCCCACATCAGACTCCCTGCTCGGCAGGGAGTCTGCTTCTCCCTCTGACCCTCCTCCCTCTCATGCTCTCTGTCTCTCATTCTCTCTCTAGCAAATTAAAACAAAACAAAACAAAACAAAAAACAAAAAGCAGAAGCAGCCTTATAAATACAGAGAACACACTGATGTTTGCCAGAGAGAAGGGATGGGGGATGGGCAAAATGGATGAGGTGGAGTGTGATATACAAGCTTCCAGGTATGGAATAAGTAATCATGAGAATAAAAGTTACACCATGAGGAATATAATCAATGATATTGTCATAGCATTGTATGGTGACAGATGGTAGGTAGCTTGTATGTTAGGAGCGTCTTTAGCAACTTTCAAAATTGTCTTTTTCTTTGATTTTGACTTAGGTTATGTGTCTGGGTGAAGTCTTTATGTTGAACTCTTTGGGGAATTTTGAGCTTCATGTACTGGGACGTTCATATTTCTCCTCATATTTGGAAAGTATTCTGCCCTTATGTCTTTCAGTAAAATTTCTGCATCTGTCTCTCTCTCTTCTACTTCTGGGATTCCCATAATGTTTATATTAATTCTTGTTTTCTAATATTCCGTAAATCCCATAGTCTTTCTTTGCTTTCTAATTTTTCTTTTTTTCCCTCTGATTGTTTATTTTCAGATAACTTGTCATTTACTTCATAGATTCTCTTTTCTGCTTGATCAAGTCTGATGTTGACATTCTCTAGTGTGTGTGTGTATATGTGTGTGTGTGTGTTTTAGTTGTGACTTTAGTTTTTTTAGAGCACTTGAAGTTCAAGGCAAAATTGATAGTGAGGGACAGATTTCCCATATGTTCCCTGCCCCCCACATGCATAGCCTCCCTATTATCAACATCCCCCATCAAAATGGTACATTTGTTACAATTGATGAGCATATGTTGACACACTATAAACACCCCAAATCCACAGATTACATTACAGTTCACTCTTGGTGTTGTACATTCTAAGTGTTTGGACAAATGTATAATACTATATATCCATTATTATGATATTAAACAGTGTATTTACACTTCCTTAAAAATCTTCTGTGTCCCACCTATTCATTTTCCTGACCCTACCAAACCCTTGCAAGTACTGCCCTTCTTATTTTCTTCATGGTTTTGCTTTCCCCAGAATGTCATATTGTTGGAATTATATACATTATGTAGACTTTTCAGATTGGCTTCTTTTGTTTAATAATAAGAATTTAAGGTTCTTCCATGTCTTTTCATGGTGTGACAGCTCATTTCATTTTAGTGATGAATATTCCAATATCTGAATGTGCCACAGTTTATTTATCCATTTACCTTCTGAAAGACATTGTAGTTGTATCCATGCTTTGGCATTTTGTATAAAATTTTTATGAACATCCTTGTGCAAATTTTTAGGTGGACATAAGTTTTCAACTCCTTTGGATAAATACCAAGGGGTATGATTTCATTTATTATATTTTTCATCTTTCTCTTTCTTTGTTAAATTTCTCATTTTGTTCATGCATTGTTTTCCTGCTCATTGAGTTGTCTATATGTGTTTTTCTATAGTTCATGGGCTGCTTTAAGAGAGTTATTTTGATTTCTTTGTCAGGCAATTTATAGATCTCCATTTTGGTCTAGGTTACTGAAAAATTATTGTGTTCCTTTTATGGTGTCGTGTTTCCTTGATTGTGTTTCTTGTAGTTTTGCATTATTGTCTTCACATTTGTAGATGCAGTCACCTACTCCAGTCTTTATTAACTGGCTTTGGGAGAGAAATATCTTAATCATATGGTATTTGCCTTTCCATGATCAGTCTGCCCAGTAGGCATTCTGAGGATCTTTCAGACCTCTTCTATGGATGCAACCACTCCACACATCTTGTTTCCTCCTGGGGGGAACCTTAAAATTGTATTTTTTCTCTCAATCTTGCAAAGTCACTCTGGGTGCTGAGAGCCTCTCATTTGTTTTCTCTAGAGGGAAGTATCCTAAAATGCTCAAGTTTGCATGTCTTCTCCCCAATTCTGCTGAGTTGAGCTGGCTTCCTGTGTGTGCTTGTGATTCCTCTCTAAAAACTTGTGCTTGCTGTCAGGGACCTGACAATGGGATATGATGAGGTGTGTGGAGCATCAGGGGTGCCCATGCACCAGTTGAAGGAGTCAGTAGGGAGGGCACCCATAGGCAGCTCATGGACAGACTTCCTGATGAGGTCCACAAAATACTTTAGTAGTATCTGTGTCACTTTCATGAGTTCTGAACCCTGGTTACGGTGCTGCCAGACTCTCCAAGCCCTACAGCTTTGCCAATCACCTCAGCATTATAAGTGAGGCATGAAAAAAGTGAGCTTTTGGGCAGTATCTCACTTGGCTGGGGAAACCAGGCTTTCACTAACTACACTCTCACTTTCCCCTGTGGGAGAAATCACAGGTCAAGTTGGTCTCTCTTGAAATTGAGCTTTGTCTTATGGGAGAAATAATGTGGATAACTTGAAACTATTTTTATATTCTTCAATGTATCTATCCTTGGGTTTTTTACTTCAATGATGTTCTTGGATTTCTCTGCTGGACTCTTGGACTTCCACAAAGTACTCTTGTCCATGGGTGGTTGTCAAAATAAATGTTCTGTGGAGGGATGAAAATAGAAAATCCTTATTCTTCCCCAGAACTCGTTGTCACCAATTAACCAATCATGTTCCTTCTGAATCCCTGACCATCTAGCTAAACTATTGGAAATGGCCCATAAATTGTTATATAATCATACCTCTGGCCATTTCTCCTCCCAAGCAAAGTGAACAAGTGGATGCACTGCTAAAAGTGTCACCCCCTGGAAGGATTTCCCTTCACCAATGTCCTTAAGGTTGTTCTACAGAGAGCCTGGGGAGCTGTAGCTGTCCACTTTCAGGTGGTGACTGCATATCATGCAGCATTATTTGTAAACCAGGCCCAAGTCTTCTTCTTCCTCTGTCAACTGATAATGGGGACTCTCCATGAAGTCATAGGTGCATGCTGGGATACAGAATGCTGTGTAGCAAAAGTGGGGATCATGGACATTTGGGCCACTTCCTCATGTAACTTAATTGTGCTGTTAAAGCCTACTCTGGCCCAATCATGTATATACTGCTTCCATTTGATGATGGAGTGCTGCTGTGCACACTCAACATTATGGTTTCCTGGGTCAGATAACATCCAGTTTATTATGGGCAACTCATTTTGCATGGTAACTTTGTGGTCTTTTGTTAAGTGTTCTATCTTTACTAAACCCAGTAGCAGGCTAGGGCCTGTTTCTCAAAAGGAGAGTAGATATCTTCATATTATGAAAGTGATTTGCTCCAAAATTATAAAGGCTTGTTCTGTGATTCACCTGCATAGTTATGTCATGACTGACATGTAAGTATCTTACCAATAAATGTACAGCAGTTTCTACTCTGTCACTAGGTTCAACTAGCATATATAATCACATTCACCTTGCCTTTGGCAGTTGAGTGTTGCCATGTGGCTCTGGCCACCCCAAGATCCAATTATTCTTGTTGTATTTAGGTTTTCCAGTTGAGTGGCTATAATTCCCACTGTAATATCTGTCTTGCAGAATAGAGCTACCATCAAGCTCTTTAAGGATACCAGGGCTCCCCTCAGAAATTTATTTCTCAAAGTATTGATGAAGTTATGTCTTCTGGACCCTCCCAATGTGGGTGAATAGATCTTAAATGACAAATTCACTCTAACATTCCACCCCCCCCAACCTCTGAATCCTTTTCTCTACATTAAACCAAGGAATATCAGGCATTTCCAATTTACTCACAGTGGGCTATTTTTTGATCAACATTTCAGCCAATCAACAAATGTGTTGGAGTCCCTTTTAACTCCCAAAGCTGCAACACTAAATTCAGATTGTCTGCTTAGTAGAACCGTATTGATAAATACACCCTCATCCAGCTTTATATTACTTCTACCATTATCTTACATCCTTAATGTCCATTCTTATACATGTTCCTCAGAGTTCTGCTTTTATAAATTGGAAAGATCAAGTAGTTCTTTTGAAGTATACTGTACCTCACCTTTAAAGACCTGCTGGGACTTAAGTCTAGTTATAGGTCTGGAAGCAAAGATGGGTAGTAGGTGTGGATCCAAAAGAGAGTTAACATTCTCTTCCATGACAACTGCATCAGGGGAAGCAATTACTATTTCTTCAGGCAATGTTGGGTTAATCGCCCCAGATGGAGGTGGAAAGGCAATACTACTTTGGGTGAGGCTGCCCCTGGGAGTGGGGAGGTCACCTCTGCTGGGATTGGGGAAACAACTCTTGCTGGGGATTGGGAGGTTATTTCAATGGGGATGGGAAAACCTCTTCCACTGGCAAAGATGAATAATCAGAATTTAAGAGGTCAATGTCCCCAGCTTCATCAGCATCTTCCCAAAAGTCTTCATCCAATTATACATGATTTCATCATTTTACTATCAATCCCCTCACTTTAACAGTAGATACCATGTGATTCTGAGAGTTTAACTTGCTGTAAAATTTAGGATGAGTTTCTACATTTTACTTTCAACAATTTTAGCCTTATGGCTACAGGGAATAAGGCTATCCTTCATGACACACATAGTAGATCTTAGACATTTATGTAGTTCTTGCATAAAGTAGCATTTTCTTGTGTATTTGACTCTGTTATACATTTTTTCTAATTGGGTTGCTTTTTTGTGTGTTGTTGAATTGTAGGAGATTTCTCTAAAGAAGACATACAAATGTCTAAATAAGCACATGTAACTATGTTCAACGTTAGTAGCAATTGGGAACTGCAAATAGAAATGACAAGAAGATACTACTTCATACTCATTAAGGTGACTATTAAAAATAGTCTTACTGAGGGTGTGAAATTTGAAACCTTAGTGTATTGCCTGGTGGGAATGTAAAATGGTGCAGTTGCCATGGACAATATTTTGGCAGTTTCCTAAAAAATAGACATAACCTTACCATATGATCTAGCATTCCAGTTCTAGATACATATCCCAAAGAATTCAAAGAAAGACTCAACAGACACTCATATATACATGTTCATAGCAGCATTATTCACAAGAGCCAAAAGGTAGAAGCAACCCAAGTGTCCATCAATGGGACAATGGATAAAAAAATGTGGCATATACCTACAACAGGATGTTATTAAGCCTTAAAAAATAATGAGATTGTGACACATGCCACAACATAGATGGACTTTGAGAATATTATGCTTAGAAGGATAAGTTGTTATAAAAAGATGAGTAACATGGTTAAGTTTAAAAAGAGTAAGTATCAGGTAGGATAGGCTTAATTAACATGTTTTCATTACCACCTTTTACCATTCTCTGCTCTCAATTGTCAAAAATAACTTTGTCCCTCCTTGTTTGGCATCTAATTATTTCCTATAATGAAGAATAGCGGCTGAAGATATAACTAGGTTTAAGAAGTACTTAGGAAGGGGGGCGGAGCAAGATGGCAGAGGAGTAGGAGACCTGGATTTCATCTCCTCTCAGGAATTCAGCTGGATAGGGATCAAACCATTCTGAACACCTACAAACTCAACAGGAGATTGAAGAAAAGAATAGCAACAACTCTCTCATCGGAAAAGCGACCACTTTCTGGAAGGTAGGACGTGCGGAGAAGTGAACCCGAGGTGATATTCGGGAGGATAGACGGCGGGGGAGGGGCCTCCGTCGGCCGCTTCTGGCAAGTGATAGAACCACGGAGCACAAAATCGGAACTTTTAAAAGTCTGCTCCGCTGAGGGACGTCACTCTGGTGGCTAAGCAGGGGGTGGAACCCTCCGGGACAGTGTGGTCTCAGGACCCTCGGGGTCACAGAAAGACCGGGGGTGCCTGAGTGTGGCAGAGCTCCCAGGTAACGGAGCAGGGAAGCTGGCTGCAGAGGTGGAGCCCAGGTGCAGGCTCTCAGCTCGGGGTTGCCATAAACCGTGATCTGCAGCACACTCGGGCCACTGCTCCTCCAGGAGGGACCCAACAAGCAGCAGATCCGGGGAGACTCACCTTCCTCCCCTGGGAGGAGCCACGTGGGAGTGCACCACAGGGATCTGCTGGGTTTGGAGACTCCACATGGGGTCGGGTGCCAGAGATAGAAACGCGCGGTCACAGGCCAGGTGAGCACGGAGTGCAGCCAGAGACCTGGGAGATGGGAGTGACTGACAGCTTTTCTCTGGGGGCTCACTGAGGAGCGGGGCCCCGAGTTCTCGGCTCCTCTGGGGCAGAGATTGGGACACCGCCATTTTCACTCTCCGCCTCCAAAGCTGTACGGAAAGCTCGAAGGGAACAAAAGCTCCGGGGAGCAAACCCGAGCAGATTACTTAGCCTGGACCAGGCAAGGGCGGGGCAATTCTGCCTCTGGCAAAGACATTTGGGAACCATGGCAACAGGTCCCTGCCCCAGAAGATCAGAAGAACAGCCAGCAAAGACCAAGTTTACCAATCAATGAGAACGGCAGCACTCCAGCGCTAGGGGAATATTGCACATAGAATTCATTGGTTTTTTACCATGATTCTTTAGTCTTTCAAAGTTAATTTTTTTTTAACTGTTTTTGTTTTTTTTTAATTTTTCTTTTTCCCTTTTTCAACCAACATCTTATCAATCCCTTTTTTTTTTAAAGATTTTATTTATTCATTTGAGGCACAGAGATACACAGAGAGAGAGAGCATGAGCAGGGGGAGAGGCAGAGGGAGAGGGAGAAGCAGGCTCCCTGCTGAGCCAGGAGCCCGATGTGGGGCTCGATCCCAGGACTCCAGGATCATGACCTGAGCCGAAGGCAGACAATTAACCATCTGAGCCACCCAGGTGCCCCTCAATCCCTTTTTTTAAAAAAAAAAATTTATTTTTCATTTTTAAAGTCATATTCTAACCCTTCATAGTAGTTACCCATATTTTTGGCATATATATATAAGTTGTTCTCTCTTTAAAATTTTGAGATAGTTTCTTCTAACAGATTAAAATATACCCTAAATCTCTAGTATATGGTTTTCTCTACTCCCCTGCCTGATCACATTCTCTCCCCCTTTTTTTTTCTTTTTTTAAATCCTCTTCTTTCTTTTTTCAAACAACT
>NC_138385.1:49669069-49693939 GCF_054177405.1 Leptonychotes weddellii
AACAAACTGAGGGTTGCTGGAGTGGGGTGTGGGGTGGGAGGGATGGGGTGACTGGGTGATAGACACTGGGGAGGGTATGTGCTCTGGTAAGCGCTGTGAATTGTGCAAGACTGTTGAATCTCAGATCTCTACCTCTGAAACAAATAATGCAATATATGTTAAGAAAAAAAAAGAAGAAGGTAGCAGGAGGGGAAGAATGAAGCAGGGGAAATCGGAGGGTAGACAAACCATGAGAGACGATGGACTCTGAAAAACAAACTGAGGGTTCTAGACGGGAGGGGGGTGGGAGGATGGGTTAGCCTGGTAATGGGTACTGAGGAGGGCACATTGTGCATGGATCACTGGGTGTTATGCACAAACAATGAATCATGGAACACTACATCTAAAACTAATGATGTAATGTATGGGGATTAACATAAGACTAAAAAAAAAAGTACTTAGGAAAACCTATGAATGACAGAGGCATAAAAGGATATTGAGATAGATTTATGGGGATTGATACATATCTCTGAATATTGTGGTTGTTATGATAAGGGAAAACTATGACTTTAGATTCTTTATTTTTTAAAGATTTTATTTATTTATTTGACAGAGAAAGAGAGTGTGTTTGTGTGCACAAACAGGGAGAGCAGCAGGCAGGGGGAGAGGGAGAAGCGGGCTCCCCACTGAACAGGGAGCCTGACGCAGGGCTCCATCCCAGGACCGATAGCAGGACAGATCCCAGGACCCAGGACCCTGGGACCATGACCTAAGCTGAAGGCAGATGCTTAACCAACTGAGACACCCAGGTGCCCTGATCTTAGATTCATTCTTAGTGATAGAGTCCTGGATATGATTAATCATGGGTCTGTGTTTATTCTTATAAAAATGTAGAATACCCATAGTGATTAGGTGTTCAAATTCCTGAGGTTCATCTCCTAGAAACTATATTAAGTCCTAATTTAGAAGCGGTAAGTTGATACCTAATGTTGAGGTGAATTTAAACTACAACCAATTAAGAGAAATGTGAAATGAGGTGAAATGAGGGCTGATCCTTTGTAATTTAATCATATGTCACTTTTGTTTTCTTCTTCCTGTTAGATGAAGCTGATTAGGATGGAAAAGTACAAATTGATTTTAGTAACTCTTATTCAGCAAGAGAGCCTCAGAAATCAATTCTCAATTGTGTCATTTTGTTGCAATAAAATTACAGTAAGCATTAACTCTGGAACATATAAGTAATACATTTAAGTTGATTTTCACAAATGCTATTGAAAAAGGTGAAAAGTAACATCTGATAACTTTCCTGCTTTTTATAAACTCTAAAAATCTAAAAAGAAACAGATTCCTCTTGTACCACAGAGGTTCAATTTTTAATAGCTCACCACTTATCAGTAGGCCACACATTACTTATTACTGTCTATAAATTCAAGAATAAGTTGATCTCTTTAAAGTCTTAATCACAAACCTTTGCAGAATTATAAAACATCAGAAATTAATGAAACTATAGAGACCATTGATTCTAAGGATTTCATGTATTATCACCAAATAGAATTATTGAAACACAGGGAAGGAAAATGATGTATATAAGATCATATTGCAAATTAATAATAGGTCTGGACAAAAAAAAAAAGAGGTTTTGACTTTTGATTATGCACTCTTTTAACTTTGGGCCTGGAATAATTTTCTTAGTTGGCCAGCAAGACCTACTGTATGCATGGATATGCAACTCCTTAAGTGGTATAATAAAGGGCACCAGTCAAAACTCCATGAACCATGACCCAAATATTTATCCCACTGCCAAGTATACTAATGTGCTTAGACAACTAAAACATCCTTTGAGGAAGGAGAATACTCACTCTGACTTTCCTGTATAAAAATACAAATCTCTCTACCAACTCACATAACCAGGGTTAAGGGAGGATGTTAAGCAGTTTTCTGTTGCTAAATTTTTAAGTGCAGCTTATTATTTTACCCTAATTGTCCTCTTAACAGGTGGTTAAAGGTTGGATTAAAATTGTGAGTGATAATGAGGTCTAGGCTTTATTTTATTCATCTGCTCTTTAACTCTTTGGTGAGTTAAAGGATGGACAAACACACAATATCGACACTGGGAAGATGAAATCTATAACAGTATATTAGTCACATATACTCACAGTTTAGTGGAGGAGACAATATGCCATGAATGGACAGCCACACGAGGTTGTCTTCAGGAACAGAGTAAACCAGGAATGTGGGAAGCAGACATTGTAGTATTAAGAAGCTGAGGTGATACCTGGTTCCTACAGGATGGTATAAATGGCTTGTTTGAATACATCCATGGCCTAGCGAAGAACTGAAGCCTTATACTTAAGGATGAGTGGGCATTTTATCTTCCCTTTGGTAATAAGGGAAGTTTGGATAGGGTACCTTTCTTCAGGATCACAATAAGGAGAGAAACTTGCAACTAGGCCATTCAAGTCTTCCCAGTTTTTTCCAGATGTCAAGGCACATGTAACACTGGGCCTTAATTTTAAGTCCTATGCCACAGATTTTAAGCATGGGAGCTTTTCTAAGTAAGAATTTTCAATGGATTCTTTATGTTTTTAGGAGAAAGATCTACATTTTTAACAAAGCACAAAGGGGCAAAAATAATATGGTTGCTGTTCACTTCTCCAGCCCATTACATTACCCCCTCCATTTCCTACATTGATGCAGCAATGCTTGTTTTATTTATTATTGTAAATAAAATCTATTTCATCTTCAGCATTTTCAGTATCTCTAGGCTTGTACATCTAATTTTCCCTCTTTATGAAACTTTCTTCTTCTGCAATCTTATTTTTCTGGCTAACCCCTACTCTCTTTAGATATCAGCTTATAAATTACTTACTTAGAAAGATATTTCCTGAATCTCTGGTTATATCCTCCTTGTAACATTTTCAATTTTCAATTTTTTTTTAATTTTTAATTTTTAAGATATTTATTTATTTAAGAGAGAGGGGGGAGAGAGAGAGACAGACAGAGGAGAGAAAGCGTGGGATGGAGGTGGAGAGAAAGAGAGAGGGAGAGAGAAGCAGACTCCCTGTTGAGCAGGAAGGTGGAGAAAGGGCTTGATCCAACAACCCCAAGATCATGACCTGAGCCGAAGACAGTTGCTTAATCAACTGAGCCATGCAGGCACCCATCTTTGTAACATTTTCAAAATAGCATTCTGTAATTCTTTTATAAATTATTAAACTTTTAAACATTTTATTTACCCAATGAAGTTGACAGACTAATTGCTTCCCCTATATGTGCATGACCTAATTCCCAAATCCTGTGAATATAGTTAACATAGATGACAAAAGTACTTTGCAGATGTTATTAAGTTTATGGAACTGAGATGAGAAGGTGATCCAGGTGGGCCAATCAAATCATATGTCTCCTTAAAAGTAGAAGCTTTTGGCGATGTGTCTAGGAAGAAGATGCTGGGGTTGAAGTCGAAGAGGTTGTTGCCTGTGTTCTCCTCAAGGATTTTGGTGGATTCATGTCTCATATTTAGGTCTTTCAACCATTTTGAGTCTATTTTTGTGTGTGGTGTAAGGAAGTGGTCCGGTTTCATTCTTCTGCATGAGGCTGTCCAATTTCCCAAACACCATTTGTTGAAGAGACTGTCTTTTTTCCATCGGACATGTTTCTTTTTTTTTTTTTTTAATATTTTATTTATTTATTTGAGAGAGAGAGAATGAGAGACAGAGAGCATGAGAAGGAGGAAGGTCAGAGGGAGAAGCAGACTCCCCGCCGAGCAGGGAGCCCGATGCGGGACTCGATCCCGGGACTCCAGGATCATGACCTGAGCCGAAGGCAGTCACTTAACCAACTGAGCCACCCAGGTGCCCCCATCGGACATTGTTTCTTGCTTTGTCAAAGATTAGTTGACCATAGAGTTGAGGGTCGATTTCTGGGTTCTCTATTCTGTTCCATGGATCTGTGTGTCTGTTTTTGTGCCAGTACCATACTTTCTTGATGATTATCACTTTGTAATAGAGCTTGAAGTCTGGAATTGTGATGCCACCAGCTTTGCTTTTCTTTTTCCACATTCCTCTGGCTATTCAGGTTCTTTTCTGGTTCCATACAAATTTTAGGATTATTTGTTCCATTTATTTGAAAAAAGTTGATGGTATTTTAATAGGGATTGCATTGAATGTGTAGATTGCTCTAGGTAGCATAGACATTTTCACAATATTTGTTCTTCCAATCCATGAGCATGGAATATTTTTCCGTTTCTTTGTGTCTTCCTCAATTTCTTTCATGAGTATTCTATAGTTTTCTGATACAGATTTTTTGCATCTTTGGTTAGATTTATTCCTAGGTATCTTATGGTTTGGGGTGCAATTGTAAATGGGATTGACTCCTTAATTTCTCTTTCTTCTGTCTCATTGGTGTATAGAAATGCAACTGATTTCTGTGCACTGGTTTTAAATCCTGCCACTTTACTGAATTCCTGTATGTGTTCTAGCTGTTTTGGGGTGAACTGTTTTGGGTTTTCCACATAAATATCATATCTGCAAAGAGTGAGAGTTTGACTTCTTCTTTGCCAATTCAGATCCATTTTATTTCTTTTTGTTGTCTGATTGCTGTGGCTAGGACTTCTAGTACTATGTTGAATAGCAGTGGTGATAGTGGACATCCCTGCCATGTTCCTGACCTTAGGGGAAAAGCTCTGTTTTTCCCCACTGAGAATGATATTTGCTGTGGGTTTTTCATAGATGGCTTTGATGATATTGAGTTATGAACCCTCTATCCCTACATTGTGAAGAGTTTTAATCAAGAAAGAATGCCGTACTTTGTCAAATGCTTTTTCTGCATCTGTTGAGAGTATCATACCGTTCTTGTTCTTTCTTTTATTAATGTACAGTATCACAATGATTGATTTGCATATGTTGAACCAACCTTGCAGCCCAGGAATAAATCCCACTTGGTCGTGGTGAATAATATTTTTAATGTACTGTTGAATCCTATCGGCTAGTATTTTGGTGAGAATTTTTGCATCCATGTTCATCAGGGATATTGGTTTGTAGTTCTCTTTTTCGATGGGGTCTTTGATTTTGGGATCAAGGTAATGCTGTCTTCATAAAATGAGTTTTGAAATTTTTCTTCCATTTCTACTTTTTGGAGCAGTTTCAGAAGAGTAGGTGTTAATTCTTTAAATGTTTGGTAGAATTCCCCTGGGAAGCCATCTGGCTCTGGGCTCTTGTTTGTTGGGAGATTTCCTTACTGGCAAAGGCAAGAGAAGCAAGGGCAAATATGAACTATTAGGATTTCAAGTTGAAAAAGTTTTTGCACAGCAAAGGAAACACTCAACAAAACCAAAAGACAACTGACAGAATGGGAGAAGATATTTGCAAATGACATATCAGATAAAGGGCTAGTATCCAAAATCTATAAAGAACTTATCAAACTCAACACCCAAAGAACAAATAACCCAATCAAGAAATGGGCCAAAGACATGAACAGACATTTCTGCAGAGAAAACTTCCATATGCCCAACAGACACATGAAAAAGTGCTCAACATCGCTCAGCATCAGGGAAATGCAAATCAAAACCATGATGAGATACCACCTCACACCAGTCAGAATGGCTAAAATTAACAAGTCAGGAAATGACAGATGTTGGTGAGGATGTGGAGAAAGGGGAGCCCTCCTACACTCTTGGTGGGAATGCAGGCTGGTGCAGCCACTCTGAAAAACAGTATGGAGGTTCCTCAGAAAGTTGAAAATAGAGCTACCCTATGACCCAGTAATTGCACTACTGGGTATTTACCCCAAAGATACAAATGTAGTGATCTGAAGGGGCACATGCACCCAATGTTTATAGCAGTAATGTCCGCAATAACCAAACTATGGAAAGAGCCTAGATGTCCATCAACAGATGAATGGATAAAGAAGATGTGATACACACACACACACACACACACACACACACACACACAGAGGAATATTATGCAGCCATCAAAAAAGGAAATCTTGCCATTTTCAATGATGTGGATGGAACTAGAGTGTATGATGCTAAGCGAAATAAGTCAATCAGAGAAAGACAATTATCATATGATCTCACTGATATGAGGAATTTGAGAGACAAGGCAGAGGATCATACAGGAAGGGAGGGAAAGATGAAACAAGATGAAACCAGAGAGGGAGACAAACCATAAGAGACTCCTAATCTGAGGAAACAAACTGAGGGCTGCTGGAGAGGAGGGGGGTGGGACGGATGGGGTGGCTGGGTGATAGACATTGGTGAGGGTATGTGCTATGGTGAGCGCTGTGAATTGTGTAAGACTGATGAATCACAGACCTGTACCTCTGAAACAAATAATACATTATATGTTAATGTAAAATATAAAATACTATAAATAAAATAAAATACAAAAAATTAGAAGCCTCTTCCCTGATAAAGTCAGAGAGAGGTGGTAGAAGAAAAGGAAAGAAACAAAACATGTGAGGGACTTGATTTATCATTGCTGGCTAAAAAGATATAGAAAAAAAGGCCAAGAGCCAAGAAACACAGGTGGCCTCTGAAAGCTAGAAATGACCTTCGGTTGACAGCTAGCAATAAAATGGGAACTCAGCGCTACAGTGACAAGGAATTAAATTCTACCAATTACCATTGTGATCAAGGAAACATACTCTCCCTTACAGTCTCCAGAAGGGACTACAGCACTGCTGATACCTTGATTTCAGCATTGTGAAACTCTAAGCAGAGGAACTAATTCAGCAAATTATGTTCAGGCTTCCCTGATTTAACAGAACTATGGGATAACAAACTTGTGCTGTTTTAAACTGTTAAGTTTATGATAATTTGCTATGGCAGTCATAGAAAATTAGTTCTGTAATAGACTAAAAACTCGATGAAGGCAGGGGTTATATCTGCTTTTATTTTCCCCCAGTATCCCCATGTGCAGCTCAGTGACTGGCATAAAGTACTTCAATCAAGGGGTGCCTGGGTGTCTCAGTTGTTTAAGCATAGGACTTTAGCTCAGGTCATGATTTCAGCTTTCAGACAAGCTCAATCTGCTTGTCTCTCTCCTTCTGCCCTTCCCCCTGCTGTGCTTTCTCTTTCTCTCTCTCTCAAATAAAATAAAAATAAAAATCTTAAAAAAAGAAAATACTTCAATCAAAATGTTTTGATCTCAAGAGAATCAAACAGGAAGCAGGTAGGCAGAACCAAATTACTAGGTTCTTACTTAGAGGCAGGCAAACTTTAGAAAAGTATAAAGGATAGCCATGAAAGTACCATAGACCAGTCTTGTCATTAGGTTTATGATTACACCCAGGGCCACCTCTTATAGCTAGATTTATTTAGAGAAATGGTATGCAAACACTCTGCAATGGAAAAATTTAGCTTATGATGCCATCAGCTGTTGTATTAGCAAGCACTTTAACTCTGTTGCTTGAATCCACAGAGAACTCTAATAAATTTAGACAGTGTAACTCAAGTGCTTATTCTACACATTTCTCAAATTCCACTGTTTCTTTTCAGTAATTTCTTTAACTTCATTTAATTTTTTTTAGTTTTATATTAGCATATTTCAGGTACAAATCAAAACACCCTGAAAAACACCTTGAATCATCAGCTTCAGTAGCTCTATACACCATATATGCATATAAATAATATCCCAAGCCTATTCAGATTACTCAGAAAAAAATTAATGTGCTCTAAATGCATTTAATGCTCTTGTATTCAAATAGTTAATTCGCACTATGTTCTGTTCAGGAAAAAGAAAACTGTCACCCTGTCATTTTAGAGTCTGACACTAAGCTTGTCAAAAGAGGCAGCTGTTAAATTGAATTACTGTTGACATGCAGAGAAATGGCCCTTGCCAGATGTAAAAGACATCTGCAGCAATAAAGTGGTACAGAGTGGCTTTTCAAATATGGTCACACTGGTATTTGAATGGCATGCCTATGGCATGAAAACATGGTCTTGACTCAATCCATTTAAGGCAGCAAACTGAAGCCAATGAGAAACATAAAAAACCTCTACCATATCCATAACTTATTCCTGGGTATAAAAACAGTATAGTAATAAAGTCCTCATATTCTTATCTTGTGACCAGAAGCAGGTATGCTTAAAGCACAGCAAGAAATAATTTGAGTTTCCAGGTCCTTGAGTATGTGGTTGGGTGAGGTAGTACATTTACAAAGTAGATTGTACAGAGAATAAATAAAAGCATCTTCCAGAAACAAATACTACTATGATAATTTTTTCCTGTGACATTGGTGAAAAAGTTGCTGGTTGAGATATTCTGACACTATTGTTCAGTAATTCAAAGGACTGAAGAATTATAGACAACACAGATAAATCTGTAGTGCACATGAGTTATACGGATAACCAAACAATAGAGGCAGTTCAAACATATTTACTAATTGACTAATATGTCCCAGGTTCTGTGTTAGGTATTACCCAGAATGCATGAAATATTGAAAGCAGAGGTCATTCTCTCTCAAAAAGCTCTTTATATAATGGGAAGACAGACACAAACACACACAAAAAAGTCTGTTCTAAGAAAGGTTATGCTAAGAGCTTGAACTGAAGCACAAAAAACGCTTTTCAAATACAAATAAGACAGCAAGATCAGCAAAGTTATCATGGAGGAAGTAAAAAAGGAGCAGAATCTTAAATAACAGATATATATTTATACAAAGGTATTAAGAAAAATTAGAGTAGAAACACAATTTCTAAGGGTGGTGGTTTCACAACTCATGATTTAAGGTATTGAGCTAGACAGTGCATTCTAATATTAACCATTACGTCCCTTGACCATTTCTAGTTGTACCTCCAAAAGAATTATATTCACTCTCAGACAAGACCAAAAAGTCTGAGATTATTTATCCCTAGAGGCCAGGTTTATCCCAGCAGTTAAGCTAGAGTCAACTCTGATCTCTTTTCCATGTCTGCTAAGAGCAAAAATCTCCTAGCTTTGTGTTGTTATATAGACAAAAAAAAAAAAATTTATAAAAAGGGGGATGATTTTACTACTATGTTAGATATTATCAGTCATCATTTATTGGGCTAGTTGCTCTACATCATATCTCAATTAATAGGTGCATTACTGTTGGGAGACATTTATTATTATCATATTTCAGATAAGATAACTGAGGCTAAAAGAGCCAGAATCCCTTGCACAGACTATTTAGCTAGAAAGTGGTGGATTCCTTGGAATGTCTGAGTCCAAAACCTTTTATCCTTTGTTACTTACAACTGTTTTTTCATATTCTGGAGTAGATGCTGGATGGCTTTACTCAATGAGAAAGGAAGGTCAAATTAAAAAAAATATCTGTGGGGCGCCTGGGTGGCTCAGTCGGTTGAGCAACTGCCTTCAGCTCAGGTCATGATCCCAGGGTCCTGGGATCGAGTCCCGCATCGGGCTCCCTGCTCTGCGGGGAGCCTGCTTCTCCCTCTCCCACTCCCCCTGCTTGTGTTCCCTCTCTCGCTGTGTCTCTCTCTGTCAAATAAATAAATAAAATCTTTAAAAAAAAAAAAAAGAAATATCTGTGACTTCACTTTAATGTTTGCCTTTCTAGTTTACTACTCCCTGAGATACCATATATCCTCATGTTGAGAATTCTTTCTTGTACTTATTGGCCATTTTTATGTCTTCTTTGGAGAAATATCCATTCAGGTTCTCTGTCCATTTCTTAATCGGGTACTGTTTCTTCTTGTTATTAAGTTGTAAATGTTGTTGAATTGTTCTTTATATTTTCAGAATATTAATCTCTCAGAAGATATATGATTTTCAAATATTTTATTTTGTGCAGTCTTTTCACTCTCCTGAGAGTGTTATTTTATGCACAAAAGTTATTTTAATTTTAATGAAGCTTTTCCTTTTGTTCTTTTTCTTCTTCATTTCATACTAAAGAAACATTGCCAAATTCAACATAATTCAAGTTTGCCTCTATAAATTTTATAGTTGTAGCTTCTAAATTTAGGGTTTTGATCCATTTTTTTGTTAATTTTTGTATTTGGTATAAGAAAAAAAGTCAAAGTCCGCTCTTTTCACTTATATTTTGGTATACCCAGTTTTCCTATCATTTCTTGTTCTTTCCCCATTAAATAAACTTGGGACTCTTGTTGAAAATCAATGGACCTTATATGTGTGGATTTATTTCTAGAATCCCCATTCAATTCCATTGGTCTTTATGTCTGTCCTTATGCTAGTTTTACATTCTTCTGAGTACTATCACTTTGCGGTAATTTTTGAAATCTGGAAGTTTGAGTTCCCCAACTTTGGTCTTTTTCAAAATTGTTTTGGCTATTTGAGGTCTCTCGAAATTCCCTGAACTTTAGGATGTTTTTGTTTTCCATTTTTTTAAATAAACACCATTGAGATTTTGATGGGGACTGCCTTGAATCTACAGATCACTTTGAATAATATACACATCTTAACAATATTAAATATTCTAGTTCATAAACACAGGATGACTTTGTATTTACTTATGTCTTCATCTTTAAGCAATATTTTGTACTTTTCAGTACACAAGTCTTTTGACGTCTTAATTAAATTTATTTCTGATAAATTTTGATATTATTGTAAATAATTATTTTCTCAATTTCCTTTAGAGGTTGTTTATGCTAGTATGTGGTAGTATAGCTGATTTTTTGAATGTTGATTCTGCATACTGCAATTTTGCTGAATTTATGAGTTATAACAGGATGTGTGTGTGTGTGTGTGTGTGTGTGTATTCTTTAGGGTGTACTAGAAATAAAATCATATCATCTGAGAATATAGTTTTATGACTTCCTTCCCAAATTGAAAGCATTTTATTTCCTTTTTCTTGTCTAATTGCTCTAACTGGAATTTCCAGTAATATGTTGAATATAAGTGGCAAAAGCAGGCATCTTGTCTTATTCCTGATCTTAGGGGAAAATATTCAGTCTTTCACCTTTGAGTATGGTGTAAGCTGTGGGTTTTTCCTATATGGCTTTTATCATATTGAGAAAATTCCCTCATATTACTTGTTTGCTGAATGTTTTTATCAAGAAAGGGTGCCTGGTTTTGTCAAATGTATATTCTGCAACAATTGGTAGGGTCATTTTTTTTTCCTTCAATCTATTTCTGTGGTGCATTACATTGATTATTTTTCATATTTTAAAGCACCCTTACACTTCTGAGATAAATCCTAACTGGTCACTGTGTAGTTATTTTAATATGTTGTTGAATTAGATTTGCTAGTTTTTTTTTTTTTTAGATTTGCTAGTGTTTTGTTGAGGATTTCTCTTTTTTTACCCATTAAAAAAATTATTAAATTCAAATAGCCAACATATAGTACATCATTAGTTTCAGATATTGAGGATTTCTGAATCTATGTTTATAAGGGATATTGATCTTCAGTTTTCTCTTCTTGCAGTGTCTTTTTCTGACTTTGATACTGGGGCAATGCTGGCCTCAGAGAATGAGTTTGAAAATGTTCTTTCCTGGTACATTTTTTGGGAAACATTTGAGAAAAATTCATGTTCATTCTTTTTTTATTTTTTTTTGAATTTTTGGTAGAATTTACCAATGAAACCACTTGGTACTGGGTTTTTATTTTGGGGAGGTTTTTATTAGGGATTTGATCTTCTTACTTGTTATAGGTCTACTAAGATTTTCTATTTCTCCCTGAATTCATTTTGGTAGTGTGTGTGGTTTTCAGAATTGATCCACTTAATCTAGATATCCAAATTAGTGTCATATGGATGTTCATAGTATTCTCATAATCCTTTTTATTTATGAAAGCATTAATAGTAACATCCTTCTTTTGTGACTGAATTTAATAACTTGAGCCTTCTCTATTTTTTGTTTAATCTAACTAAATGGTTGCCAGTTTTGTTGATTTAAAAAATACACAAATTTGGTTGTGTTGATTTTCTCTATTATTCTTTTTCTATTTCATTTAGCTCCACTTTAATAGCAGTATTTTCTTCCCTGTGCTACTTTTGAGTTTAGTTTGCTTTTCATTGTCTAATTCTTTAAGATGTACTGTTGGGTTATTTATTTAAGATCTTTTTAATAAATTCCTTTGTGACCTTAAATTTCTACCTTATCCCTGTTTTTGCTGCATCCCAAGAGTTTTTTTACCTTGTGTTTTTATCATTTATTCATTTGCATTGAGGTATTTTCTAATTCATCTTGCGATTTGTCTTTTGACATGTTAGTTATTTAAGTGGTTGTTATTTATTTTCACATACTTGTAAATTTTCTAATTTTATTTCTGTCATTAATTTCTAGGTATTTTTTAGTTTTTATTTAAATTCCAGTTAGTTAACATACAATGTAATTTTAGTTTCAGGTGTACAACTTAGTGATTCAACACTTACGTATAACACTCAGTGCTCATCACAAGTACACTCCTTAATCCCTGTCAACTGTTTAACCAATCCCTCCACCCATCTCCCCTCTGATAGCCATCATTTTGTTCTCTATAGCTAAGAGTTTGTTTCTTGGCTTGCCTATTTTTGCTACTATGATCATTTGTTTCATTTCTTTAATTCCACATAAAAGTGAAATCATATGGTGTTTGTCTTTCTCCGACTGACTTATTTCACTTAGCATAATACTCTCTAGCTCCATCCATGTCCTTGCAAATGGCAATATTTCATTCATTTTCATTGCTGAGTGATATTCAATTGTATATATACCACATCTTCATCCACTCATCAGTTGATAGACATTTGGGCTTTTTCCATAATTTGGCTCTTGTTGAAAATGTTGCTATAAACATCAGGGTTCATGTATTCCTTCAAATTAATTTTTTTGTAACACCTTTGTGTAAGTACCTAGTAGTGTAACTGTTGGATGGTAGGGTAGTTCTATTTTTAACTTTTTCAGGAAACTCCATACTATTTTCCAGAGTGACTGTACCAGTTTGCATCCCCACCGATGGTATAAAAGGGTTCCTCTTTCTCCACATCGTCACCAACACCTGTTATTTCCTTTTTTGTTAATTTTAGCCATTCTGACAAGTTTGAGGTGATATCTCATTGTAGTTTTGATTTGTATTTCCCTGATGAGTGATATTGAGCATTTTTCATGTGTCTGTTTGCCATATGGATGATTTCTTTAGAAAAAATGTTTCTTCATGTTGTCTGCTCACTTTTTAACTGGATTATTTGTTTTCTGGATCTTGAGATTTATAAGTTCTTTACAGATTTTGGATACTAACCCTTTATCAGCTATGTCATTTGCAAATATCTTCTTTCACATTCTGAAGGTTGCTTTTTAGTTTTGTTGATTTTTTGTTCCGTGCAGAAGCTTTTTATCTTGAAGAAGTCCCAATAGTTCATTTTTGCTTTGTTTCCCTTGCCTCAGGAGACATATGTAATAAGAAGTTTCTATACCCAGGGCACCTGGGTGGCTCAGTAAGTTGATCATCTGACTCTTGATTTCAGCTCAGGTCATGATCTCAGTGTCATGAGATTGAGCCCCATGTAGGGCTCTCTCTCTCCCCCTCTCACTCTGCCCCTCCCCCTCTCTAAAATAAGTAAATCTTAAAAAAAAAAAAGAAGTTGCTATAGTCAATGTCAAAGAGTTTACTGCCTGTGTTCTCCTCTAGGATTTTAATGGTTTCCTGTCTCACATTTAGGTCTTCAATCTATTTTGAATTAATTTTTGTGTATGGTGTAGGAAAGTGGTCCAATTTCATTCTTTTGCATGTTTCTGTCCTCTCTTCCTAACACCATTTGTTGAAGACACGATCTTTTTCCCATTGGACATTCTTCCCTCTTTGTCAAAAATTAATTTACCATGGGGTTGTGGGTTCATTTTTGGGTTTTCTATTCTGTTCTATTGATCTATGCATCCATTTCTGTGTGTGCCAGTACCATACTGTCTAGATCACTACAGCTTTGAAATACAACTTGAAGTTCAGCTTTGCTTTGCTTTTTCAAGATTGCTTTGGCTATTTGGAGTCTTTTGTGGTTCCATACAAATTTTAGGATTGTTTGTTCTAGCTCTGTGAAAAATGCTGGTGGCATTTAGATAAGGATTGTTACATGTGCAGATTGCTTTGGGTAGTACAGACATTTTAAGAATATTTGTTCTAATCCATGAGCACGGAATGTGATTCCATTTCTTTGTGTCATCTCCAATATCTTTCATTAATGTTTTATAGTTTTCAGAGTACAGGCCTTTTACTTCTTTGGTTAGGTTTATTCCTAGTTATCTTATGGCTTTTGGTGTCTTTGTTTCTAGTTTTATTCCACTGTGGTCAGAAGGGTACTTTATATGACCTCAAACTTTTTAAATTTGTTAAGACTTATTTTGTGGCTCAACATTTGGTCTATTCTGGAGAATGGTCTATATGCACTTGGAAATAATTAGTATTCTGCTGTTATTAGGTAGAGTGTTCCTTATATTTCTGGTAAGTCTAATTGTTTTATAGTGTTGTCTTTTATTTCATTATTTTACCCCTGTCTTGTTTATTCCATTTATGAGAATGAGATGTTGAAGTCTCCATTTATTATTCTAGATCTCTATTTTTTTTCCTTTTTAATTTTGTCAATTTTTGCTTCTTTTATTTTGGGGCTTTGTTTTTACATATGTGTATATTTATGCTTGTTATATCTTCTTGATGAATTGAGCCTTAATCAACATATAATATCCTTCTTGGTTTCTTGTAAACTTTTATTATTAATATCTATTTAGATAATTACATAGCCACTCCAGCTCTTGTTTGGTTAATCTTTTCTTGGAATAACTTTTTCTATCCATTTACTTTCCACCACTGGATTTTTTTGCATCTAAAATTAGTCTCTTGCAGATGGTATATAAACGGGTCATGTCATTTTATGTATTCTTCCATTATGTGCTTTTTAATTGGAAAATTTTACCCATTTGCATTTAAATTAGTGGTAAGGAAAGTCTTACTATTGCCATTTACCTACTTTATGTGTCTCATATGTGTTTTGTTTCTCATTTTCAAGTTGATTTTTTCTTGATTGAGCATGTCCTTGGTTGTTGTATACCTCAGACTATTTTTCATAGATCTGGCATAGTTGAGTTTGACAGTTTCTGGTTGTTTTTTGATGTTTCTGTGAAGGAATGGGAGTTTAGAATTTCTTACTCCATTATTTTTTCATGTTTCTCTATCTAATGATTATTTATTGGCCTCTATTTCTTTTTACATTCTGTCTAGGATACTTATGATCATCTATCATACACATTGTTTATGTCTGCTTACTTACAGGTAGTTGGTATGAATTCCATTTGCTTCTTTGTGTATAAATCTGTTTGTGGTTGCTTTCTTTCATTAAAGTGAAGTTTGGAAGTGGGATCTGTGTATATGGGTAAGATGTGTCAATTTACAAGATTTCATTTAAGGTGCAAGTATGTGGAGTCTGCCAATAAAACATGGGGTAGAGTGTGGGAACCCCCTTTAAGTGACAAAATGAGGAGATCTTTAGTCAGGTATATTATCCCACACTGGGAGCCCTAGTTATGTGCAGGTATTTTATTTATTTTGTTAGAAAATAATCTTATGTATTTTGCCTGCATGTAAGTACCAAGTTGGAAATCACTCAAGAAGGGGTGTGTGTGTTTCTGTGTGCATGTATGGAAGGCTGCTAAGTAGTGGTGCTGCCCTGTTTGCAGCCCCATATTATTCACAAGTTCTGTCCTTTGTAGAGCCTCTCTGCTGTTCCTCTGGGAAGACTGGATCTTATATCAACACTTGTACACACACTTTGTTCTATTTTGTCAATATGCTCTCATTATCTCATGATTCTGTTCCTTCTCTCACTTATACAATTAAAAAATACTCATCATTCTATAAAGGTTTGAGAAAGAATGGCAGTGGAAAATGTGCTTAGTTCACTGTTGAAATGGCAACATACTGAAATGTTTTGAGTTTTGTGTTATAATGTTTCTGGCCCAAAAATTCTGTTGAAAGGAATTTTGGGGTACTAGAGTACTTAAAAAATGAAGGAGTGAGTGGTATTATAGAGGGAAAGTGTATGTGCTCTGTTATAGGCTGCTTAGACAGATGTAAGAAAGGAAAGAAAAAGATGTGAAAGAAAAAATCAGAAAATCAGAAAAAAATCAGAAGCTTTAAACTGTGAGGTACACAAGGCTAAATTTCTCCTATAGGCAGGATTTAAAATGGGAAAAAGACAATCTGAAAAGAATATCCATTGAACAATTTTACTTATTATGTAACACATGGAAAATTATGAACCAAACCTTTACTCACTGTTATGAAAATTTATTACTGCTCTAAGTTAATACAGTTGAGACCAAGTGTCATTTTATTTTTTTATTTTTTTTTAAAGATTTTATTTATTTATTTGAGAGAGAGAGAATGAGAGAGAGAGTGAGCATGAGAGGGGGGAGGGTCAGAGGGAGAAGCAGACTCCCTGCCGAGCAGGGAGCCCGATGCGGGACTCGATCCCGGGACTCCAGGATCATGACCTTAGCCGAAGGCAGTCGCCTAACCAACTGAGCCACCCAGGTGCCCCCAAGTGTCATTTTAATATATTAAAAGATCATGCTTCTATACTTTCTTTATAAATCTTTACTGTAAAATAACTGAAGACTGATCATTTGTGAACAGCTAGAAAATCATTTCTTTTGAAAGTTTGAAAACTATGTATCACTTGGGTAGAGGACTGTCTTAATGGAATTAGCTTTAACAAGATCAAAAGTGTTAATATAAGGGAACAAATTACACAACCTAGAAATTACCTCATCATGTCATAACAGGAATGGTAATTATTTATTTTCTTTGGGTTTCAAAGAATGTAGAGGTTTAGAGTAGAATAACATTTTCTTAGGCCTCCTGTCTTAGAATATCCTTTCATTCACTGATTCAATATGCACTAAGTACCTACTATGTCCCAAAGACATAGATAAGTATTGTGAAAACAGTGGTGAAGAAAATACAAGCTCCCAACATTCATGGAGCCTGTGGGGGAGTCAGAAAATTTTTTTAAAAAGTAAATAAACACATAAAATAATGTAACAAACAATGTAAGAAGGATAAAGAAAAATAATATGTTGAATTAGAGGATAAGAAAGTGGCAGTATTTTAAGATTTTATTTATTTATTCATTTGAGAGAGAGAGAGATAGCGAGAGAAAACAGGAGCAGGGGGAAGAGTAGAGGGAGAAGCAGACTCCTCACTGAGCAGAGAGCCCCATGTGGGACTAGATCTCAGGACCCTGGGATCATGACCTGAGCTGAAGGCAGTTGCTTAGCTGACTGAGCCACCCAGGTGTCCCAAGAAAGTGACAGTATTTTAGATAGGATGAACAGAGAAGACTTCTCTGATGAGATGACATTTAAAGCTAAAATCTGAAGGATTAGAAGAATCATCATAAGAAATATAGTGGAAACATAGAAGAATATTCCTGGCAGAAGTAACAGCAAGAGATAGACTTTGAGGCTAACGTTCCTGAGGTATTTTTTTTTTAAGATTTTATTTATTTATTTTGACAGAGAGAGAGAGAGACAGCGAGAGAGGGAACACAAGCAGGGGGAGTGGGAGAGGGAGAAGCAGGCTTGCCTGCGGAGCAGGGGGCCCCATGCAGGGCTCGATCCAAGGACACTGGGATCATGACCTGAGCCAAAAGCAATCGCTTAGGAGCCAAAAGCAGACGCTTAGCGACTGAGCCACCCAGGCGCCCTAAAGTTCCTGAAGTATTTACAAATTAATCACATTAAGAGTAAACAAGCAGTTGTTATTCAAATCACAAATTTACCACTACTTCTAAATTGTCATACTAGACCTCACCTGGACAAATAACTTAATCTCTGAGCTAAGCCTATAATAAGAACTTAATAAATTCCAGTTATGTTTATTGTTTTCTCCAACTTATTGAGATAAAATTGACAAATTGACATATAACATTGAATAAGTTTAAGGTATACAATGTGTTGTTTAATACTTACATACACTTACATACTGCAGTATGATCACCACCATAATGTTGTTTTTAATATTACTTATCAGACTATGAACTACTTGAGTTCACAAACTATATATAAATAATTATTTTGTTTCAAGAGCCTAACAAAATGTTTGACACATAGTAGGATTTATCTAATGTTTAATGAGCAGATGAAAGGATGAAAAGTCTGGATATAAATGCTGATGTTTTATTTGGAGTCATTGAAGTATGTTTATCTAGGGATATGTGAAGTACATAAGAGTGTGTGTGGGAGTACTTTTTGGAATGTTTCTGGGAAATGCTAATTGTACAACCACGGAGGAGCAGATCAAGCTGCCTGATTAAGGTTAAGGCCAGTGGATAGTAACACACGTGGAATTATTTTCATCATGTTGCCAACATCTTTGCCAGCCACTTTTGATACTTAATTAGACCATAAAAATCATTAGAAGTATCAATTATCTAACATTTTATTGTATTTGTGATATTCTTAATTTTCACAATGATCTATGAAGTAGATGATACCATATCTCTGTTTTGTAGGTGAAGAAATGGAAACGCAGAGAAAATATACAATTTATATCTAAGGTCACACAAGTAATAAATGACAGACCTGGATCTTGAATTAGACCTGCCTGTTGACTTAGGTCCCTTAACCACTGTTATATATAAGACATGAGAATCACAGCTGACTCAGGTCGCTTATGAGAAGATAATTCGAAGGAGGATAGATAATGACTTTCTTTCCTTTTTAAGCATATGAGATTATTGCCAAAAGGATAGAAGTATGGGAAGCTTAACAAGTACAAAGAAAGCCAAATTAATCCAAAACTGGAGTACTTAAAAGTCAAAAGCATGCTTTGCTCTGACTGTATTTATCTTGCTTCTAATTTACTCAAGATCATTTAGGCTGAATATAACTTCCTCATTTAATTCACTGAACATTATATTTCAGTAGGCATTGAATTATTGTGATGATACTATTTAATATTTGTTAAATACCAACAATGAATTATGCATTATAGAGACATTGGGATACACAACTTTATTCTACTGCCTTGGGAAAAAGTAGTTCCTGGCCTGCCTTTGAGGGAAAGAAATATAAGACAAGGAGAAGTAAAAGGCAAAAGATTTATACAGTCTGAAGAGAAACCAGAATATAATGCTAGGCAAAAGCAGTCAGTCAGAGGAAGATAAATACCATATGATTTCACTCATATATGGGATTTGAGAAACAAAATAAATGAGTGAAGGAATAAAAAAAGAGAGAGACAAACCAAGAAACAGACTCTTAACTATAGAGAAAAAATGGATGGTTGACAGAGGGGAGGTGGGTAGAATGAATGAAATGGATAATGGGGATTAAAGAGTGCACTTATCATGATGAGCACTGATTAATGTATAGAATTGTTGAATCACTGTATCGCACACCTAAAAATATATGTTAGCTATACTGGAATTAAAATTAAGAACTTAATTTAAAAAAAAGGACAAGGAAGCTAAAGAGAAAATATAACAATAACCATAAAGCAAAACAAAACAAAATAAATATCTTTTTGTATGGGGCTAGAACTATGGGAAACAGTTCTTGCTGAAATTTGCCTTTAGTACAAATGATATATCTGATAAAGGGTTAGAATCCAAAATAAATGAAGAACTTATACAACTGAACAACCAAAAAACAAATAATTCAGTTAAAAATGGGCAGAAGACATGAAGAGACATTTTTCCAAAGAAATCATCCATATGACAAACAGACACATGAAAAGATGCTCAATAGCACGCATCATCAGGGAAATACAAATCAAAACTACAATGAGATATCACCTCAAATCTGTCAGAATGGCTAAAATCAACAACACAAGAAATAATAAGTGTTGGTGAGGATATGGAGAAAGGGGAACCCTCATGCACTGCTGGTGGGAATGCAAACTGGTGCAGCCACTCTGGAAAACAGTATGGAGATTCTTCAAAAAGTTAAAAATAGAACTACCCTATGATCCAGAAATTGCACTGCTATGTATTTACCCCAAAGAATACAAAAATATTAATTGAAAGGAATACATGTACACAATGTTTATAGCAGCATTATCTACAATAGCCAAATTATGGAAACAACCCAAGAGTCCATCAACTGATGAATGGATAAAGAAGATGTGGTACAAGTATAAAATGGAATATCACATGGGCATAAAAAAGAATGAAATCTTCCCATTTGCAAGGACCTGGATGGAGCTAGAGAGTATTATGGTAAGTGAAATAAGTCAGTCAGAGAAAGACAAATACCATGTGATTTCAGTCATATATGGAATTTAAGAAACAAGACAAATGAGCAAAGAGGAAAAAAAGAGAGAAAGGCAAAACAAGAAGAAGATTTTTTTTTTACTTTTTACAGGCATTTTTAATACTTTGTTTTTAATGCATTATGTTACATTTTCTGATTCCTAAATTAGGATGTATCAGACAATACTTAGATATTCTGCTTAAAAACTAAAAAAAAAAAAAGAGGTAAAGCAGACTAATAAGGGCTGTATTATTAATCATCTAAAATAGGGACTCTTAACTATAAAGAACAAACTGATGGTTGCCAGAATTGAGGTGAGTGGGGAGATGGGTTAAATAGGTGATTAGGATTGAGGAGTGCACTTGATGTGATGAGTACCTAGTGTGGTAATGAAGGGTTGAATCACTATAGCCACATTATTTACAAGAGCCAAAATGTGTCTGTGTCTACTAATGTATAAATGGATAAAGAAACAAAATATATCATTTCACTCAGCACAGATTTTGATTAGCATGAATTCATGTATTTGATAGATATCAGGAATGATCCTTATTTAGTAAATGTCTTTGGGGAAAGAGAAAGAGAAGCAAAGAAAATGAAATCTTGGGGCGCCTGGGTGGCTCAGTCGTTATGCGTCTGCCTTCGGCTCAGGTCCTGATCCCAGGGTCCTGGGATCAAGCCCCACATCGGGCTCCCTGCTCCGTGGGAAGCCTGCTTCTCCTTCTCCCACTCCCCCTGCTTGTGTTCCCTCTCTCACTGTGTCTCTCTCTGTCAAATAAATAAATAAAATCTTTAAAAAAAAAAAGAAAATGAAATCTTGGAAAAGATGAAGGGCACTAAAGATTTGGTTTCTGATTGTTCAGTTGTATAAGTTCTTTATTTGTTTTGGATACTAACCCTTTATCAGATACATCATTTGCAAATATCTTCTCCCATTTCATAAGTTGCTGTTTAGTTTTGTTGAGTGTTATTTTTAAAGATTTTATTTACTTATGAGAAAGAATGGGGGAGGGGCAGAGGGAGAGGGACCAAGAAAATCTCAAGCTAACTCTGCACTGAGCACAGAGCCTGATGTGGGGCTCGATCTCACAATGCTGAGATCATGATGTGAGTCAAAATCAAGAGTTGGACGCTCAACTAACTGAGCTACCCAGGCACCCCCACCTTTTTTTGGCTGTGCAGAAGCTTTTTATTTTGATGAAGTCTCAATAGTTTATTTATGTTTTTGTTTCCCTTGCCTGAAGAGATTTATCCACAAAGAAGTTGCTACTGCTGATATCAAAGAAGTTACTCCCTGTATTCTCTTCTAGAATTCTTATGGTTTCAGGTCTCATGTTTAGGTCTTTGATCTATTTTGAATTTATTTTTGTGAATGGTATAAGAAGGCGATCAAGCTTCATTCTTTTGCATGTTGTTGTCCAGTTTTCCCAACACTATTTGTTGAGGAGACTGTCCTTTTCTGATTGGATATTCTTTCCTGCTTTGTCAAAGATTAATTGACCATAAAGTTGTAGGTTTATTTCTAGGTTTTCTGTTTGGTTCCACTGATCTATGTGTCTACTTTTGTGGCATTACTACACTGTCTTGATCACTACAACTTTGCAATGTAACTTGAAATCAGGAATTGTGATGCCTTCAGCTTTGCTTTTATTTTTCAAGGTTGCTTTATCTATTCTGGGTATTTTTTGGTTCCATACAAATTTATGATTGTTTAGTCTAGCCCTGTGAAAATGCTGGTGGTATTTTGATAGGGATTGCACTAAGTGTGTAAATTACTTTGGATAGTATAGACATTATAACAATATTTGTTTTTCCAATCAATGAGTATGGAATGTGTTTGCATTTCTTTGTGTTGTCTTCAATTTCTCTTATCCATGTTTTACAGTTTTCAGAGTACAGTCTTTCACCTCTTTGGTTATGTTTATTTCTAGGTATTGTGTGGCTTTTGGTGCAATTGTAAATGGAAGTGATTCCTTAATTTCTCTTTCTGCTGCTTCATTATTGGTGTATAGAAATGCAAGAGATTTCTGTCCATTGATTTTTTATCCTGTGACTTTAATGATTTCATTTACCAATTCCAGCAGATTTTTTGGTGTAGTGTTTTGGGTTTTCTATATAGAGTATCATGTCATGTGCAAATAGTGAAAGTTTGACTTCTTTATTGATTTCAATGCCTTTTATTTCTTTTTGTTGTCTGATTGCTGTGGTTAGGACTTTCAGTATTATGTTAAATAACAGTGGAGAGAATGGGTATCTCTGTCTTATTCCCGACCATAAAGGAAAAGATCTCAGTTGTTCCCCATTTAGGATAATGTTAGCTGTGGCTATTTCACATATGGCCTTTATTAAGTTGAGGTATATTCCCTCTAACACTACTTTGTTGAGCATTTTTATCATGAATGTATGTTGTTTTTTTGTCAAATGCTTTTTCTGCCTCTATTGAAATGATCATATGGTTCTTATCTTTTATTTATGTGGTGCGTCATGTTGATTGATTTGCAAATATTGAGCCACACTTGCAACCCAGGAATGAATCCCACTTTATTGTGGTGAATGATACTTTTAATGTATTGTTGGATTTGGTTTGCTAGTATTTTATTGATAAATTTTCCATCTGTGTGTATCTGGGATATTGGGCTGTAGTTCTCATTTTTAGTGGTGTCTTTATCTGGTTTTGGTATCAGGGTACTGCTTGCCTAATATTTATATTATTATTATTATCATTATTTAATTTTTTATTGCTATTGAGTTGTATGAGTTCTTTATATACTCTGTGTATTAGCCTCTTATTATATATATGATTTGCAAATACTTCTTCCCATTCCATAGGTTGTCTATTCACTTTGTTGATGGTTTCTTTTGCTGGACACAGCTTTTTAGTTTGATATAGTCCCACTTGTTTATTTTTTTATTTTGTTGATTGTGCTTTAGGTGTGATTTCAAAAAAAAAAAAAAACATCACTAACACCTATGTCCAAAAGCTTTTTTCATATGTTTTCTTTTAGGCATTTCATGGTTTCAGGTCTTCTATTTAACTGTTTAATATGTTAGTGTTCATCGATAAATGAATGGATAAAGAAAATGTGGTATACAATAAAATGGAATACTACTCAGGCATAAAATATATAATATTATATTTGTGAGAACATGGATGGATATAGGAAGTATTATGTTAAGTGAAATAAGTCAGAAAAAACAAATACCATATAATTTCACATATGTGTAGAATCTAAAAAATAATGTGTAAATATAACAAAATAAAAACAGCCTCATAGGTAAAGGAAACAAAGTGTTAGTTACCAAATGGGGAAGGGTTGTGTGGCAGGAAAAATAGGTAAAGGGGATTAATGCTGCAAAAAACATAGATGTATCTACATCTCTTCAAACTGATATTTTCACTTTCTTGATATATACCCATAAGTGGAATTCCTGGATCATATGGTAGTTCTAATTTTAAAATTTATAGGAATCTCCATACTATTTTCCAAAGTGGCTGCACCAATTTACACTCCCACCAACAGAAAATGAGTGTTCTCTTTTTTCACAACCTCACCAACACTTGTTATTTTTTATATTTTTGAAAACAGCCATTTTGTCAAGTGTGAGGAGATATCCCTTTTTGTTTTGATTTTCATTTCCCTGATGATTAGTGATGCGGAACATCTTTTCATGTGCCTGTTTATCATATGTCTTCTTTGGAAACTGTTATGGAAGCCCTCTGTCCATTCTTTTTTTAAAATTAAAATATAATGTATTATTTGTTTCAGGGGTACAGGTCTGTGATTCATCAGTTTTACACAATTCACAGTGCTCACCATAGCATATACCCTCCCCAATGCCCATCACCCAGCCACCTTACCCCTCCCACACCCCTCTACTCCAGCAATGCTCAGTTTGTTTCCTGAGATTAGGAGTCTCTTAGGGTTTGTCTCCCTCTCTGGTCTCGTCTTCTTTCATTTTTCCCTTGCTTCCCCTATGATCCTCTGTCTTGTTTCTCAAATTCCTCATATCAGTGAGATCATATGATAATTGTCTTTCTCAGATTGACTTATTTCGCTTAGCATAATGCCCTCTAGTTCCATCCTTGTCATTGCAAATAGCAAGATTTCATTTCTTTGATGGCTGCATAATATTCCATTGTGTGTGTGTGTGTGTATATATATATATATATATATATCAATCACATCTTTATCCATTTATCTGTTGATGGACATCTAGGCTCTTCCATAGTTTGGCTATTGTGGACATTGCTGCTATAAACACTAGGGTTCACATGCCCCTTACGATCACTACATTTGTATATTTGGGGTAAATACCCAGTAGAGCAATTCCCGAGTCATGGGATAGCTCTATTTTCAATTTTTTGAGGGACCTCCATACTGTTTTCCAGAGCGGCTGCACCAGCTTGCATTCCCACCAACAGTGGAGGAGGGTTCCCCTTTCTCCACATCTCCACCAATATCTGTCCTTTCCTGACTTGTTAATTTTAGCCATTCTGACTGGTGTGAGGTGATATTTCATTCAGGATTTGATTTGGATTTCCCTGATGCCGAGTGATGTTAAACACATTTTCATGTGTCTGTTGGCCATTTGGATGCCTTCTTGGCAGAAATGTCTGTTCATGTCTTCTGCCCATTTCTTGATTGGATTCTTTGTTCTTTGGGTGTTGAGTTTGATAAGTTCTTTATAGATTTTGGATACTAGCCCTTTATCTGATATGCCATTT
>NC_138385.1:49694439-49764704 GCF_054177405.1 Leptonychotes weddellii
TTTGATTTGGATTTCCCTGATGCCGAGTGATGTTAAACACATTTTCATGTGTCTGTTGGCCATTTGGATGCCTTCTTGGCAGAAATGTCTGTTCATGTCTTCTGCCCATTTCTTGATTGGATTCTTTGTTCTTTGGGTGTTGAGTTTGATAAGTTCTTTATAGATTTTGGATACTAGCCCTTTATCTGATATGCCATTTGCAAATATCTTCTCCCATTTTGTCAGTTGTCTTTTGGTTTTGTGGACTGTTTCCTTTGCTGTGCAAAAACTTTTTAACTTGATGAAGTCCCAATAGTTCATTTTTGCCCTTGCTTCCCTTGCCTTTGGCAATGTGTCTAGGAAGAAGTTGCTGCGGCTGAGGGGGAAGAGGTTGCTGCCTGTGTTTTCCTCGAGGATTTTGATGGATTCCTGTCTTACATTGAGGTCTTTCATCCATTTTGAGTCTATTTTTGTGTGTGGTGTGAGGAAATGGTCCAGTTTCATTCTTTTGCATGTGGCGGTCCAATTTCCCCAATACCATTTGTTGAAGAGACTGTTTTCCATTGGACATTCTTTCCTGCTTTGTCAAAGATTAGTTGACCATAGAGTTGAGGGTCCATTTCTGGGCTCTCTATTCTATTCCATTGATCTATGTGTCTGTTTTTGTGCCAGTGCCATACTTTCTTGATGATTACAGCTTTGTAATACAGCTTGAAGTATGGAATTGCAATGCCAGCAGCTTTGCTTTTTTTTTTTCAACATTCCTCTGGCTATTCAGGGTCACTTCTGGTTCCATATAAACTTTAGGATTATTTGTTCCATTTCTTTGAAAAAAGTTAATGGTATTTGATAGGAATTGCATTACAACTGTAGATTGCTCTAGGTGGTATAGACATGTTCACAATATTTTTCTTGCAATCCATGAGAATGAAACGTTTTCCATTTCTTTGTGCCCTCCTCAATTTCTTTCATGAGTATTCTATAGTTTTCTGAGTACAGATTTTTTTGCATCTTTGGTTATATTTATTCCTAGGTATCTTATGGTTTGGGGTGCAATTGTAAATGGGATTGACTCCTTAATTTCTCTTTCTTCTGTCTCATTGTTGGTGTATAGAAATGCAACTGATTTTTGTGCATTGATTTTATATCCTGCCACTTTACTGAATTCCTGTATGTGTTCTAGCTGTTTTGGGGTGAACTGTTTTGGGTTTTCCACATAAATATCATATCTGCAAAGAGTGAGAGTTTGACTTCGTCTTTGCCAATTCGGATGCATTTTATTTCTTTTTGTTGTCTGATTGTTGAGGCTACGACTTCTAGTACTATGTTGAATAGCCATGGTGATAGTGGACATCCCTGCTGTGTTCCTGACCTTAGGGGAAAAGGTCTCAGTTTTTCCCCATTGAGAACGATATTTGCTGTGGATTTTTTCATAGATGGCTTTTATGATGTTGAGGTATACACCTTCTATCCCTACACTGTGAAGAGTTTGAATCAAGAAAGGATGCTGTACTTTATCAAATGCTTTTCTGCATCTATTGAGAGGATCATATGGTTCTTGTTCTTTCTTTTATTAATGTACTGTATCACATTGATTGATTTGCAGATGTTGAACCAACCTTGCAGCCCAGGGATAAATCCCAATTGGTCATGGTGAATAATCCTTTTAATGTACTGTTGGATCCTCTTGGCTAGGATTTTGGTGAGAATTTTTGCATCTATGTCCATCAGCGATATTGGTCTGTTGTTCTCCTTTTTGATGGGGTCTTTGTCTGGTTTGGGGATGAAGGTAATGCTGGCCTCATAAAATGAGTTTGGAAGTTTTCCTTCCATTTCTATTTTTTGGAACAGTTTCAGAAGAGTAGGCATTAATTCTTCTTTAAATGTTTGGTAGAATTCCCCTGGGAAGCCATCTGGCCCTGTGCTCTTGATTGTTGGGAGATTTTTGATGACTGCTTCAATTTCCTTCGTGGTTATAGGTCTGTTCAGGTTTTTTATTTCTTCCTGGTTCAGTTTTGGTAGTTTTTACGTCTCTAGGAATGCATCCATTTCTTCCAGATTGTCTAATTTGCTGGCACAGATTTGCTCATAATATGTTTTTATAATTGCTTCTATTTCTTTGATGTTGGTTGTGATCTCTCCTCTTTCATTCATTATTTTATTTATTTTAGTCCTTTCTCTTTTCTTTTTGATAAGTCTGGCCAAGGATTTCTCAATTTTATTAATTTTTTCAAAGAATCAGCTCCTAGTTTTGTTGATCTGTTCAACTGTTCTTTTGGTTTCTATTTCATTAATTTCCCCTCTGATCTTTATTATTTCTCTTCTTCTGCTGAGTTTAGGCTTTATTTGCTGTTCTTTCTCTAGCTCCTTTGGGTGTAGGGTTAGGTTGTGTATTTGAGACCTTTTTTGCTTCTTGAGAAAGGCTTGTATTGTTATATACTTTCCTCTTAAGACCACCTTTGCTGCATCCCAAAGATTTTGAACAGTTGTGTTTGCATTTTCATTTGTTTCCACAAATTTTTTTAATTCTTTAATTTCCTGGTTGGCCCATTCATTCTTTAGTAGGATGCTCTTAACCTCCATGTATTTGAGTTCTTTCCAACTTTCCTCATGTGACTGAGTTCTAGTTTCAAAGCACTGTGGTCTGAAAATATGCAGGGAGCGATCCCAAACTTTTGGTACTGATTGAGACCTGATCTGTCACCCAGAATGTGATCTATTCTGGAGAATGGTCTATGGGCACTTGAGAAGAATGAGTATTCTGTTGCTTTGGGATGGAATGTTCTGAATATATCTGTGAAGTCCATCTGGTCCAATGCATCATTTAAAGATCTTCTTTCCTTGTTGATCTTCTGCTTAGATGATCTGTCCATTGCAATGAGGTAAGTATTAAAGTCCCCTATTATTATTGTATTGTTGTCAATGTGTTTCCTTGCTTTTGTTATTAATTGGCTTATATAATTGGCTGCTCCCATGTTAGGGGCATAAATATTTACAATTGTTAGATCTTCTTCTTGGATAGACCCTTTAAGTATGATAGTATCCTCCCTTATCTCTTATTATAGTCTTTGGTTTAAAATGTAATTTGTCTGATATAAGGACTTCCACCCCAGCTTTTTTTTTTTTTTTATGTCCATTATCATGGTAAATTGTTTTCCACCCCCTCACTTTAAACCTGGGGGAGACTTTGTGTCTAAAATGAGTGCCTTGCAGACAGCATATCTATGGGTCTTGTTTTGTTTTTTTTTTATCCAATCTGATATCCTGTGTCTTTTGATTGGGGCATTTAGCCCATTTACAATCAGGATAAGTTTTGAAAGATATGAATTTAGTGCTATTGTATTGCCTGTAAGGTGACTATTACTCTATATTCTCTCTGTTCCTTTCTTTTCTATGTTACTTTCAGGCTCTTTCTTTGCTTAGAGGACCCCTTTCAATATTTCTTGTAGTGCTGGTTTGGTGTTCACAAATTCTTTTAGTCTTTGTTTGTCCAGGAAGATTTTTATCTCTCCTTCTATTTTCAATGACAGCCTATTTGGATATAGTATTTTTGGCTGCATATTTTTCTCGTTTAGTGCCCTGAATATATCATGCCAGTCCTTTCTGACCTGCCAGGTCTCTGTGGATAGGTCTACTGCCAAACTAATGTTTCTACCATTGTAGGTTACAGACCTCTTGTCTTGAGCTGCTTTCAGGATTTTCTCTTTGTGTCTGAGACTTGTAAGTTTTACTATTAGATGCGGGGTGTTGACCAATTTTTATTGATCTTGAGGGGAGTTCTCTGTGCTTCCTGATCTTGAATGCTTGTTTCCTTCCCCAGACTAGGGAAGTTCTCCAGTATAATTTTCTCCAAAATATTTTCTGCCCCCCTCTCTCTTTTCTCTTTTCTGGGATCCCAATTATTCTAATATTGTTTTGTCTTAAGGTATCATTTATCTCTTGAATTCTCCCCTTGTGATCCAGTAGTTGTTTATCTCTCTTTTTCTCAGCTTCCTTATTCTCCATCATTTGGTCTTCTAGATCACTAATTCTCTCTTCTGCCTCATTTATTCTAGCAGTTAGAGCCTCCATTTTTTGATTGCACTTCATTAATAGCCTTTTTTACTTTGGCTTGGTTAGATTTTATTAATTCCAGAAATGGATTTGCTAGTATCCTCTATGCTTTTTTCAAGCCCGGCTAGTATCTTTATAATCCATCTTCTGACATCTTACTAATGTCCATATTGATTAGGTCCCTGGCAGTCAGTACTGCCTCTAGTTGGTTTTTTTTTTTTTTGAGGTTAGTTTTTCTGTTTTGTCATTTTGTCCAGAGAAGAATAGATGAATGAGAGACCAAAATGCTAAAATGGTAACAACGACCCCAGAAAAATATACACTTAAAAAATGAGAAGAGACCCAAAACTGGATTGAAAAGTAAAAAAAAAAAAAAAAGAAGAAGAAGAATATGATCAGGCTGGTGAATAGAACAGAGCCACACACTAGATTTTGGGTGTATTTTGTTCTGTTAGAAGAAACTGCCTCCCGAAATTTTTAAAGAAAGAATAATTTATACATATACAAAACTAAGGGTAAATATGATGAAGGGATGGAATAGGAATATAAAGATGAAAACTAAAAAAGATTTTAAAAAAGAATTGATAAGAAGTTGGTTGAAAAAAAAAAGAAGAAATATTAAAAAAAAAAAAGAGAGAGAGAGAGAATGTGATGAGGCGGGTGACTAAAACAAAACCATACACCAGATTTAGGGTATATTTTGGTCTGTTAGAAGAAACTGTATCCCAAAATTCTAAAGAAAGAAAATCTTATATATATACAAAAAATAAGGTTAAGTACAATGAAGAGATAGAATATGATTGTAAAAATGAAAATTAAAAAAAATTTTTAAAAAGGGATTGGTAAGATGTTGGTTGAAAAAGGAAAGAAGAATAATTTTTAAAAAAGTATAGAAAAAGAAAAAAAAATAGAGAAAATTGAAAAAAAATAATTTGAAAGACTAAAGAATCAAGGGAAAAAAGCCATGCAGTTCTCATTGATCGGTAAACTTGGTCTTGGCTGGATGTTCTTTCTTATCTTCTGGGGGAGGGGCCTGTTGCTCTGATTCTCAAGTGTCTTGGCCCTAGGTGGAATTGCATGGTCCTTGCCTGGGGCCAGGCTAAGTAATCTGTTTTTGTTTGCTCTAGGTAGCTTTTGTTCCATGAAAGCTTTCTGTACAGCTTTGGAGGATGAGAAAGAAATTGCAGCCTCCCATTCTCTGGCTCCAGAGGAGCCAAGAGCTCGGGGCCCCACTCCTCAGTGAACACTCAGAGAAAAGCAGTTTGTCATTCCTGTCTCCCTCGTCTCTGGCTGCAATCCATGCTCACTTGGCCTATGACTGATCATTTCTATCTCTGGCACACAACCCCTTTTTGAGTCTCCAAACCCAGTAGATTCCTGTGGTGTGCCCCGGTGCTGATCCTCCCAGGGGAGGAAGGGAAGTCTCCCTGGATCTGCTGCTTGTTGGGTCCCTGCTCAAAGAGTAGTGGCCCAACTGTACCATGGATCATGGCTTATGGCAACCCCAAGCTGAGAGCCCACTCCTCATCTCCATCTTTGCAGCTGGCTTCCCTGCTCCAATACCTGGGAGCTCTGCCACACTCAGGCACCTCTGATCTTTCTGTGACCCCGAGGGTCCTGAGACCACACTGTCCCAGCAAAGGTTCCACCCCCCACTTAGCCACTGGAGTGATGTCCCTCAGCAGAGTAGACTTCTAAAAGTTCCAATTTTGTGTTCTGCTGCTCTATCACTTGCTGGTAGCCAACTGATGGAGGTTCCCTTCCTCCATGGTCTATCTTCCCAAATATCACCTTGGATTCATTTCTCTCCACATCCTCCCTTCCAGAAAGTGGTCACTTTTCTGTTCATAAAATTGCTGCTATTCTTTTCTTCCATCTCTTGTTGAGTTCATAGGTGTTCAGAATGGTTTGATAACTAGCTGAATTCCTGGGACCAGACGAAATTTAGGTCTCTTAGCTGCTCCTCCCCTCTTTCCATTCTTTAATTATGTTCTTGTTTGTTGACATTATGTTGTGTAATTTCTTTATATATTTGGATATTAACCCATTATTGAATGCATGATCTGCATTCAGTTGGTTGTCTTTTAGTTTGATGGTATCCTTCATTGTGTAAACCTTTTTAGCTTGATGAAATCCGATTTGTTTTAGTTTTTATCGTGTTTGGCTGAGAAGAGTGGTCCAAAAAATATTGCTAAGAACAATGTCAAAGAGTTTACTGCCTACGTTTTCTTCTAGGAATGTTATTGTTTCAGTTCTTATATTTAAGTAATTAGTTCATTTTGAATTTATTTTTGTATAATGTGTAAGATGACACTCCACTTTCATTCTTTTGCATGTAGCTGTCCAGTTTTTGCAATAACATTTATTAGAGAGATTTTCTTTTCTTCATTGTATGTTCTTCCCTATTTTTCATTAATTAATTCACCATATATGCATGGGTTTACTTCTGTACTTTCTATTCTATTCCCTTGATTTATGTATTTTTTCCATGTCAGTATCATATTATTTTAATACTATAACTTAGTAATATAGTTTGAAATCTGTGACCATTATATACCTCCAACTTTTTCTCTTTTCAAGATTGCTTTGGCTATTTGGGGTGATTTGTGTTCCCACACAAATTTTAAGATTTTTCATTGCAGTTTTGTGAAAAATACCTTTGGCATTTTGATGGATATAACATTGAAATTATTGATTGCTTTGGGTAGAATAAACATTTTAATAATATTAATTCTTCTAGTTCATGAGCATGGAATATCTTTCAATTTATTTGTGTTGCCTTTAATTTATCAATGTCTTATAGTTTTTAGAGCACAGGTCTTTTACCTCCTTGGTTAAATTTATTTCTAAGTATTTTATTCATTTTGGTACAATTGTAAATGAGATTGTTTTCTTCATTTCTCTATCTGATAGTTTTTAATTAGTGTATAAAAAATGGAACAGATTTTTGCATATTGGTTTTGTATTCTGCAAGTTTGTTAAATTTGTTTATTAGTTCTAACAGTTTTTTAGTGGAGTCTTCAGGATTTTCTCTATATAAAATTATATTGCCCACAAATAATAAAATTTCTACTTCCTCTTGAAATTTGGATGCCTTTTATTATTTTTCTTCTTACCTAATTTCTCTGGCTGGGACTTCCAAATCTGTGTTGAATAAAATTGGTGATGGTGGGTTCTTTTTCTTGATCTTAGATGAAAAGCTTTCAGGTTTTCACATTTGAGAATGATAATAGTTGTGACCTTATCAAAAATGGCTTCTATTATTTTGAAGTATGTTCTTTCTAAACTGATTTTGTTGAGTTTTTTTTCATAATGGATGTTGAATTTTGTCAAATATTTTTTTTCCACATCTATTGAGGTGATCATATCATTTTTACCCTTCATTTTGTTAATGTGGTGTATCATGTTGATTAACTTGTTAATGATGGACCATCCTGTATCCCTGGAATTAATCTCACTAGGTTGTCATGTATGATACTTTTAATGTATTGTTAATTCGGTTTAGTAATATTTGGATAAGGATTTTGGATCTATGCTTACCAGAGATATTGCCCTATAATATTCTTTCTTTCTTTTCTGTGGTGTTATTACCTGGTTTAATTATCAGTTTAATGATAGCTACATAACAGGAGTTTGGAAGGGATCCATACTCTTCAATGTTTTAGAAGAATTTGAGGAAAATAGGCATTACATCTTCAATGAATGTTTGTTAAATTTACCTGTAAAGCCCTCTGATCCTTAGATTTTTTGGGGGGTGGTAGTTTGTGGATGACAGATTCAAATTATTTTGTAGTAATCAGTCTACTCAGATTTACTATTTATTCATGATGTAGTCTGGGAAGATTGTATGTTTTTAGGTTTTTATCCATTTTTTCTAACTTTCTAATTTGTTGGTGTATAATTGTTCATAGTGGCCTGTTATAATCTTTGGTATTTTTAAGGTGTCAATTGTAATTTCTCTTTCATTTTTGATTTTGTTTATTTGAACTCTCTCTATTTTTTTCTTGGTTAGTCTAGCTAAAAGTTTGTCCATTTTATTGATTTTTTTTAAAGAACCAGGTCTCACTTTCATTTGTTTTTTTAATCTGTAATTAATTTCTACTGTGATCTGTGATATTTCCTTCCTTCTACTAACTTTGGGATTCATTTGTTCTTCTTTCTCTAGTTCCTTTAGGTGTAAAGTTAGATTTTTTTAAATTGAACGTTTACTTGGTTATTGAGGTAGGCTTATATTTCTATGAGCTTCCTTTTTAGAAGTGTTTTTCTTGCATTTCATAGAATTTGGTAAGTTGTATTTCTATTTTCATTTTTTCTCAAAGTATTTTTTCATTTCTTCTTAGATTTCTTTATTGACAGTTTAGTTATTCAGTAGCATGTTAATTAATCTCCACATATTTGTGATTTTTCCAGTTTTACTCTTGTAATTGATTTCCAGCTTCATATTAGTGTAGTCAGAAAAGATGTTTGATATAATTTCAATCATCTTAAATTTACTGAAACTTGTTTTACAGGCTAACACATGATATATACTGGAAATTATTCCATGTGCACTTGGGAAGAATGTGTATTTTGCTGCTTTTGGATGGAATGTTTTGTATGTATCCATTAAGTCAATTTGGCCTACTGTGTCATTTAAAGTTGGTTTTTCCTTATTGATTTTCTGTCTGGATGATCTATTCACTGATGTAAGTGGGGAATTAAGGACCCCTACTATTATTGTATAATTGCATATTTTTCTCTCTAATTCTATTGATATTTGCTCCATATATTTGGGTGACTCAATGTTGAGGGCATAAATATCTACAAATATTATATCCTAGTATTGAGCTGCCCCTTTTATCATTATATAATGTCCTTGCTTCTCTCTTTTTTAAAAATATTTTATTATTTATTTATTTATTTATTATTTATTTTTTATTTATTTATTTAAGAAAGAAAGATAGTGAGAGAAAGCATGAGCAAGAGGAGGGGCAGAGGGAGAGGGAGAAGCAGTCTCCCTGCTCAGTCAGAGGCTCAATACCAGGACCCTGGGATCATGACCTGAGCCCAAGGCAGACACTTAACTGAGTGAGCCACCCAGACACCCCCCCTTGTTTGTCTTTTATTACAGTATTTTTAAAACTTTATTTTGTTCAATAAAAATATTTCTTCTCTAGCTATTTTTTTTAGTTCCATTTTCATGAACATCTTTCTACATCCCTTCACTTTTAGTCTGTGTATATTTCCATCTGAAGTGTGTTTCTTATAAGCAGCATAGAAATAGATCTTGTTTCTTTATTCAGTTCAGTCACCCTATGTCTTTTGATTGAAGAATTTAGTCCATTTATACTTATAGTAATTGTTGATAATTATACTTTTGGCTATTTTGTTAATGGTTTTCTGGTTGATTTGTAGTTCTCTTCTGTTTCTTTCTTCTTCTTTTGCTTTTTTTCCCTTGAAGTTTGATGACTTTCCTTAGTGTTATTTTTAGTTTCCTCTGTCATTATCTTTTGTGTATCTACTATAGGTTTTTGCTTTATGGTTACCAGGGGGGTCACAAATAACTTCCTGTATGTATGCATGCATGTACATTTTACATACAATCTATTTTAAGATGTTAGTAATTTAAATCTAAACACATTCTAAAACTACATTTCCTCTGCTACACATGTTTATATTTTTGTTACATTTTAACTTTTTTATTTTTTTAAAGATTTTATTTATTTATTTGAAAGAGATGGAGCTAGAGAGAGAAAACACGTGAGTGGGGAGAGTCAGAGGGAGAAGCAAGACTCCCCACTGAGCAGGGAGCCTGATGTGGGACTCCATCCCAGGACTCCTGGATCACGACCTGAGCCGAAGGCAGACACTTAACTGATTGAGCCACCCAGGCATGCTTTTGTTGTCACATTTTAAGTCTTTTGTTGTGTGTATGTCTTAACTAATATTTGCAGTTGCTATTTTTTACTGTTTATCTTTTAACCTTCATAGTAGCTTTATAGGTGTTTAATTTACTACATTTAGTGTATATTTTTACTAGTCATGTGTATACTTTTACATATTTTCTTGTTACTCATTAGTGCTCTTTCTTTTCAACTTAAAGAAATCCCTTTAGGATTTATTGTAAGGTCAGTTTAGTGGTAATGCACTCCTTTAACTTTTGATTTTCTGAAACAGTTTATCTATCTTTCAATTATAAATGATAACCTTTCCTGGTAGAACATTCTTGATTGGAAATTTTTGTTTTTGTTTTCACTTCAAACTTTGAATATATCACACCACTCCCTCCCTTCTAACCTGCAAAGTTCCTGTTACAAAATCTGATAGTCTTGTGAGAGTTCCTTTATAGTAGCAAGTTGTTTTTCTTTTGATGCTATGAAGATTCTCTCTTATCTTTAACTTTTGACATATTAATTATAATACATCTTGGCATGGATATCTTTGGTTTTATCTTATTGGGAACTCTCTGGGCTTCTTGGATCTGGATGTTTGTTTTCTTCTTCAGATTACAAATATTTTTCAGCCTTTATTTCTTTAAATAAATTTTCTACCTCTTTCTCTATCTCTTCTCCTGTGGGACCCTTATAATGCAAATGTTTTTCCATTTGATGTTGTCCCATTAGTCCCTTAAGCTATCTTCACTTTTTAAAATTCTTGTTCTTTTTTGTTGCTCTGTATGGGTGAGTTCCACTGCCCTGTTTCTAGCCCACTAATCTTTCCCTCTACTTTATCTAGTCTCCTATGTAAACTTCTAGTGCATTTTCAGTGCAGTTATTGCATTATTCAGCTTCTTCCTGATACTTTCTTATATTTTCTATCATTTTGTTGTTCTTTCATTTGTTGACATTCTCACTATGTTCATCCATTCTTTCCAAAGTTCTGTGAGCATCTTTATAACCATTACCTTTATTTATCAGGTAAATTATTATTTTATTAAGATTTTATTTTCCTAAAGTTTATCTTGCTTTTGATTTTGGAACATATTCCTCAGTTTCTTCAGTTTGCTTTTCTCTGTGTGTTTGTTCACACATATTAGGTGAAATGGCTACCTTCCCAATTTTGATGGTTTGGCCTTATGTAGATGATGAAACTTGTTATTCAACCTTCCCCTAGCTCTTGCTTGTCTCTTGAGCCTTTGTGATTCTCTAAGCAGTCTAATTTGTTCTTGATATATCCTAAAATTCGTGGGTATGCCAAGACCTGTCAATCTTCCAAAGGAAGGACTCTTAGTCAGCTCCTAGTTTCAAGGTGATTAGGAGCAAGGCTCTAAGGTCTCAGCTCTTAAAGTATGTAAAAATATACAGTCACATGGATCAGCAGCCATATAACCTGCTAGCCTCCAGGTCAGGCAATCTGAAGGTTTCTTCTTGGCAACAGATGCAAAAATTGAGGTTTCAGACTAGGGCATAAATCCCCCTGGGAGGTACCAGCAAGGCCTAGGGGGAGCACAAATAAAGCATCCCCCAGCCAACATGGAGATGTGCTAGTCTGGTGTCTGTGCAATGTCTTGGTCATGGTAACCTACCAAGAACTGTGTTCCTGATTGTTATAGCCTTTAGGACTCAAGAATGAAAGCCTCTTTGCTGCTATAGCCAGAGGATCAAGGAAAGTTCCCTATTTGGCCTGAGTGTGTTCCCTGGCTTTAGCAAGACAGCTGGAGAATGCAGGGGCAGGGTATGCTCACTGGATTTAACAGGTTGTGGGAGACTGCAAGAACTGTGTTCACGTGCTCATCTTACCAGGACAGTGGGAAAGTGGAGTTATTGCATGTCCCTGTCAACTTTAGCAGGGCACTGTGAAATCACAGGAACCCTGTTTGCCTGACAACATTAACTGAGCAATAGGAGAGTGCAGGGATGACATGCATCATTCCCCTGACTTTCACAGGACAGAGGGAGAGTTCAGGAATCATGTGCACCCACTAGCTTTAGCAAAGCAGAAATAGAGTGCAAAAACTATATACACTTGCTAGCTTTGGCAGGACAGCTGGAGAGTGCAGGAACTAAATGTATTTAGTGGCTTTAACAGGGATGCTGAAGAGTACAGTTAGGGTGTTCCCACAAGCTTTAGCAGTGGAAGAGTGGAAAACTGCATAAACTGCATACATTTGCAGGACAGCTAGAGTGCAGAACTGCATATCCCTGCTGGCATTAGCAGGACAGCTGAAAAGTGCAGCAGTGGGGCCTGCCTGCTGACTTTAGCAGGGCAATGGGAGATTGCAGGAATTGTGCCATCCCTGCCTGCACTAGCCAGGTAGAGATAGAATGCAAAAATGGTGTCCACCAGAGCCTCCATCTGAGAGTCCCAGTAGGTCCCTGCCCTCTGGCTGACTCTATAGGATTAGCAAATGGATCTCCTTCACAAAGAGTTGAGGCACTTACAAACTACTGATTTTGCACTGGACCACAGGGAAATTGAGTTTGCATGTGAACTTTTTAAGAGTGTATCTCAGTTTCCTACAACCTTTGGGTCTCTTGAAAATAAGCCAAAAGCAGACATTTCAAACATAGATATTTTGGGTTTTACTTCTCTAGTACAGGTCTCAAGGGTTGAGTTGCTGGCTGTGTCTCAAAACCCTCACTCCTCAGTGTAAAGATCCTGCTTTGTGAGATCTCTATTGGGTTTGGGTCACCAAGCCCAGGGTGGGGCTTTTGGGAAGACTGTGTCTCTTCCTGTCTTATCCATTTATCTTTTGTTGTGGAAGAACTAGTCAGGCAGTTTTCAGGTCTTTAATTTTTTTATAGGGGTTATTCCATATATAGCTGTATATTCAGTGTGTCTGTGGGAAGAGGTAAGTTTGGGACCATCCTATGCCAGGTTTAAATATCTAAGGCAGAAGATAAATTTTTGCTGGAGAAAACAAAAAAACAAACAAAAACTGCTCCTGAGGAAAGGTCTACAGATACAGATACCTAGGTACTTCTATAGTGAAAAAACAAACAAACAACAACAACAACACAAACTTTCTTGGTCCCTGGTCAACTTAGAGTAAAACATACAGTCATCAACATCCATTCATGCACAGAGTTCCCAATCAATATTTAGAACATCATTCACAAGAATGAATGAATATCCAAAAATATTCAGACATATAGAGGAAACCTTCAATATGAAAGATTGATTAAAAAATAAACAAAATAAAATGTTGATTGGTTTACTTAAAGAGTCAAGAAGATGTAACCTTAAAACATGAATATGAGGTTATGAAAAAAAATCAAAGATCAGCAAAGGTTATAGTTTATGCATAAACATGTACTCCCCTCCCAAATTCAATAAAATACTTAAAAAAAAACCCTTTCAAAGATGTAGATATGAAACAGAAAGGTTGAGGTAATATGAAAAAAAAATGCATAGAAGACTAATTTAAGATATTCAACTAAATGGAGTTCCAGAAGGAAAAAAGAGAATGAAATAAAGACAAAAAGTAAAAATAATAGAATAAAAATTTCAAGAACTGAAGTACACATAATTTCATAATGAAGGGGTCCCTCAAGTGTTTTTTTAAAAAAAATGAATTAAAAATATCCTTATTTGAAATATTAAGAATAAAGAAATCTCAAAAACAGAAAAAAAATTCAGAGGAGGAAAGGCAGGCCATAAGTAAAGAAATAATTATCATAAGGACATCAAACCTTTCTTTCATAAGCTACTCTGATGTAGAAAATAACAGAATATTGATTCAAAATCCTGAAGGAAAATGATTTTGAGCCCAGATATGGCAAAATATTAAAATGGTGGTGTGTGTCCTGATTTTCAACTATGCAAGCATGCATTTTCTAAAGTTTTAACTGCAGTCTCTACTTCAGTAAAAATGAGAGAGAGAGAACTGAAGAAAAGACTTGAAATTGAGGAAAAGTGGACATAACTCAAAAGAATAGTAATGAAAAGTGTCAGAATGGGATCTGGGGAGAGATCTAGAGAGATACTGATTCCAACTGCAACAGTAGAAGGCAGGGTCCCAAGAAGGATGTCTCTGGGGAAAATAGTCTCCAAGGAACAGATAGTATAATTAAGAAGATTAGAAAAAAAAAAAACAACTGAAAATAAGATAATAGCGTTTTCTTTCCTAACAGATACTTTTACTAAGGCTGTTAGAAAATCTTTAATTAATAAAAAAAATACAAGAAGCCAAAGTCCAGATAAGAAGTAAAGTAAAATATTGCATGATTTTAAGCAATTGATGGAATACATGAAAAGATAATTCATTGGTCTGTAATGTTCTAAATATTTAACTCTGAATGGCTTAAGGAAGGGAACATGGTCAAGAGTTGGATATGCTTCAGAGTAGATAATTAGATATGGGAAAATACAGTGTACAGAATTTACCAAGAAAAAAAATAGGATTTTTTTGAGAGGAGAAACTTGGGAAGATGGTAGAGTAGGAGGACCATAAGCTCACCTTGCCCATGTTTACAACTTGATGTTATCCACATCCAAGTCAAAAAACCAGAGAGAAATCCAAAGACTGGCCAAACTCCACAACTAAATATGGAGAAGAAACTGCATCTAAAGGTTAAAGAAGTCAGAAAAGCAGAGGAGCTGAATTCCATGAGTTTGTATAACCAGGGGTCTTGGATCCAGGAGCTTTAAAAGCTATCTTAGCACTGGAAGAGCCAGGAGAGTGAGTGATAGCTGGGTTGCCTCCTTAAAAAGACAGCAGCTTGCATGGAGAGACAACATAAAAATAGCAGTTTGCATAACACCAGAGGTAAATGGGAGACGTTTGTTCATGCTGATTTCAGAGTGTGTTGGGGGACTTTTCCAAAAACTAGGGAGCTGGCAGGTGTCATTTTCCTTTCCCACTTCCCAGCATAACAGAAGGCCATCAGTGGGAGGTGGGGCTGCACAGGCACTTGCTCCCTCAACTGCTAGCAGTACGCCATGCCCAGGAGTTCTTCTGAGAACTTGCCCACTTCAAGCCTGTTATCCTCAACCCTGGGCTCTGAACAAATTTTGTTAAAACCATGCTTATGTCCCACCCAGCTGCTGGGCCCACCATTGCCACCATAAAAGACACCCATTTGAAAGGCCATCCCCAAACATATGCCCCAGCTACCTTCACACTCTGGGCCAGATGTGTCCAGCCATCACCACATGACCTATCCAGCTTTGCACCTCAGGCTGTGCCAGCACACAGGCCCCAATCACCCCAGTGCTTCCAAGGACCTGGTATAGGACTAGTGTCCCCGGACAAATTTTCCTAACACTGCTACTTCCCTCCCAAGTTTCCTAGTGGGCATGCCCTCACAGGGTGGCCTGACTGGGTCCCACTAACACCAAACAGAACAAGCATAGCCCACAAAATGCAGAGAGTCACTGCAAATGACTATACTAAAAGGAAAAGTAGCTCAGGCACATAAGCAACAGGGAATATGCAACACACATAGGATGCTCTCCTGAAGTTTCAGGTTCTAGTGAACAGGAGACTCTGCACTGGAGAACACTCCAGGACCTCTTCTTCATAAAGTCAGTATGTTCAAGACCAGAAGACATACCTGACCTTACTAACACAGAGAAACAGACACAGAGAGACAGAGAAAATGAGGAGACAGAGAAATTCGTCCCAAATGAAAGAACAGGACAAGGCCATGGACAAAGACCTGAACAACATTCCTGATAGAGAATTTTCTAAAGCAGTTATCATAAGATCATAAGGATACTCACTGGACTAAAGAAAAGAGTGGAAGACATGAGTGAGACCCTTAACACAAAGATAAGGAATAACATAGCGTTAAAAAAATAAGCAGAGATAAAGAGCTCAATAATCTAAATGAGAAAAACACTTGATGGAATGAATTAATGACCTTGAAGACAAAGTGAAGGAAAATAATCAAGCTGAAAAAAGAGAGAAAAAAATAATTACGTAAAATGAGAACAACCATAGGGAAATCAGTGACTCCATCAAATGTAAAAACATTCATATTATAAAAGTCCCAGAAGAAGAAGAGAAAGAAAAGGGGGCACAAATTTTATTTCAAAAAAATAATATCCAAAACCTTCCCTAATCTGGGGAAGGAAACAGATATCCAGATCCAGGAGGCACAGAGAAATGCCATCAAAATCAACAAAAGCAGACACACACCAAGACATACTGTAATGAAATTTGCAAAATATAGTAAAGAAGAAAAATTCTTAAAATCAGCAAATACAAAGAAGAAGGTAACTTACAAGAGAAAACCCATAAGGCTAACTGGAAATTTTCAACAGAAACTTTGCAAGCCAGAAGTGAGAGCATGATATATTCAAAGTATGTAATGGGAAAAATATGTAGCCAAAAATACTCTATTGAACAAGGCTGTCATTCAGAATAGGACAGATAGTTTCTGAGACAAACAAAACCTAAAGGAGATCATGACCTCTAAACTAGCTCTGTGAGAAATATTAAAGAGAACCTTTTGAGTGGAGAGACCAATAGTGACAGTATAAAGTCAGGGAACAATAAAGCAGTAAAAATGAATACTTCTGTAAAAATTCTCTCAAGGAACTCACAAAATAGAAGGATGTAAAATATACCTAGAGTGTGGGGAAGAGAGAAGTAAAGAATAGGTTCAAACTTAAACTGCCATCAACTTATTACAGATGGTTATATACAGAAAAGTTTATATATAAACCTAGTGGTAACCATGTATCAAAAACCACAAATAAATAAGCAACAGTAAAGAGAACAAAATCCAAATATATCACTAAAGAAAATAAGCAAACCATGAAAGAAAAAGGATGAAAGAAAATCTTCAGAAACAACCACAAAACGGATAATGAAATGTCAATAAATACAATTCTATCAATAATTACTTTGAATAAAAATGGATTAAAGGCTCTAATCAAAAGATTTAGGGTGATGGAATGGTTATAAAAGAATGAGACTTATTATATGCTGCCAACAAGACTCATTTTAGATTTAATGACACCTGCAGATTGAAAGTGAGGGGATGGAGAAACATCTATCATGAAATGGGTTTCAAAAGAAAGCCAGAGTAGCAATACCTCTATCAGACAAACTAAACTTTAAAACATAGACTAAGAAGAGACAAAAAAATGACACTATATAATAATAAAGGGGACAATCCAACAAGAAAACATGACAATTGCAAATATTTATGCACCCAACATAGGAGCATCTAAATACATAAAACAATAACAAATATAAAGTAACTAATGAATAATAACATAATAGAACGGGACTTTAGAACTCCACTTACATCAACAGATATAACATCTAAACAGAAAACAACAAAGAAACAATGTCATGAATGACATACTGGAACAGATGGATTTAACGGATATATACAGAACATTCCATCCTAAAACAGCAGAGTACATATTCTTTGCAAGCACACATGGGACATTCTCCAAAATAGATCACATATTAGCCCACAAAATAAATCTCAACATATTCAAGAAGATCAAAGTCAGGAGGAGAAAAGATGGCAGAGGATTAGGGGACCCTATTCCAACTGGTCCCCGGAATTGAGCTGGATATCTACCAGACCACTCTGAGCACCCATGAAATCAGCCTGAGATATAACAAAATAGATCTGGATCTCTACAAACAGAAAACCCCGGGCGGTGGGTTTCGAGGTAGGAAGTGGGGAGCTGTGATTCCATGGGCAGATATCAGAGGATAAATGGCAGCGGGAGGGAGCCTGGCCATGGGGATCCTACATCACCGGTGAGCAAGAACCTCACGTGCTGGGGACGGGGCACAGACTCGCAGACCAGTAGCAGTGAGGAAAGGACTTTAGGGCAGCTCCCGGAGGGAAACCCAGAGCAGGAAGGTTGCACGTGTGAACTGGGAGCAGCTGGCGGTTTTAGAAGCACAAAGGGCAGAAACATGCCCTGACCTGGAGGCAGGACTGGGAGTGCTGCGGAAGGGTGCACAATCCAGGACACTGCAGTTTATAGCAGCACAGACAGAAATGGAGAGACTGTGGCCTGGAAAGCTCACTGAAGAACAGACTGCAATCTCTCTGCTCTGAGGCAGAGGGTTGGAAATGGTCTCTTCTGCTCAGACTCTCGGAAAAGATGCAGAAAGCCGCCAGGGAAAGCCGCCAGAGAACAAAAGCCCCAGTAAACTGATTCCCACTGAGCCCATTCCATACCACAGAGGGGCAGGGCAACTCTGCCCAAAAGAGGTTGCCTGAGTAACAGCGCTACAGGCCGCTCCCCCAGAAGACAGGTTGGAAAAACAAGAAGCCAGCAACCCTAAGGTCCCTAGAAAACAGGGGCATCTTGCTTGGGTTCTGGTCAATAATTTGGACTCTATACATTCCCTCAACCAGCCATCAACAGAATGACTAGGAGGAGGAACGCCCAAGATAGAAAAGATTCAGAGATTCTGATTTACGCAGCAGATTTACAAATGGATGCAGCTATAACCAAGATGTCAGAGATGGAATTCAGGCTAGCAATTGTGAAGACAATAGCTAGAATGGAGAAATCACTTAATGGCAACATAGAGTCTCTAAGGGCAGAAATGAAGCTGAATTGGCAGAATTTAAAAATGCTATCAATGAGATCCAATCTAATCTAGATAATCTAACAGTTAGGGTAAGTGAGGCAGAAGAACAAATCAGTGACAGGGAAGACAATTTAACAGATAAAAAGGGAAAAGAGGAGGTCAGGGAAAAACACCTCAGAATCCATGAAAATAGAATCAGAGAAATAAGTGACACCATAAAGCATTGCAATGTCAGAATTATTGGAATCCCAGAGAGAGTGGATAGAGAGAGAGGACTAGAAGATATATTTGAGCAAATCGTAGCTGAGAATTTCCATAATCTGGGGAATGAAACAAACATTCGTGTCGAAGAGGCAGAGAGGACCCCTCCCAAGATCAAGGAAAACAGGCCAACACCCTGGCATGTAATAGTAAAACTCACAAATCTTAGAACCAAGGAAATCATCTTAAGGGCAGTTAGGGGGAAGAGATTCCTTACATACAGAGGGAGGAACATCAGAATAACGTCAGACCTATCCACAGAGACCTGGTAAACCAGAAAGGGCTAGCAAGACATATTCAGGGTACTAAATGAGAAGAACATGAACCAAGAATACTTTATCCGGCAAGACTGTCATTTAGAATGGATGGAGAGATGCAAAGTTTCCAAGACTGGCAGAAACTGAAAGAATATGTGACCATTAAGCCAGCCAGACAAGAAATATTAAGGGGGTTCTATAAAAGGAGAAAGACCCCAAGAGTGATATACAACAGATATTTACAGGGAAAATCTATAAAAACAAGGTCTTCACAGGCAACATGATGACAATTAATTCATATCTTTCAATAATCACTTTCAAAGTGAATGGCCTAAATGCTTTCATAAAATGGCACAGGGTTGCAGATTGGATAAAAAGACAAGACCCATCCTTATGCTGTCTACAAGAGAATCATTTGGAAGCTAAAGATACATCCAGACTGAAAGTGAAGGGATGGAGATCCACCTTTTATGCCAGCAGACCTCAAAAGAAAGCTGAGGTAGCAATTCCTATATCAGACAAATTAGATTTTAAACTAAAGACTGTAGTTAGAGACACAAAAGGACACTACATCATTCTTAAAGGGTCTATCCAACAAGAAGATCTAACAGTTGTAAATATCTATGCCCCCAACATGGGAGCAGCCAACTACATATGCCAACTGTTAACCAAAATAAAGAGTCATATTGATAACAATATGTTAATTGTACGAGACCTCAATACTCCACTCTCAGCAATGGACAGATCATCTAAGCAGAAAATCAACAAGGAAACAAGAGCTTTGAATGATACATTGGACCAGATGGACCTCATAGATATTTACAGAACATTCCACCCTAAAACAACAGAATTCTCATTCTTCTCGAGCACACATGGAACTTTCTCCAGAACAGACCACATACTGGGTCACAAATCAGGTCTCAACAGATACCAAAAGATTGAGATTATTCCCTGCATATTCTCAAACCATAATGCTTTAAAACTGGAATTCAATCACAAGAAAAAATTTGGAAGAAATTCAAACACTTGGAAGCTAAAGACCACTCTGCTCAAGAATGTTTGGGTCAACCAGGAAATCAAAAAACTTAAACAATTCATGGAAATCAATGAGAACGAAAACATATTAGTCCAAAACCTATGGGATACTGCAAAGGCAGTCCTAAGGGGGAAATACATAGCCATACAATCCTCACTCAAAAAAATAGAAAAATACCAAATTCACCGGCTAACTTTACACCTTAAAGAACTAGAAAAAAAACATCAAACGATGCCTAAGCCATGCATTTGAAGACAAATAATTAAGATTAGAGGAGAGATCAATGAATTAGAAACCAGAAACACAGTAGATCAGATCAATGAAACTAGAAGCTTGTTCTTTGAAAGCATTAATAAGATCGATAAACCACTGGCCAGACTTATCCAAAAGAAAAGAGAAAGGACCCAAATTAATAAACTTATGAATGAAAGGGGAAAGATCATGACTAACACCAAGGAAATAGAAACAATTATTAGAAATTATTATCAACAACTATATGCCAATAAACTGAGCAATCTGAATGAAATGGAGGCCTTCCTGGAAACCTATAAGCTGCCAAGACTGAAACAGGAAGAAATTGACAACCTGAATAGGCCAATAACCAGAAACGAGATTGAAACAGTGATCAAAAACCTCCCCAAAAACAAGAGTCCAGGCCTGATGGATTACCAGAGGAATTCTACCAAACATTCAAAGAAGAAATAATACCTATTCTACTGAAGCTGTTACAAAAAATAGAAACAGAAGGAAAACATCCAAACTCATTCTATCAGGCCAGCATTACCTTAATCCCCAAACCAGGCAAATACCCCATCAAGAAGGAGAATTTCAGACCGATATCCCTGATGAATATGGATTCCAAAATCCTCAACAAAATCCTAGCTAATAGAATCCAACAATACATTAAAGGCTCATCCACCACGACCAAGTGGGATTTATGCCCAGGATGCAAGGGTGGTTCAACATTCGCAAATCAATCAATGTGATAGAGCACATTAATAAGAGGAGGGAGAAGAACCATATGGTCCTCTCAACTGATGCAGAAAAAGCTTTTGACAAAATACAACATCCTTTCCTGATTAAAACTCTTCAGAGTATAGGGATAGAAGGAACATTCCTCAAGTTCATAAAAGCCATCTATGAAAAACCCATGGCAATTATCATCCTTAATGGGAAAAGCAGAGAGCCTTTCCCTTAAGATCAGGAACACAACAAGGATGCCCACTCTCACCACTATTGTGCAAAATAGTACTAAAATTCCTAGCAAAAGCAATCAGACAACAAAAAGAAATAAAATGTATTCAAATTGACAAAGAAGAAGTCAAACTCTCTCTTTTTGCAGACGACATGATACTTTATGTGGAAAACCCCAAAGACTCCACCCCAAAATTACTAGAACTCATACAGGAATTCAGTAATGTGGCAAGATACAAAATCAATGCACAGAAATCAGTTGCTTTCTTATACACTAACAATGCAACTGTAGAAAAAGAAATTAGAGAATCAATTCCATTTACAATAGCACCAAAAACCATAAGATACCTTGGAATAAACCCAACCAAAGAGGTAAAGAATCTATACTCTAGGAACTACAAAACACTCATGAAAGAAATTGAAGAAGACACAAAAAGATGGAAAAACATTCCATGCTTATGGATCGGAAGAATAAACATTGTTAAAATGTCTATGCTACCCAGAGCAATCTATACCTTCAATGCCATCCCAATCAAAATTCCAATGACATTTTTCAAATTGCTGGATCAAACAATCCTAAAATTTGTATGGAATCAGAAAAGAGCCCGAATTGCCAAGGAAATGTTGAAAAAGAAAAACAAAGCTGGGGTCATCATGTTGCCTGAATTTAAGCTATATTACAAAGCTGTGATCACCAAGACAGCATGGTACTGGCAAAAAAACAGACATATAGAGCAATGGAAAAGAATAGGTAGCCTAGATATGGACCCTCAACTCTATGGTCAAATAATCTTTGTCAAAGCAGGAAAAAATATGCAATGGAAAAAGACAGTCTCTTCAATAAATGATGCTGGGAAAATTGGACAGCCACATGCAGAAGAATGAAACTCGACCATTCTCTAACACCATACACAAAGATCAACTCAAAATGGATGAAAGACCTCAATGTGAGACAGGAATCCATCAAAATCCTAGAGGAGAACAGGCAGTAACCCCTTTGACATTGGCCACAGCAACTTCTTTTAAAGTACATCTCCAAAAGCTAGTGAAACTGAAGCAAAAATGAACTTTTGGGACTTCATCAAGATAAAAAGCTTCTGTACAGCAAAGGACACAGACAACAAAACAAAGAGGTAACCCACAGAATGGGAGAAGATATTTGCAAATGGCCCTAGAAATAAAGGGCTGGTATCCAAGATCTATAAAGAACTTCTCCAACTCAACACCCAAAAAACAAATAATCAAGTAAAAAATGGGCAGAAGACATGAAAAGACACTTCTCCAAAGAAGACATACAAATGGCTAACAGACACATGAAAAAATGTTCATCATTATTAGCCATCAGGGAAATTCAAATCAAAACCACATTGAGATACCACCTTAAACTAGTTAGAATGGCAAAAATTGACAAGGCAAGAAACAACAAATGTTGGAGAGGTTGTGGAGAAAGGGGAACCCTCTTACACTGTTGGTGGGAATGCAAGTTGGTACAGCCACTTTGGAAAACAGTGTGGAGGTTCCTCAAAAGCCTAAAAATACACCTACCCAATGACCCAGCAATTGTACTCCTGGGTATTTACCCCAAAGACACAGATGTAGTGAAAAAAAGGGCCATATGCACTCCAATGTTCATAGCAGCAATGTCCGCAATAGCCAAACTGTGGAAAGAGCTGTCATGCCCTTCAACAGATGAATGGATAAAGAAGATGTGGTCCATATATACAATGGAATATTACTCAACCATCGGAAAGGATGATTACCGAACTTTTACCTCAACATGGATGGGACTGGAGGAGATTATGCTAAGTGAAATAAGTCAAGCAGAGAAAGTCAATTATCATAGGGTTTCACTTATTTGTGGAACATAAGGAATAGCATGGAGGACATTAGGAGAAGGAAGGGAAAAAGGAAGGGGGAGGGAATAAGAGGGAGAGATGAACCATGAGTGACTATGGACTCTGAGAAACAAACAGGGTTTTAGGGGAGGGGATTGGTTAGCCCGGTGATGGGTATTAAGGAGGAGACGTACTGCATGGAGCTCTGGGTGTTATAGAAAACCAATGGATCGTGGATCACCACATCAAAAACTAATGATGTATTGTATGGTGACTAACATAACATAATAATATGAAAAAAATAACCTCAAATTATGTATAGCAAACCTTAAGAAATTTTTGACATTGAAAAAAAAAAAAGAAAATCAAAGTCATAACATGCGTCTTTTTTGACCACAGTACTATGAAACTAGAATTCACTCAGAAGGAAAAAAATATATATATATGGAAAGACCACAAATACATGGAGCCTAAATAACATGTTACTAAACAATGAATGGGTCAACCAGCAAATAAAAGAAGAAAGAAGAAATTAAAAAGTACCTGAGAACAACTGAAAATAAAAGTACAACAGTAAGACCTTTGGGATAAACAAAAGCTGTTGTAAGAAGAAAGTTTATAACAATAATGCCGTACCTCAAGAAGCAAGAAAAATCTCAAAGATCCTAAGCTTACACCTAATGGAGTCAGAAAAAGAACAAAAAAGAACACTTAATCCAGCAGAAGGAAGGAAATAATAAAGATTAAAGCAGAAATAAATGTTATATAAACTAAAAAAACAAAAAAACAAAAAAAACAGTAGAATAGACTGATGACATCAAGATCTGGTTCTTTGAGAAAATCAATAAAATTGATAAATTTCTGGGCAGACTTCTCAAGATAAAAAAGAAAGGACTCAAATAAATAAAATCACAAGGATTAACCAAATTGATAAATCACCCTGCAGACTCATCAAAAAGAGAGAGGTGACTCAAATAAACAAAAACAAATGAAAGAGGAGAAATAACAACCAACACCACAGAAATACAAACAATTATAAGAGAATATTATGAAAAACCATATGCTAACAAATTGGAAGACCTGGAAGAAATGGATACATTCCTAGAAACATATAAACTACCAAAACTGAAACAGGAAGAAATAGAAAATTAGTACAGACCAACAACCAGCAAAGAAATTAAATCAATAATCAAAAAATTCCCAAAAAACAAAAGTCCAGGATCAGATGAATTCACAGGCAAATTCTACCAAACATTTTAAAAAGAGCTAATACCTATTTTTCTCACACTATTTCAAAAAATAGAAAAGGGAGGAAAACCAAAATTCATTCTTTGAGTTCAACATTAATATAAAAACCAGATAATGACACCACAAAGACCACAAAGAAGAGAACTATAGGTCAGTATCCCTGATGAACATAGATGCAAAAATCTGAACAAAATACTAGCAAACCAAATTCAACAATACATTAAAATTATCATTCACTGTGATCAAGTGGGATTAGTTCCTCAGTTGTAAGAGTGGTTTAATTTGCAAATCAATCATTGTGATAAATCACATCAATAAGAGAAACAATAAGGACCCTTTGATCATTTCAATAGAAGCAGAGAAACATTTGACAAAGTACAGCATTCATTCATTTTAAAACCCCCAACAAAGCAGGTTCAGAGGGAACATACATGAAAGTAATAAAGGCCATATATTAAAACCCCACAGCTAAGATCAGGAACAAGATAAGTATGTCCACTCTCATCACTTTCATTCAACATAGTACTGGAAGACTTAGCCTCACTCTAAAAATAAATAAAATGCATTCAAATTGATAAGGCAGAAGTAAAACTTTCACTGTTTACAAATGATATGATAGTATATATAGAAAACTCAACCAGAATATGCTAGAACTGATAAATGGATTTAGTAAAGTCTTGAGATACAAAATGAATGTACATAAATCTGTTACATTTATACACCAGTAATGAAACACAGAAAAAGTAAGAAAACAATCCCCCTTACAATTGTACCAAAAGCTATAAGATACCCAGGAATAAACTTAACCAAAGAGGTAGAATATCTATATTCTGAAAACTTTGATGAAAGAAATTGAAGACAACACAAAGAAAAGGAAAGACATTCCATGCTCATGAAATGGAAGAAGTATTGTTAAAATGTCTGTATCACCCAAAGAAATCTACATACTTAATGCAATTCCTAGCAAAATGCCACCAGCATTTCTCACAGAACTAGAATAAATAATACTAAAATTTGTATGGAACCACAAAAGACCCAAATAGCCAAATAGCCAAAGCAATCTAGGAAAAGCAAAGCAAAGCTGGAGGCATCACAAATACCAGACTTCAAATTACATTACAAAGCTGTATTAATCAAAACAATATGGTACTGTGACAAAAAATAGACATAGGTCAATAGAACAGAATAGAAAAATGAAGGGGGGGAATTGGAGGGGGAGATGAACCATGAAAGACTATGGACTCTGAGAAACAAACTGAGGGTTTTAGAGGGGGAGGGGGGTGGGGGATGGGTTAGCCTGGTGATGGGTGTTAAAGAGGGCACGTACTGAGTGGAGCACTGAGTGTTATAGGCAAACACTACATCAAAAACTAAATAAAAAAAAATAGAACAGAATAGAAAACCCAGAAACGAACCAACAACTCTATGGTCAATTAATCATTGACAAAGCAGTAAAGAATATCCAACTGGAAAAGGACAGTCTGTTCAACAAACGGTGTTGGGAAAACAGCACAGCAATATGCAAAAGAAAGAAACTGGACCACTTTCTTACACCATACACCGAAGTAAATTCAAAATAGATCAAAAACATAAATGTGAGACTTGAAACCATGAAAATTCTAGAAAATAAAGGCAGTAACTTCTTTGACATCAGCTGTAGGAACTTTTTTCTAGATATGTATCCTGAGGCAAAGGAAATGAAAGCAAAAATAAACTATTGAGACTTCATCAAAATAAAACAAAAACAAAAGCACAAAACTTCTGCAGAGTGAAGGAAACCATCAACAAATTAAAAGATAATCTACAGATTGGGAGAAGATATTTGCAAATGACATGTGGTAAGGGGTTCATATCCAAATGTATAAAGAACTTGTAAAACTCAACTCCCAAGAAACAAATAATTCAAAGATAGGCAGACAACATAAACAGACATTTCTCCAAAGAAAACATACAGATGGCCAACAGACACATGAAAACCTTCTCATCATCACTTATCATCAGGGAAATGCACATCAAAACTACAATAAAGTTTCACTTCACACCTGTCAGAATAGCTAAAATCAACAACAAAAGAAACAACCGGTATTGGCAAGGGTGTGGAGAAAAAGGAATACTTGTGCACGTTTGGTGGGAATACAAACTAGTGCAGCCACTGTTGTAAATGGTATAGAAGTTCTTCAAAAAGTTAAAAGTAGAACTACCTTATGATGCAGCAATCACACTACTGGTTATTTATGTAAATAATACAAAAACATTAACTCAAAGGGATATATGCATCCCTACATTTATAGCACCATTATTTACACTAGCCAAGATATTGGAAGCAGTCCAAGCATTCATCAGTTGATGAATAGATAAAGAAGAGGTGGTGTGTGTGTGTGTGTGTAATGGAATATTATTCAGCCATATAAAACAATGAAATTTTGCCATTTGCAATGACATGGATGGAGCTAGAAAGTACAATAAAAAGGGGAATAAGTCACTCATAGAAAGACAAATACCATATGATTTCACTCATATGTTGAATTTAAGAAACAAAACAAAAGAGCAAAGGGGAAAAACAAGAGAGGGAGAGAGAGAAAAAGAAAGAGAGAGACAGAGATTAAGAAATAGAGTCTTAACTGTAGAGAACAAACTGATGGTTACCAGAGGAGAGGGTGGGGGGGTTAAGTAAATAATGGGGTTTCAAGAGTGCACTTGTTGTGATCAGCACAGGGTGATATATAGATTGTTGAATCACTGTATTTTACACCTGAAACTAATATAGCACTGTATGTTATATGGAACTAAAATAAAAACTTTAAAAATATTTGTAAACATGCAAATAATTTTTTAAAAAGCTTTCACATTGGGTTGTCAAGATGAGAAAGCTTTTTCATTTGGATGTGAGGAAGAGAAGTCAATAAGTATAGGCAACTGTGCTAAGAACATAACTGTGAAGAGGAGGGAAAGATAAGAGAAAAGCAAGAGCTCTGTATGAGGCTTGATTTTTCTCTTTTCATTTGTTCTTGTCTGTAAGTTCCTTATGTTCTTCTTTAACAACTTTAAAAAAAAACAACTATGATATAATTTAGTGTGTTTATATGTTTATGGCAATAGAATACAAGCCACAAAATTCTGATACAAGTGATCAGGGCTGGTATTGTGTCTCCAGTTATCATAGATACAGCTTTTTAAATCTTTTTTCCTCCATTTCCTAGTACATGGCTTCTATTATCAAGATCACATCATAGTTTAAATGGCAGTTCAGGAGGCACCTGTGTGGCGCAGTCAGTTGGAGATTTTTATCCAATCTCACAATTTCCACTTTTTAATGGAGTATTTTTTTTTACTTTTTTGCATAATATAATTATCAATTTGGTTTGGATTAAGTCTACTATCTTGCTACTTTTTTTTTTTAATTTCCAATCTGTTCACTGTTTCTTTGCTGACTCTTGGTTTTGTCTCAGGTCATGATCTCAGGGTCATGAGATGGAGCCCCGCATGGGGCTCTGCACTCAGCAAGGAGTCTGTTTGAGATTCTCTCTCCCCCTCTCCTTGCCACACCCAAGCTCTCTCTCTCTCTAAAATAAATAAATAAATATTTAAAGAAAAAAATGGCAGTTTGGCCTATGTATTAGATCCATTTTATCATGATTAGGAAGGAGACAAGGACAGATGACAAAACATTAACCCACCTGGCTGAGTTCACCTCTTATAATTACACCTTCCAGATGCAGTGGGAAAAGTGCAACAAAGGATGCCTAACAGAGAATATTACATTTACCTCACAGGCTGAAGCGATCTTCTTAGTTTCTTATTGAAGAAAGACTAGGGCCTAATATCAGAACCTCATTTTTACTTTCCATATTTTGCAGTCTATAATCATATGCAGTAAAATCACATATGTTCTGACTTTGAGGGTGGACTTAGTAATTTTCAAGAATTCATTTGTGGGTTAAATAAAGCAGCCACTCAGGAGCTATATCAGGACTATTACAATCAAGAGTGTGATATTATGGACTACTTGGTAAGCAGGAAGTCTTATGGAATACTAACTCCATTAAACTCATTTCCTTTTTTGTTGCTATTCATTACACAGTATCTTGGATACTCAAATTCCAAAAATTTAATTGAATTATTGACATAAAAGTAATTGACCAATCCATTATGAACAAGGTATCTCTATTGCTCAGTTCATTTGACCATAGGACAAAAATGCAAAAGTTGCAGTTTTCTAGCCCCACATTACTCTGGCATTGCTTCTTCTCCACTTTGAATTTAAGTTGTTAAATATCTGCAAAATAATAAGACCTTATACCTACAGAAATGCTAAGCCCTTTACATACATTATCTTATTTAGTATTTATAAAATTCTGGCCAAAAATTTGTTATTGCCTACAATCTGTAGTAAAGAAGCTGAGGTTTAGAAAGATTCAATAACTTATCTATACATAACTTTGTGGTGGAAAGTACACCATCTTATAAACTATGCTCCTTAAGAGTTTTTTATAATGTATGGTTTTGACGATCACATGCCTGTGATTTGGAGTGGTACATGTTCAAATGATTATAAAAATTGTAGTAGGTTTTTATTCATTTTAATATATTTGAAAAATAAAACAGGTACTTTGCTGATATTAAGTGGAGGGTTACATAAATGTCAATTAGATCAACCTGGTTGACAGTGTTGTTCAAGTCTTCTATATACTTACTGATTGTGTAAATGTTCTATCAATTATTGAGATGGAAACTGAAGACTCAGCTATAATTGTGGCTCTGTCTCCTGTATTTTGAAGCTATATTTTAAATGCATACACTTTCAGGATTGTTATGCTTTTTAATAATTTAATACTTTTATTGATATAAAAACCTCTTTCTTTCATGTTCTGAAGTCTATTTTATCTGATATTAATATAGTTATTTCAGCTTCATATTGATTAACGTTTTGATGGTATATGTTTCTATATCCTTTAATTTTTAATAAACCTAAATAATTTCATGTATATTAAGATTCCTTCATACAGCATATAATTGGGCTTTACATTTTTTAAAAATTTTATTGACATATAATTCACATACAAACACTGTAGAAGTTTAAGGTGTACAGCATAATGACTTGATTCATATATATTACAAAATGAGTAATAAGTTCAAAAATAAAGAAAGAAAGAAAACACTTCCATTTACAATATGTATTGACCCTGAGGTCATTGTATTAAGTGAAATAAGTCAGACAGGGAAAGACAAATATTTTATGCTCTCACTTATGAATGGAATAAAAAAAAAAAAAGCAGAGAAAAGGAGACCAGATTTGTGTGTTTACCAGAGGCAGGGGGTGGAAAACTGGATGGACATGGTCAAAAGATAGAAACATCCAGTTATAAGAAAAATAGGTACTAGGGTTCTATATTTTTATCCAATCTCACAATTTCCACTTTTTAATGGAGTATTTTTTTTTACTTTTTTGCATAATATAATTATCAATTTGGTTTGGATTAAGTCTACTATCTTGCTACTTTTTTTTAAATTTCCAATCTGTTCACTGTTTCTTTGCTGTCCTCCTTCCCTCCCTCATCTTGAATTAATGAATATTTTTGGCAATCCCATTATATCATTACTATGGGCTTAATTACTACTTTAAAAAGTATTATTGGTATGTATTTTTATATCCAAGCAGTTAACAACTGGAAATTGATATTAAAAACAATATTCATTTTTCAACATTATCAAATTATAAAATAATTATATATATAATATTATATATGCATATATATCACAGTGTCAGTCAAAACCCAGTAAACATTTTGTAGAAATTGACAAATTGGGGCACCTGGGTGGCTCAGTTGGTTAGGTGACTGCCTTCGGCTCAGGTCATGATCCCAGAGTCCTGGGATTGAACCCCACATTGGGCTCCTGGCTCAGTGAGGAGACTGCTTCTCCCTCTGACCCTCTCCCCCTCATGCTGTTTCTCTCTCTCTCAAATGAATAAATAAAATCTTAAAAAAAAAAGAAATTGACAAATTGATGGTAAAATGTACACTGAAATGACAAAGCCCTAGTATAACCAATATAAGTTTGAAAAAATATAAGCTATTTAAGGATCTTAGACAACCTTATATCAAGAATTAGTATAAAGTGGGCACCTGGGTGGCTCAGTTGGTTAAGCCACTGCCTTCGGCTCAGGTCATGATCCTGGAGTCCCAGGATCGAGTCCTGCATCAGGCTCCCTGCTCAGCGGGGAGTCTGCTTCTCCCTCTGACCCTCCCCCTTCTCATGCTCTCTCTCTCTATCTCATTCTCTCTCTCAAATAAATAAATAAAATCTTAAAAAAAAAAAGAATTAGTATAAAGCTATAGTAACCAAGACAGCATGATAATGGTGAAAGCAGATCCATAGACCAATGGAACAGAATAGACACACTGAAAATAGATCCTTATACATATAATCAACTGATTGTAAATAAAAGCAAAAGGCAATTCAGGGGTGAAAGGACACTTTTTTCAAGAAATGGTTCTGGAGCAATTGTATATACATCCAAAAAAAATTAACATAGACACAAACTTCACATTTTACACAAAAATTAACTCAGAATGGGTTATACAAATAAATGTAAAATACAGAAATATAAAATATATAAAAGAAAAATTAGAAAATCTGTATGACTTTGGTTTTGGTAATGAATTTTTAGATACAACATCCAAAGGATTATCCATGAAATACAAAAAAGAAAAAGAGAGAGAAAAAGGTAAATTGGATTTTAATAAATGAAAAACTTCTGGTCTGCAAAAGATACTGTTAAGAGAATGGAAATGCAAACAACAGGTTGTAAGTAAATATTTGTACAATATACATCTGATAAAGTACTTGTATCCAAAATATACAAAAAAATTCTTAAAATAAAAAAAAGAAACAACCCAATTAAAAATGAGGAAAATAGCTAAACAGACATGTCTCCAAAGAAAAATTATATATGGCAAGTAAACATAGGAAAGGATGCTCAAAATAAATTATTATTATGAAAATGCAAATTAAAATAACAAAAAGATACCACAACACACTTATTAAAATGGATAAAATCCAAAAATATGACAATACCAGTTGCTGATGAGGATGCAAAGAACAGAAAACCCATTCATTGCTTCTGGGAATTCAAAATGGTACAGCAACTTCAGAGAACAGTTTATTAGTTTCCAATAAAATAAAGATAGTCTTACCATATGATCTAGCAATCATATTCCTCTAAGTATTTACTCAACACATTAGAAGACTTATGTGTGTGCAAAGACCTGTGTGCAAAACTTAATTACAACTTCATTTATAATTACCAGTGACTGAAAGCAACCAAGAATGCTTTTGATAAGTGAATAATAAAGCATACTGTGGGTACAATTTAAAACTGCATATTATTTGTTGATAGGAAGAAACTATTGATATGCTTAACAACTTGGATGAAATTTAAATATATATGTTTAAATAAATAAATAAATAAAGGTATTTTCTATACCACTATAGTGTTGGATAGGTAGAGCTATAGCTTTATCAAAACCCAAATAATTTCGGGGTGCATGGGTAGCTCAGTTGGCTAAGTGTCTGACTCTTAATTTTGGCTCAAATCATGATCTCATGGTTGTGAGGCCAAGCCCCATGTCAGGCTCTTTACTCCACATGGAGTCTGCTTGAGATTCTCTCTCTTTCTCCCTTTGCCCCTCACCCCAGTTGCACTCTCTCTCTCAAAAGAAATAAAATCTTAAAAAAAAGAATTTTACAACACATAGCATGAACCGTAATGTACCCAAATTAAATATAACAAGTCCAGGTGTTGGAGGAATCTCAGAATAGAATCTTGACTGTGATGAACAAATCTAATTGGATGATATAATCTCACTGAAGAGGCATATGGAAAAGGCGTTTACCTAAGCAGGTTTAAAACTGAAGACAAACAGAACTCTACCATAAATACTGAGTTGTTTTTCACAGGAGCATGGGTCGGTAATTCTGACACCACTATGTTTTTACTGGGGTTGAGCAATTAAGACCAGAAACAAGATTATCTAGTGATGAGACGCCAAATTACTATATTCTACTGATTGGGGACAGTTTTTTGTTTGCTTGTTTGTTTGTTTTTAATTAATTAATTAATTAATTAATTAATTAATTAATTTTGTGGAATGGGTAAGGCTACCTGTGGGTAGGAATGATATGAGCTGTTCCTAGGTTTGAAAAAATGGGAAAGTATATATCCAGGCTGGTCATAATATAATTTTCTCTAGATACCATGGCAGTAACACCATGAAAGATAGTTGCAAGTCTGATACACAGATTATTCTTGCCACTTGTTAAAAACAATTCTGTTGACTTTGATAAAGAAACTTCATGATGATAATCACTAAGATCTGATAATTGGTTTTCTTATTTGCATGACTGTTTGCTTCTCTTTTGTTTTTTTAATGTGTATAATTCTGGCTGTGTAGAATTGCATTGAAATGTTAAAAAATAAGACATTTTATTTCTTCTACTAGGGTGTGAGTTTCTTTTTTTTTTTTTTAAGATTTTATTTATTTGAGAAAGAGAGACACAGCGAGAGAGGGAGCACAATCAGGGGTAGTGGGAGAGGGAGAAGCAGGCTTCCCGTGGAGCAGGGAGCCTGATGTGGGGCTTGATCCCAGGACCCTGGGATCATGACCTGAGCTGAAGGCAGATGCCTAATGACTGAGCCATCCAGGCACCCCAGCTGTGAGTTTCTTGATGACAGAGTGTATTTCTTATATAATTTATAATACTGCACACTACAGCACATACTCTAGGTACTATTCAGTAAACATTGGACGATAAATAAAATTTCAAAAGATCACATCTTCCAACATGTGAAGGAGATATTTTACATTCAAACAAAGATTTCAAAATAAGAGAATGATTTGCTTTAAGATTTGCACAATTCCTGGTTAAGATATTAGTTACCTTTACATTCATAATATTTATCACCATTTCTTATAAGTTAACATAAAAATACCCTATGACATTTGTACTGTGGACTGGGAATGGAGACAGAGAGAAACATATCAAAGGTAGCGAGAATTAAAGAAAAGGTGAGAAACAGGAGAAAACTAAAACAGAGGTAGAGAAAAATAAAGAAAAAAATGTGGGGCCACAGAAAGAGACAAAAATAAAAAGATACAACCATGGAAAGTGAGACTGGGAGGAAAGATAGAAAATAGAAAGAATGAGAAAGGGTAAAAAAATAGGATAAAAAATATATACAAATATAGAGGAACTATGAGAAGTAGAGAAAGTCTGGGAAAAGGTAGATAAGTGAGATGATTTTGGATCAGAGCAAGCATACTCCACCCCTTCTCTCTCACTGAATGCAAATATAAAACACTTTCACAATGAATAAGTCAGCTATCTGTGAATCTGAAAAGTAAATTATACCAGGCAGATTGGGGAAGGAGATCAGAATTCAATAGACCACAAAACCAGGGTTGAGTTGTCTGTTCCCATCCTCCCACACTAGTATTGCCTCAATAGACTCAAAGAAAGCCCACAGTTCAGAAGTTCACTCTCAGTGCAGACAGAAAGATCTTCAGGAGAAGGCCTTGCACTCTTGCTTAATGAACAAGAAAGATAATACCAAAAATCAGAGAAACTAAGATAAATACCTTTATTTTCATCTGCCCAATTCCACTCCAAAATCTAGTTAACACTGTAGTATCACAGCTGGTGCCCAGCACTCTGAGAGAAGATATTCTTTTTTCCCTGACTAGAAAACTTGTGTTCCCAAGAAATTGTGATAAATACCCACTGCATTGTTCTTGTTCCTTTAATTGGCCTGTGCTATACACATCCCTCATAGGACTGCTTTTGCTGTATCTCAAAAGTTTTGGACAGTTGTGTTTTCCTTTTCATTTTTTCCATTTTTTATTTCTTCTTTGAATTCCTGCTTGATCCATTCTTGTTTAGTAGCCTGTTGTATAACATCCATGTATTTGTGGTCTTTCAAATTTTTTCTTGTGGTTAACTTCAAATTTCATACTGTTGTAGTCAGAAAATATGCATGGTATAATATCAATCTTTTTGTACTTGTTGAGGCTTGATTTGTGACCTAATATGTGATCTATTCTGGAGGATGTACTATATGCACTTGAAAAGAATGTGTATCCTGCCACTTTATTCTTTATATTTTATTAGTATTTTTCATTTATTTTATTATTTTTTAATTCCTTTTTAAACTTCTTTTATTATTTTTTAAATCTGTATTTATATTTTTTACATATTTTTATTTTTGTTTATTTTCATTATTTATATTTAATATTATTAGTATTATTAGATCTAGATTCTTTTAACAAACAAACCAAAGCACACCTAAGATGTATTTTTTTGTTTGTTTGTTTGTTTTTCTTTTTCTTTGTTTCTGTTTTTTGTTTTTCCTTCTTCTTTTCTTTTCTGGACAAGATGATGACAAAGAGAAATTCACCCCAAAAGAAAGAAGAGGAAGTGGAACTCATGGTCAGGGATTTAATCAATGCAGATATAAGTAAGATGTCTGAACTAGAATTTAAAACAATTTTAAAGATACTAGCTGGGCTTGAAAAAAGCATAGAAGACACTAGATAATCTGTTACTGCAGTGATAGAGCTAATATCTTGTCAGGCTGAAATTAAAAATGCTGTAACTCAGATGAAAACCTAAATAGAGGCCTTAAAAATATAGATGGATGAAGCAGAGGAGCAAATCAGTGATACAGAAGATAAAAATATGGAAAATAATAAATCTAAAAAAAAGGGAAAGAAAGGTAATTGATCATAAAGGTAGACATCAGGAACTCAGTGACATATTAAAACATAATAACATTCATATCATAGGAGTCCCAGAAGATGAAAAGAGAGAAAAAGGGAGAGAAGGTTTATGCAAACATATTATAGCTAAAAACTTCTCTGATCTGTGGAAGGACACAGACATCAAAATCCAGGAAACACAGAGAACTTCCATTAAACTCAACCATAACCAGTCATTGCCAAGGCATATCATAGTCAAATTCACAAAATACACAAAGAAAGGAATCCTGAAAGCAGCAAGGGAAATAAAAAAGTCCTTAACCTACAAGGGAAGACAGATCATATTTGCAGCAGACCTATCCACAGAAATATGGCAGACCAGAAGAAAATGGCAGGAAATATTCAATGTGCTGAATGGGGAAAATATGCAAGAATTCCAAGAACATCCAAGAATTCTTTACCTAGGAAAGCTGGCATTCAGAATAAAAGGAGAGATAGAGTGTCCCAGACAAAAAAAAAAAAAAAAAATTAAAGGACTTCATGACCATTAAACAGGCCCTGCAAGAAATTTTAAGGGGGGCACTGTGAGTGGAGAAAAAAAGCCTAAAAGCAACAAAGACTACAAAGGACCAGAGAACATCACCAGAAACACCAACTCTCCAGGTAACACAATGGCACTAAATTCATATCTTTCAATAATCACTGTGAATATAAATGGAATAAAAGTTCCAGTCAAAAGACATAGGATATCAGAATGGATTAAAAATGAAACAAAACAAAACAAGATCCATCTGTATGCTGCCTAAAAGAGACCCATTTTAGACTAAAGACATCTGTGGATTGAAAAATAGGGGGTGGAGAACCACTTATTATGCTAATGGCTCTCAAAAGAAAGCTGGAGTAGCCATAATTATATCAGACAAACTAGATTTTAAAACAAAGACTTAGATAAAGAAGGGCATTACATAATAATTGAGGGGTCTATACATCAAGAAGATCTAACAATTATGGGGCGCCTGGGTGGCTCAGTCAGTTAAGTGGCTGACTTGTGATCTCAGCTCAGTTCTTCATCTCAGGGTCATGAGTTTGAGCCCTATGTTGGGCTCCACACTCACACTGTGTGTAGAGCCTGCCAAAAAAAAAAAAAATCTAACATTTGTAAATATTTATGCCCCTGCAACATGGGAGCACCCAAATATATAAATCAATTAATAATAAACATAGAAACTCATTGATAATAATACAATAATAGTAGGGAACTTTAACACCCTACTTACAGCAATGGAGAGATTATCTACATACAAAATCAACAAAGAAACAATGGCTTTGAATGACACGTGGACCACATAAACTTAACAGATATATTCAATACATTTCATACTCAGGCAACAGAGTACACATTCTTTTCAAGTGCTCATAGAACATTCTCCAGAATAAATCACATACTGGGTTACAAATCAGCCCACAAGAAGGACAAAAAGATAAAGATGATACCATGCATATTATCAGAACACAATGCAATAAAACTTGAAGTCAACCACAGGAAAAAAAAAATGGAAAGACCTCAAAACATGGAAGTTAAAAGACCACCCTACTAAAGAATGAATTAGTTAATCAGGAAATTAAAGAAGAAATTAAAATATATGAAAATAAATGACAATGAAAATAGGACAGTCCAAAATCTTTGGGATGCTGCAAAGGCAGTCATAAGAGGGAAGTATATTGCAATACAGGTCTGCCTCAAGAAGTAAGAAATATACAGCTTAACCTTACACCTAAAGGAGCTAGAAAAAGAACATGAAATAAAACCTAAGTCCGTCAGAAGGGAAATAAAGATTAGAGCAGAAATAAATGATATAGAAACAAGCAAACAAAAATAGTAGAACAGATTAATGAAACTAAAAGCTGGTTCTTTGACAGAATTAATGAAATTGATAAACCCCTAGCCAGACTTAACAAAAAGAAAAGAGAAAATATCTAAATAGATAAAATCGTGAAAGAAAGAGGAGATATCACAACAATTACCTCAGAAATACAAACACTTAGAAGGAAACACTATGAAAAAATATATGCCAACAAACTGGGCAACCTGGAAGAAATGGACTAATCTGAAGAAACTTACAAACTACCAAAACTGATACAGAACAAATAGAAAACTTGAACAAACACATAAGAAGCAAAGAAATTGAATCACTAATCAGAAATCTCCCAACATACTAAAGTTCTGGATTAGATAGCTTCCCAGGGGAATTCTACCAGACATTTAAATAAGAGTCAATGCCTATTCTTCTCAAACTGTTCCAAAAAAAAAAAAAAATAGAAGTGGAAGGAAAACTTTCAAAAAAACAAAGACCCCACTGAAAAGGAAAAATTACATTTCAATAGCCCTGATGAACATTGATGCAAAAACTCACAACAAAATACTAGCAAATAGAATTCAATAGTACATTAAAAGAATTATTCACAATGAACAAGTGAGATTTATTACTGGGCTGCAGGTGTGGTTCAATAATCTCAAATCAAACAATGTGATACACCACATTAATAAAATGAAAGATAAGAGCCATATGATCCTGTCAATAGATGCAGAAAAATAATTCAACAATTTACAGCATCCTTTCTTGTTAAAAACCCTCAACAAAGTAGGGATAGAGGGAACATACCTCAACAACATAAGGGTCATATATGAAAAACCCACAGCTAATATCAACCTCAATGGGGAAAAACTGAGACCCTTTCCCCTATGATCAGGAACAAGACAAGTATGTTCACTCTCACCATTACTATTTAACAATGTACTGGATGTCTTACTTTCAGGGATCAGAAAACAAAAAGAAATAAATGTCATGCAAATAGCAAGGAAGAAGTTAATCTTTCACTATTTGCAGATGACATGATACTCTGTAGAAAACCTTAAAGACTCCACCAAAAAATTGCTTGAACTAATACATGAATTCAACAAAGTTGCAGGATATAAAAACAATTTGCATAAATTTGTTGTTTTTATACACCAATAATGAAGTGCCAGAAAAAGAAATCAAGGAATCTATCCCATTTGCAATTGCACCAAAAAGATTAAGATACTGAGGAATAAACCTAACTAAAGAGGTAAAAGATCTGTACTCTGAAAAGTATAGAACATTTATGAAAGAAATAGATGAGTACAAAAAAAATGAAAAAGCATTCCATTTTCATGGATTGGAAGAAAAAATATTGCTAGAAAGTCAATACTAACCAAAGCAATCTACATATTCAGTGCAATCCCTATCAAAATACCACCAGCATTTTTCACAGAGCTAGAACAAATAATACCAAAATTTGTATAGAACCACAAAAGACGGAGTAGCCAAAGCAATTCTGAAAAAAGAAAAAAAGAATCTTGAAGCATCATGATTCCAGGTTTCAAGCTATTTTACAAAGCTATAGTCATCAAGACAGTATGGTACTGGCAGAGAAATAGACACATAAGTCAATGGAAAAGAATGGAGAAACGAGAAATAGGCCTACAGCTCTCTGGTCAACTCTTCTTCAACAAAACAAGAAAGAATATCCAGTGGAAAAAAGACAGTCTCTTCAACAACTGGTGTTGGGAAGACTGCACCACTTTCTTACACCATACACAAAAAATAAATTCAAAATGGATGAAAGACCTAAATGTGAGACAGGAAACCATCAAGATCCTAGAGGAGAACACAGGCAGCAACCTCTGTGACCTTGGATGTAGGAACTTCTTTGTCTCTGGAAACAAGGGAAACAAAAATAAAAATGCACTATCGGGACTTCATAAATTCTTCTGTACAGAGAAGGAGACAATCAACAAAAGTAAAAGACAGTCTACAGTATGGGAGAAGATATTAGCTAATTGCATATCTGATAAAGGGTTAGTAACTCAACACCCAAAAAACAAATAACCCAGTTAAGACATGGGCAGAAGATGTGAATAGACACTTTGCCAAACACATCCAGATGGCTAACAGACACATGAAAAGATGCTTGACATCACTCATCATCAGGGAAATACAAATCAAAACCATTATGAGATACCACCTCACAACTGTCAAAATGGCTAAAATTATCCACACAAGAAACAACCGGTGTTGGTGAGGATGCCAGAAAGGGCAACCTTCTTGCACTGTTAGTGGGAATGCAAAGTTGTCCAGCAAGTCTGGAGAACAGTATGGAGTTTCCTCAAAATTTAAAAATATAGGGGTGCCTTGGTGGCTCATTCAGTTAAGCCTCTGACTCAATCTCTGCTCAGGTCATGGTCTTGGGGTCCTGGGATTTAGCCCTATATCAGGCCACATGCTCAGCGGGGAGTCTGCTTGGGATTCTCTCTCTCCCTCTGCTTCTCCACCTGTCTTGTCTCTCTAAAATAAATGAATAAAATATTTTTAAAAAGGGGAAAACAAGTTAAAAAGAGAAATCCCCTATGATCCAGCAATTGCACTACTAGGTATTTACCAAAGCATGCAAATATATAGGGTACATGCACCCAATGTTTATAGCGGCATTATGAACAATAGCCAAACTATGTAGAGAGCACCAATGTCCATCAAATGGTGAGTGGATAAAGAAGAGGCAGTATATATATATATAAATATTACTTAGCCATCAATGAAAATGAAATCTTGCCATTTGCAACTACATGTATGGAGCCAGAGTGTATTATGCTAAGTGAAATAAGTCAGAGAAAGATAAATGCTGTATGATCTCATATATGGAATTTAAGAAAGAAAACAGATGAACATACAGGAAGGGGAAAGAAAAAAAAAGGAGAGAGAGAAACAAAGCATAAAACTCTTAATGATAGAGAATAAACTGAGGGTTGATGGATCATGGTTGGGGGAGAATAGATTACATGGGTTATGGGTACTAAAGAAGGCACTTATTGTGATGAACACTGGGTGTTGTATGTAAGTGATGAAACACTGAATTCTACTCTAGACCCAGTATTGCATGGTATGTTAACTAAATGAAATTTAAATAAAAATAAATAAAAAGATAGAAACACACTGGAGGGAATAAATGGTATATGAAAGGAAGCAGAAGAATAGATCAACAAGTTGGATGGCAGAGTAATGGAAAGCAACCAAGCTGAATAGCAAATTTTTTAAATGCTAATAAAAAATAAGAATAGGTTAAAGCAACTCAGTGACATTATCAAGTGTGATAACATTTGTATTATAGGAATCCCAGAAAAAGAAGAAATAGAAAAGGAGGAAGAAAAATTTTCTCAAAGAAATAATCGCTGAAAACTGATCTGGGGAAGGAAACAAACATTCAGATCCAGGTGTCACAGAGAGTTCTAAACAAAATCAATCCAAAAAAGCCCACACTGAGACACATAATGATTAAAATGCCAAAAGTAGTGATAAAGAGGATTTTAAAATCAGCAAAATAAATAAATAAAATAAAACAGTTACACACAAGGGAAAACCCATAAGAATATCAGCTGGTTTTTCAGTAGAAACTTTGCAGGTTAGAAAAGTGTGGCATGATACATTCAAAGTGCTGAAAGGAGAAAAAAAGTGCAACCAAGAATATTCTATCCAGCATGGCTATCTTTCACAATAGAAGGAAAGATGCAGAGTATGGAGACAAACAAAAGTTAAAGGAGTTAGTCACCAATAAACCAGCCTTACAAGAAACGTTAAAGGGAATTATTTGAGTAGGAAGAAAAGTCAATAATCAAGAGTAAGAAAATTAGGAAAGGAAAAAAAAATGAAGGTACACACAAACATATGTAGTATATTAATCAAAATATAAAGCGAGTTTGAAGGTTAAAGTACAAAGGCAGTAAAAGCAATATATCTATAAAAATAAGTGAATGAATTCACAAAATAAGATGTAAAGTATGAAATTATATACATATTACATGGTGGGGGTTATAAATTCAGTGGTTTCACAATGGGTCAAAATTTAAGCAATCATCTATTTAATATAGACTATTATATGCATAGTATGTTATACATAAACATGATGGTAACCAAAAATCAAAACTTGTAACAGATATACAAAAAAAAATGAGGAAGGAATTGAAGCATATCACAAAAGAAAGCCATCAAACCAAAAGGGTAGAGTGCAAGAGAAGAAGGGTACAGAAGGTAACTACAAAACCCTGTAAAACAAGTAACAAAATGCCAAAATTGCATACATGTCAATAATTACTCTGAATGTAAATGGACTAAATGCTCCTAACAGAAGACATAAGGCAAATTAAAGGATAAAAATACAAGACCCAAAAAAAAAAAAAAAAAAAAAAAAATACAAGACCCATCTATACTGCCTAAAAGGGACTCATTTCAGACCTAAAGACAGATGTATATTGAAAATAAAGGGGTGGAAAAACATTTATCATGTAAATGGAAGCACAAAGAAAGCTAGAGGAACAATACTTATATTGGACAAAATAGACTTTAAAACAAAGACCATAACAAGAAACAAAGAAAGACACTATATCATCATAAAAGGAACAATGCAACATGATGATATAACAACTGTAAAAATTTACACACCCAAAAGGGGAGCATCCAAATATATCAAGCAAATTTAACAGACATAATGAAAGAAATCAATCGTAATACAATAAAAGTAAGGGACTTCCATACCCCACTTCCATCAATACATAAATCATCCAAACAGAAAATCAAAAAAGAAACAGTGGTTTTGAATGAAACAGATGGAGTAAACAGATATATTCAGAACATTCCATCCTGAAGCAGCAAAATACACATTCTTTTCAAGTGAACATGGGACATTCTCCAGAATACATCACACAGGAGGTCACAAATCTGGCCTCAACAAGTACAAAAAGATTGAGATCATACCGTACATACTTTCTGACCACAATACTGTGAAACTTGAAGTGGACCACAAGAAAAAAATCTGGAAAGAACACAAGTACATGGAGTCTAAATAACATGCTACTAAACAATGAATAGGTCAACCAAAAAATAATAAAATAAGTAAATAAAATAAAATAAAATGTAAAATAAAATAAAAATACTTGGGGATAAATGACAATAAAACACAATGATCCAATATCTTTGGGATGTAGCAAAAGTTGTTCTAAGGGGGGAAATTATAGATATTTATCAATGACATGTCTGACAAAGGGTTAATATCTAAATTCTATAAAGAATTTATCAAACTCAACACCCAAAAAATCAAATAACCCATTTAAGAAATGGGCAGAAGACATGAATAGACATTTTTCCATAGAGTACATCCAGATACCTAACAGACACATGAAAAGATGTTCAACATCACTCATCATCAGGGAAATACAAATCAAAATTACAATGAGATATCACCTCACACCAGTCAGAATAGCTAAAATTAATAAGACAGTAAACAAGGGGTTTTGTTGGGGATGGGGAGAAAGGGGAACCTTCTTACACTGTTGGTGGGAATGTAAACTGGGGCAGCCACTCTGGAAAACAGTATGGAGTTTCCTCAGAATGTTAAAAAGGGCACTCCCCTATGGTTCAACAATTGCATTCCTAGGTATTTACCCAAAGGATACAAAAATACTGATTTGATTGGACACACACACACCAATGTTTATAGCAACATTTTCAACAAGAGCCAAATTATGGAAAGAGCCCAAATGTCTATTGGCTGACGAATGGATAAAGCAATTGTGGTATATGCTATGTGGTATATATGATATATATATGGTTATATATATATTTTTTCATATATATATAAGATATTACTCTGCCATAAAAAATAAAATTTTGTCATTTGCAATGACATGAATGGAACAAGAGAGTATTATGATAAGCAAATTAAGTCAGTCAGGAAAAGATAAAAATACCATATGATTTCACTCATATGTGGAATTTAAGAACAAAAGAGATGAGAATGGGGTGGAGAAGAGAATCAAACCATAAAACTGATTTTTAAATATAGAGAACAAACTGAGGTTTGCTGGGAGGTGGGCAGGTGTTCTGGTTAAACGGATGATGGGTATTAAGGAGAGCACTTCTTGTGATGAGCACTGGGTGTTGTATGTAAGTGAGGAATAACTAAATTCTGCTCTTCAAACTAATACTACACTATATGTTAACTAACTGGAATTTAAATAGAAACTTGAAATAAAAAAAGAATTACCATATGATACACTAATTCCACTATTGGGTTAAACCCAAAGAAAATGAAACACTAATTTAAAAAGATATGCAACCTTATGTTTATTGAGGCATTATTTACAATAGTCAAGATATGGAAACAACTGAAGTGTTCATCCACAGATGAATTGATAAAGAAAATGTGAGATATATATTATTCAGCCATCAGAAAGGATGAATACCTACCATTTGCATCAACATGGATAGAACTGGAAGGGATTATGCTAAGTGAAATTAGTCAAGCAGAGAAAGACAATTACCATATGAGTTCACTCATATGTGGAACATAAAGAATAGAACAGAGGACCACGGGGGAAGGGAGGGAAAACTGAATGGGAAGAAATCAGAGAAGGAGACAAACCATAAAATATTCTGGACTCCGGTAAACAAACTGAGGGTTACAGAAGGGGGCGGTGGGGGGATGGGGTAGCCAGGTGATGGGTATTAAGGATGGTACATGTTGTGATGAGCACTGGGTGTTATACACAACTAATGAATCATTGAACACTACATCAAAAACTAATGATGTACTATATGTTGGCTAACTGATCATAAAAAAAAATGAAATTTTGCCATTTCGATAACCATGTGTGAATCTAGAGGGTATAATTGTAAGTGAAATAAGTCAGTGAGAGAAAGAAAAATGACATATAATTTCACTCGTGTGTGGAATTTATAAAACAATACAATGAAAAAAAAAGAGACCAAAAATATTTCTTAATTATAGAGAACAAACCTGTAGTTGACAGAGGTGAGATGGGTCAATGGATGGGTGAAACAGATGAAGGGGCTTAAGAATACACTTATTGTGATGAACACGCAGTAATGTACAGAATTGTTGAATCATTATATTGTAGGCCTGAAAGTAATATAACACTGTATGTTAGTTATACTTAATAAAAACAAGATCAAATAATACATTTTCTTTAGGAAGCTCACTTTGCATATATTCATATAAGTACTTTAATGCAACAGGATGAAATATATTTACCGTGAAACTCTAAATTTAAAAAATTGAGTGTCTTTATTAATATAAGACACAGAATATCTCAGAACAAAGGAGAGTATCAGGTATCAAGAGGAATATTACATAATGTTAAAAGGGTCAATTCACAACAAAGATACAACATAATAATCTTAACTATACATATATTTAATGATAGAGTTTTAAACTACATAAAGCAAAACATGATAGAACTAAAATGAGAAATGGAGTATCTCTGGGATTTTTCACTAGTGCACAATTAAGCAAATTTCTTGAATTGGATTTTCATACATATTTGAAAAGTTTTCTAATTGCAAACTAATATTAGAAGTTTTCATACTTCTGTTTAAAAAGTAAAGTTTACTATCAATATACAAGTAATAAAGTTTTATTTTACAAATAGACTAATGTGTTCTAAAACCTCTTATGTGTTTATTCAAGTTGATTTTCTAATCTTTCTAGAAGAAATGGGAGTAAAGAGTTGATGCTTCCTCCTCAGGGTCTATAGCAATGTTTGACATATCTCTTATGAAAATCCCAACTCTGACATTTTAATAAGTATTTTTGTTGAAAGTTCAAATTTTATATTCTGGAGACGTGATCATCACTTCCAGACCTTTGAATGGGAATTACTGAATTTCTGCATTAATTTAATACTAAGGGAGACAAAATCAGTTAGACACATTGCTTCTTTCTCACCATGGTACTACTGATGATGTCATACCATGGTACTCACTGTCAATCAATATGTCATTAATGGGCATACAGTAAGAAAAAATAAATTAAAAAGAAATATGCTGTGAAAAGGAAAACCTAGAAAAAGGAAAACCATTTGTTCATTTACTCAGCATATAAACATTACTCTGTGTCACGCATAGAGTATTAAGTGGACAATGACACAATCTTTACTGTAAAACATCTTATTATCTAACAGGGCTTAGAAGATTAATGCACAAATTAAAGTATCATGATTCTAATACACATACAAAGGACACAGTAAAATGTGTACTGTCCCCATCAAAAGCAAAGCCTGGAGAAATTACTAATTTACTACTGAGATGTTAGTATTGTTCAAAACGTCTTGAGGACTCTTCTTTAGGGAATTTTTCCAGAACCTCTGGCACATTATTGTGAATATTTTCAGTAGATGAAATTTACATCTTTAGAGTGTGGGTATTACTTGTTATTGTCATTCTTGTGCAATTTGAATTGTGAATTATATGCTTATTCACTTCTAAAAACATGTTTGATAAGTAAAAAGGAAAAGGAAAATGACTCAATCAACAAGAATTATACCTATTGAAACCAAAGGCGAGTAGCTCATTCAAATGCAGCCTATCTTCTGTGCTGATTGATCACTGTAGGCATTAGTCAGCAGATATCAACACACAGTCCATGCCTTTTTATTTTTGCTTTTGCTGGCTGAGAGATGTTGATTCAAATAGAAAAATTTGAAAAAAAATGACCTAGTGTTTCTAGTTTCAGAACAATATCTCATATATTCACTTTTCTTGGTTACTTCCTTGTAAATATAGCTAAACACCCCAGAAATTATTCAAAGGTTAATGGCAAAAAGACTCTGGAACCTGGAAAAAAAGAAGACATACTGGCTTCCTCAAGGATTGTCTCACATACTAGTAGAAGCAGAAGCATAAAAGATCTATGTTTTTTGCCCTCCACTCAGTGACATAAAAAGATCCAGGCCCATTGGCTGCTCCCTTGTGCTCTGTAGGTGGTCATCCAGGAAAATCAGGAAGCCAGAGAAGTGTGTTCTTTTCCCACAGACAGCACAAGCAGGTATCATGTGGAAGTACCAGCAGCACCAGATGAATGAAGCGGACCAGAATAAAATTATAAAGTCTCAGGGGATAGACTATCATAGGAAGGGAAATCCACAAAATTAGGTCAGAATCTATATGCTAAGCCTAACCAAGGTAACTTTCTCCTAAAATAGATTTTTTATAGGATCAAGAGCCTCCTAATAAAATTAACAAAATATCCAACATCCAATGGAAACTCACTCATTATACAAAGAATTAGCAAAACTTGCTTAAGAGGAAAAAAACTGACACACAATTGTGGAAGTAAATCAGATGTTGAAATTTGCTGACAAAGCATTTTTATGACAGTTGCATTAAAATCCTTAACAACTAAAAAATTTTCTTGAAATAATGAAAGAATAGAAAGTATCAACAATGAAACAAGTTATTAAAAAACAAGGGAAATTATAAAACTGAAAAATGCAATAAGAAAAAAAAAAGTATACTAAGAGAAATGAGTAAAATTTCCAGCATGGGATTGATAGTAGACAGTCCACAACAGAGAATAGAATTGGTGAACTACAAAACAAATTGATATAATTTACTCAATATAGTAAGAGAGAAAGGAAACTAAAAGAAAATGAACAGTGAGATCTCAGATGATAATAATAGATCTGGCATTTTTATTATCAGAGTCCTAGAAGAACAGGCAAAAGAGTATGGGACTGAAAAACTGTTTTAAAAAATAATGTGTTATGGCAGTGGGAGATACACGTTTACAATTATGGAATAAATAAGTCATGGAATCAAATGTCACTTAATGACATTATAATGGTATTGTATAATGACAGATGGTAGCTACACTTGTGGTGAGCATAGCATAATGTATAGAGATGTTGAATAACTATGTTATACACCTGAAACCAATGTAACATTTTGTGTCCATTACATGTAAATAAATACATAAAAATAATCAGTGAAACCTTGCCAATTTTGGCAATAGACATAAACCTACAGATTTGAGAAGTCAGCAAATCCCAAATAGGTTAAACCCAAAGAAATCCATTCTCCATCACATCATAAGTAAGTTCTGCAAAAATAACCAAATAGAAAAACCATTAAAAACAGCCCAAGAGAAATGACAGATTATAAAGGAAAAATAATGCAAATCATAGTGGATTTCTCATCTGAAAGTGAGGTCAGAAAGAACCACAACATTTATTCAAGTATTTAAGGAGAAATTACTGTCAGTTATAATCTTGTATTCAGCAAAACTATTCTTCAGGAATGGAGGAGAACTAAAGACATTCTTTGAAGAAGGAAAATCAAGAGAATTTTTTTGCTGGCAGACTTGTATTTAAATTATAGCTAAAGAAAAATCTCCAAATAGAAATAAAGTGATAACAAACAAGGTTCAGAAAATTAAAAAAAAAAAACAAACCACAAAGTTGGGATGTTTAGAAAAGAAATAAGTGCAAGAAAATAGATAAAAATAGAGGTAAACAGGGGCACCTGGGTGGCTTAGTCATTAAGCTTCTGCCTTCGGCTCAGGTCACAATACCAGGGTCCTCCATGGGAGGCCTGTTTCTCCTTCTCCCACTTCCCCTGTTCCCTCTCTTCCTGTGTCTCTCTTTGTCAAATAAATAAAATCTTTTAAAAATAGAGATAAATATAACAGATTATCTTTCTTTCAATTAATGAATTTCTTTAAACAAATTTTATCATTAAAACAATAACATTGTTTAGTGTGGTGTTTAATGCACATAAAAAAATTTTTAAGAAAATTATGTTTAAAGTGGGAGGATAAAGGGACCTAATGAAAGTAAGGTTTCTACACCACACTTGAAGTGGTAAAACTTCAATATTGTAGGCTCTGATAAGTTATATATGTATGTATATGTTAATACTCAAAGTAACCACAAAACAATGGACTAAAAATATAAACTCCAAATGGAATTTTAAAAGAACATACAAGCAACACAGAAAGAAATGAGAAAAGAACAAACAGAAAAAAAAATGGCAGACATGGAAGCTACATATCGGTAAATACTTTAAATGTAAATGGGGTCTAAATACAATTAAAAGAGATAAATTATCAGAGTGGATAAATACACACACACACCAACTCTGTGCTGTCTACAAGAAAGTCACTTCAAACCTAATGAATCATGGAACAGTACATCAAAAACTAATGATGTACTGTATGCTGGCTAATTGAACATTAAAAAAAAAAACTAATGACAGTGGTAGGCTGAAAGTTAAAAAATTGAAAAATATATATCATGAAAACATTATTTAAAAAGGGAGTGGACATATTAAATCATATAAATAATAAGATTAATAGGGGCTCAAGTAAAATAGCATCAATCCACCATGAAGATATTACAATCTAAAATGTACATGAACCAAACAACAGAACTCCAATGTACATAAAGGAAACATTGATTAAATTTAAATTTAAATTACAAATAAAAAATTATTCTAGATGTTTCTATGAAAGTTTTTGATGATATTAACTTTTAGTAGCAGAATTTGAGTATAGTAAAGCAGATTTCCTTCTATAATGTACGTGGACCCCATCCAATCAATTGAAGTCTTAAATAGAACAAAAGACTGACCTTTCACAAGCAAGACGGAATTCTGTAGTACATGACTTTTGATTTAAAGAAGAATATTGTCTTCTTTTTGGGTCTCCAAGTGGCTGGCCTAATCTGTAGATTTTGGATTTGCCAGCCAAATATGTGCCAATTTCTTAAAATATATTTTTATTTATATATACATGACTTATTGCTTCTGTTTCTCAGAACAAACCTGATTAGTACATACCAACGCCAAAAACAGACTAAGCACCAAAAAAGAAACCTGCAAACCAATATCTCATAAACTAAAAAATTCTCAATAAAAATATTTTTACAAAAAAATATTTTTACAAAAAAATAATTTTACAAAATATAATCTAAAAATGGGGATGGGGTAACTGGGTGATGGGCATTAAGGAGGGTATGTGAGCTGATGAGCACTGGGTGTTATATACAACTAATGAGTCATTGAACACTACATCAAAAACTAATGATGTACTATATTTTGGCTAATTGAACTTAATAAAAAAAAGAATAACATACTACAAAAAAATGGGATTTATTCCAGATATTAAAGGCTGGCTTGATACCCAAAAATAAGTCAATAGGATCCACTATATCAACAGAATGAAGAAGAAAAATCATATGATAATATCAAGTGAGGAGGAAGATCATTTGACAAAATTTAATGCCCATTTATGTTAAAGACGCTCAGTGAACTATAAAGGGAATCTTTCTTAATCACGTATAGAGCATCTGCAAAAACAAAACAAAACAAAACAAAAAAATTTCAGGTAACATCATACTTAAAGGTGAATGATTGGATGTTTTCTCTCTAAGGAACAAAGCAAAAATATTTACTAATACCATTCTTAGTCAACAGTGTTGGAATGTGTAAGCATTGCTATAAGAAAAGAAAAATAAATAAAACACACTTGGAAAAGAAGGAACAAAGCTGTTTTTATTTCTTGATAACTTAATTATCTGCATTAAAAAACCCCGAGTGTTCTACAAAATTTTTCTCAAAATAATATATAAATTTAATAAGATCACAAGATACATGATCAATGCATAGAAAAATCTATTGCATTTCTGTATACTGACAATGTAGAATAAGAAGCTGATATTTAAAAACATAATGTCATTTACAATTACTCAAAAGAAAATGAAATAATTATAAATCTAACAAAACATGTATAGCTTTTGGATGACAAAAATTACCAGATGCTGATGACAGAAATCAAATAATACCTAATTATATGGAGAAATATATAGTATTCACAGATTAAAAGACAATATAGTAAAAAATGTCAATTCTCTAAATTTACCTATATGTTAAATGCAGTTTCTAAAAAAAATCTAAATAAGTAATTTCATAAATGAAAAGGGCTTATTATGAAATTTAAACAAAAAGGGAAAAGCAATAAAATAGTCAAAAAAATCTTGAAAAAAGAAGAATAAAGTAAAAGAGTTCACTCTTTCTAATTTCATGACTTAGTATTTAGCTCCCCTAATCCAAAACAATGTGGTATTTAGATGAACTTATGAGAAATAAACACATAAATGAACACTACAGAATAATCTACAAATAGTTATACAACTGTGTCCAGTTAATTTTAACAAACAAGCAAAAACAATCCAATTGAAGAGGAATACCTTTTTCACTAAATTCTGCTAGAGAAACTGAACATCCATAAATGAGAGAAAGCATGAACAACTGTCTCAAAACTAAACCTCACACCTTATACAAAATTTAACTCAGAGGAGAGGGAGGTGGGGAGATGGGGTAGCCAGGTGATGGATATTAAGGAGGCACGTGTTGTGATGAGCACTGAGTGTTATACACAACTAATGCATCATTGAACACTACATCAAAAACTAATGATGCACTACGTGTTGGCTAACTGAACATAATAATAATAAAAATAACTCAAAATGGATCATGGGCTTAAATGTAAAACGAAGGACTCTTAAAACTTTTAGAAAAAAAAAAAAAAAGAAAGAAAATCTTCAGGACCTAGGACTAAACAAAGATTTTTTCAGACTTCATACAAAAAGCATGCTCCATAAAATGAAAAACTGAGATTTTAAACCTCACCAATATTATTTCTTTTTCTGTATGAGAGACCCCATGAAGGAGTTCATTAGATAAATTACAATTTGGGAGAAAACACTTACAAATTACTGTATCTGTTTCCTATTCCTACTGTAAAAATTACTACAAATTTATTAACTTTAACAACAAAAATTATTATCTTACAGTTCTGCCAGTTAAAAGTCCAAAATAGGCCTCACTGAACTAAAATTAATATGTTGGAAGGACTGTTTTCCCTTCTGTAGGCTGTAGGAGAGTGTCTATTTTCTTACCCTTTCTAGCTTCTTGGAATTTACCTAATTTATTGGCTTTTGATCCCTTGCATCTTCAAACCAACAATGTCATCACTCTGAACTCTGCTCCCATATTATTGTCTCATTTTTTGATTCTGTCACTCCTGCCTACCTCTTATTTTTAAGGTCCTTGTATTAAGCCAATCCAGATAATCTAAAATAATCTTTCCTTATCAAAGCAAAATGATTACCAACTGTAAATCTATCTGAAAATATATTTATCCTTGTTGTGTAACATAACGTATTCTCAGGTTCTGGGGATTAATATGTGGACACCTTTGGAGGAGAGATGTTATTATCATGTCTATCATAATCCTATGTAAGGGACACCTGGTGGGCTGTCGATAGGACATATAACCCATGATCTTTGGGTCATGAGTTCAAACACCACATCCCATGTAGAAATTAATTAACAAAAACAACAAAAGAATATACCCAGTTTTGGTAGAGGAAGAAGGCAGTGGAGTAGGAGGACCCTAGGCTCTTCCTCTCCCAGGAACACAATTAGATATTTATCAAATCATCATAAATACTCCACAGTCAACCTGAAGATTGACAGAACAAACTCCACAACTAAAGAGAGAGAAGAGGGAACATCAAAGAATGTAGGAAGTGTAGAGACCTGACTTAGGGAAGAAAGAGAACTCCACTGCTCTGGAGGGGAGTGAGCTATGGCTGTGGAGAAGGGCAAGAGAGAGTAGAACACACAGCGGAATTCACAAGGAGAACTTTTCCCTAAAGCCTTTGGCATGGAAAATGAGAGGAGCTGATTTTAATAAGCTCTTGTTATCAGCAGAGCTTAAAGACTGGAATTTTAAAGGTCAGAGGGCATGGGTAAGGGTAGACCCCTAAGGGCACAGCCCTGCTCTTGGAGAGAAGGCAGGCAAAGAAACTGGGCAAAGACAGTATGGAAACAATGATTTAATGAATGCTTGGGGCACACATTGGGGAGAGTATTCATTCTTTTTGGAGCAGGTCCTTGAAAGGGAGCATTCGCTGAGATGAATCTCCAGGAACAAAGAAGCTGCCTGGTGCCATTTCCCTTCTCCACTCCTCAACATAAGAACAGAGCCACCTACAGGAAGCAGTGCTGTGCCCATACTGGCTGCCTACCTTGCTTATGCCAAGACCCACAACCCTGCACTCTAGTGGGGCTGCCCTTCTCAGTCTAGCTTGCCTCAGTCGCAGGGTGGTGGGCCTCTCTCCCAGAAGACCAGCACAAGTCCCTACCACACCACATCTCTAAAGCCCTGGAGTTTTAAAGGTCAGCAGGCTTGGATGGGAATAAAGCCCTGAGGGCATTGTGTGGCTCCTTGAGAGAAGGAAGGCAAAACAAAACAAAACAAAACAAAACAAACAAAAACAACAAACAAAGACCTGAGGCAGACAGCATAGACACAATGACCTGAAAAATGCCTGGGTCATACAGGGGTAAATTAGTCCCTCTTCTCTGAGAGTTTCACTAAGAGGCAGCATTCATGGTTCATGGAGAAGCCTCTTCAGGGATGAAGGAGCCGGCTGGCAACATTTCCCTTCCCCACCCCTCAGCATAAACACAGATCCACATGCAGGATGAATCACAGTGCCCACACTGGGTGCCTAACATGCTTACACAAAGTTTCAAACCACTACACTCTTGAAGGACTGTCCTTCTCAGTCAAGCTGGCCTCAGTGTCAGCATGGTGGGTCACTTCCCCAGAAGACCAGCAAAAACTACTGTCCACACCAAGTCTCCCAAACACAGTTCTGCAAAATTTCAGTTATAGTGGAAATACTGTCAGGTCTCATTTAATAAGCAGACCAGAGCATACCTAATTAAAACTCACCATATTCTGGCCAAGGACCAAATATTGCCCACTGCAGGCAAGGAAAGCCTCTGCAGATGACTGGCCTGAAGGATAGAGCAGCCAAAACACAGCAGCAGACTTCATGCAGCAAATGCCAGAGACAGTCCCTGAAGCACCAGGCCCTGGACACTATATGACTTCTTCTTCATAAAGCCATTAATTTCAGGAGCAGGAAACATAAGTGGCTTTTCTTACACACAGGATAAGGCAGAGGCTTAGACAAAATACCAAGACTGAGGAATTTATCCCAAATGAAAGAATAAGATAAGGCCACAATCAGAAATCTAAGCAAAAGAGATATAAGTAATATGCCTGATGGAGAATTTGAAGTAACAACCACAAGGACACTCACTCACTGGGCTTGAGAAAAGAATGGAGAACATCAGGTGGACCCTTATCACAGAGATAAAGGAGTTAAAAAAATCAATCAGAAATGAAGAATGCAATAAATAAGATTGGAAACAGACTTGATAAAATGAATAGCAGACTAGAAGAAACAGTGGAACAAATTTGTGACCTTGAGGACAAAATAGTGGAAAATAATGAAGCCAAACAAAAGAAAGAAGAATAATGGAAAAATAAAACAGACTTAGGGAACTCAGTGACTCCATCAAATGTAATAACGTTCCTTTATAGCAGTCCCAGAAGAATAAGAGACAGAAAAGGGGGCAGAAGGTTTATTTGAGGAAATAATAGCTGAACTTCCCTAAGGTGGGGAAGGAAACAGACATCCAGATCCAGGAGGCACAGAGAACTTTCATCAAAATCAACAAAAGCAGGCTGGCACCAAGACATATTGTAATTAAATTTGCAAAATATAGTGATAAAGAAAAAATCTTAAATGCAACAAGATAAAAGAAGTCCTAGACTTAAAAGGAAAGACCCTTAGAGCTAGTAGCAGATTTCTAAACAGAAACTTGGCAAGCCAGAAGAGAGTGGCATGATATATTCAAAGTGCAAGAAGGAAAAAATGTGCAGCCAAGAATACTCTATCCAGCAAGGCTATCATTCAGAATAGAAGGAGAGTTCAAGAGTTTCCCAGACACACAAAAAGTAAAGGAGTTTCTGACCAATAAACCAGCCCTGCAACAAATATCAAAGGGGACTCTTTCAGTGAAAAGGAAAAACAAAAAGTGACAAAGACAACAAAGGATCAGAGGAAATCTCCAGAAACAATGACAAAACAAGTATTAAAATGGCAGTAAATACATATCTATCAATAATTACTCTGAAAGTCCATGGACTAAACACACCAATCAAAAGATATAGAATGTCAAAGTGGACTAAAAATCAAGACACTTCTATATGCTGCCTAAAAGGGACTTATTTTAGACCAAAAGACACATGCAGATTGAAAGTGGGGAGATGGAGAAATATTTATCAATAAAATGGATGTCAAAGGAAAACTGCAGTAGCAATACTTATATCACACAAACAAGACTTTAAAACAAAGACAGAAACAAGAGATGAAGAAGGGCAGTATATCATAGTAAAGGGTCAAATCTAACAATTGTAAATATGCATCCATTGTGGGAGCACCAAAATATATAAATCAGTTAATAACATATAGGAACTAATTGATAAAAATACAATAATATTAGGGGACTTAACACCCCACTTACATCAATTGCAAATCATCTAAACAGAAAATCGAAAATAAAACAATGACTTTCAAAGACAACCTGGACCAGCTGGACTTAACTCATATATTTAGAACATTCCATCCTGAAACAGCAGAATACACATTCTTTTCAATGCACACAGGACATTGTCTGTAATAGATCACATATTAAGTCATAAATCAGCCTTCAACAAATATGAAAACATTGAGATCATACCGTGCATCTTTTTTGACAACAATGCTATGGAAATTGCAATCCACCACAAGAAGAAAATCTAGAAAAGACCACAAACACATGTAGCTTAAACAGCATACTACTAAAGAAATGAATGGCTCAATGAGGAAATCAAAGAAGAAATTAAAAAAAAAATACATGGAAACAAACAAAAATGAAAACACAACAGTCCAAAACCTTTGGGATGCAGCAAAAGCAGTCCTAAGAGGGAAGTATATAGCAATACAGGCCTACCTCAAGAAGCAAGAAAAATAAAAAAAATAAACAACCTATCCTTACACCTAAAGAAGCTAGAAAAAGAACAATAAATGAATTTAAACTGCAGCAGAAGGAAGGAAATAATAAAGATTAGAGCAGAAATAAATGATAAAGAACTTAAAAAACAATACAACAGATCAATGAAATGAGGAGGTGTTTCTTTGGGAAAAAAAAAATAATGAAACTGATAAACCTCTAGCCAGACTTATTAAAAATAAAAGAGAAAGGACCCAAATAAATAAAATCACAAATGAGAGAGGAGAAATAACAACACCACCACAGAAATACAAACAATTATAAGAGAATATTATGAAAAACTATATACCAACAAATTGGACAACCTGGAAGAAATGGATAAATTCCTAGGAACATGTAAACTAACAAAACTGAAACAGGAAGAAATAGAAAGTTTGAACTGATAATCAGCAAAGAAATTGAATCGGTAATAAAAAATAATCTCTGAACACACAAAAATCCAGAGCCAGATGGCTTAACAGGGGAATTCTACTAAACAGTTAAAGAAGAGTTAATACCTCTTCTTCTCAAACTATTCCCAAAAAGAAAAGTAAGGAACACTTCCAAATTCATTCTATGAGGTCAGCATTACCCTGACACCAAAAGCAGATAAAGACCCTCCACTATAAAAGAGAACTACAGGTCAATATTCCTGATAAACATGGATGCAAAAATTCTCAATAAAATACTAGCAAACTGAATTCAACAATACACTAAAAAAAAAAAATCATTCACCATGATCATGTGGGATTTATTCCTGGGTTACAATGTGGTTCAATGTTCACAAATCAATCAACATGATACACCACTTTTATAAAAGAAAGGGTAAGAACATATGAACATTCCAATAGATGGAGAAAAAGAATTTGACAAAGTACAACATCCATTCAAAAAACAAAAACAGACAAACAAACAAAAAAACCCTCAACAAATTAGGTTTAGAGGGAACATACCTCAACATAATAAAGGTCATATATGAAAAACTCATCACTAATATCATCCTCAATGGAGAAAAACTGAGAGATTTCCACAATGGCCAGGAACAAGACAAATATATCCAGTCTCACCACTCTTATTTAACATAGTACTGGATGTCCTAGCCATAGCAATCAGACAACAAAAAGAAATAGAAGGCATCCAAATTGCCAAGGAAGAAGTAAAACTAACACTATTTGCAGATGACATGATATTCTATATAGAAAACCCAAAAGACCCTACCAAAAAATTGCTAGAACTGATACACAAATTCAGTATGGAGGTTCCTCAAATAGTTAAAAATAGAACTACCCCTCAATCCAACAATTGCATTACTAGGTATTTACACGAAGAATACCAAAATACTAATTTGAAAGGATACATGCACCCTGATATTTATAGCAGCATTATCAACAATAGCCAAATTATGGAAAGAGACCAAATGTCCATTAACTGATGAATGGATAAAGAAGAAGTGGTATATATATATGAAAATTCAAATTAAAACTACAAAATATTATGGCACACCTATCACAGTAGCCAAATTTAAAAAAAAATCTATATCTAATATCTATATATCTATTGTTAACTCCAAAATCAGTCAAGGATTTGGAGGAACTGAGTCACACATAGTTTTCTGGTAAGAATGTGAAAAGTTTTTGACAGTTTCTTCTAATACTAAAAATGGATTAGGCATGTATCCCACAGAAACTAAACTTACTTTTACACAGGACTTTGTGAATGATTATTTATACCAGCTTTATTTACAATAGCCCCAAACTTTAATCTACCCAAATGTACTTCAACAGAAGAATGGTTAAAGAAACCATGGTATTCTGTGGAATACTATTCTGCAATAAAAAACAAAACAAAACAAAAAAGTCTCGGTATGTGCAAAACTTATATAAATCCCAAGAAAATTATTTTGAGTGGAAAAAAGTTTTGAATGCACTACTACATGATTACTTTTAAAGTTTATAAAATAATATAATTACAGAGATTGATAATAGACTAGTTGTCAGTGGTTAAGGATGGGCAGAGGGTTAATAGGTGTGACTAAAAAGGAGAAGTATCAGGGAAACATGGGGTGAAGCTACAGTTAAATAGCTTGATTGTGGTGAAGATAACATTATGGTACAAATGTATTCAATTCTTGCATAGGGCTACACATGGATGCACACACACATATATGCACACACATGCATAAATGAATAAGTATACAACTAGTGAAATCTTAATACGGCCTAAGATTGTTTAAATGTCAATTGCCTGGTTTTGATATTGTACTATAGTATGCAAAATGTTGTTGCTGGGGGAATCTGGATGAATTGGTATTGAAACATTTTGTACATTTCTTTGGATTTCCTGTCAATCTATAATTATTTCAGAATAATGTCTTTTTTTTTTTTAATGAGCTGCAATCAAAATTACCATGTGGATTTTGCAGCAAACAAAATTGTATCTGAGTGTTCACATGCTCTCCACAGAATTTATTTTTTTTTAAAGATTTGTTTATTCATGGGACGCCTGGGTGGCTCGGTTGGTTGGGCCACTGCCTTCGGCTCAGGTCATGATCCTGGAGTCCCGGGATGGAGTCCCGCATCGGGCTCCCTGCTCAGCGGGGGGTCTGCTTCTCCCTCTGACCCTCCTCCCTCTCATGCTCTCTGTCTCTCGTTCTCTCTCTCTCAAATAAATAAATAAAATCTAAAAAAAAAAAAGATTTGTTTATTCATTTCAGGATCAGAGAAAGGCAAGATGGTGGAGGAGTAGGGGACCCCGTTTCAACTGATCCCTTGAATTTAGCTGGATAGCTTCCAAACCACTCTGAACACCCAAGAAATCAGCTTGAGATATAAGAATATGTATCTGGATCTGTACAAGCAGAAAAGCACGGCTTTTTGCGAGGTAGGAAGGGTGGAGTTGTGAATCTGCAGGGAGACATTGGAAGATTAACAGAAGGGGGAGGGAGCCTCCATAAACTGGAGTCTGAAGCGTGATATAACACCAGAGCACAAAATTGGAACCCTTATAAATCTACTCTAGGGAGCGACATCACTCTCTGAAAGGAGCTCTGGAAATGAAAAGGCAGAATTATAGATAGAACATTGTGGGCTCGGGGTAGGAGAAGCCTCAGAGCCAAAGGGGCTTCCTGGGCCAGCAGAGTGCCAGAGCAGGAGAGCCAAGAAGTGGCTTAAGGTCAGCGAGCCCAGGAAAGGTCTCTCAGCTCCAATCGCCATAAACTGCAAGCCGGCCGGTTGAGAATCGCTCTTCTGGGCAGCCTAAAAAAAAAAAAAAAAAAAAAAAAAAAATCAGGAGCCTGTGCCAGGGACTGGGCAAAACCTCTCAGAGCGGTAGTGGCCAGGAAAGGGCTCTAGATCAACGCCCAGACAAAACCCAGGAGCTGCGGGTGCACTCAGAGCCTGGGCTGCTCACGCTTTTAGAAGCATAAAGGGCAGGGATTCTCCTGGGCCCCTGGGAAGACTTCTGAGAGAGTCACTGTGGGCGTGCACCATGGGAGGCTGTGGTTTTCCTCAGTACACACAGAAATGGAGACTGTTTGTCCTGGAGTGTACAGTGAAGAGAGCGGACTGCAATTTCTCTGCTCTGGGCCAGAGGTTTGGGTGTGGCCATTTTTGCTCTGACCCTTGGAAGAGGCTCAAAAAGCTGCCAGAGAACAAAAGAACTGTAATCTGGTTCTCACTAAGCCCATCCCCCTGAGAGGGGGCAGGGCAACTCCACCCAAGCAGGGTTACCTGAGAAACGGGGAGACAGACCCCTCTCCCAGAAGATAGGCTGGAAGAACAAGAGGACGACAACCCTATGGATCACATTAAAACTGTAAAAATCCAGGGGCACCTGGGTGGCTCAGTCATTAAGCGTCTGCCTTCCGCTGGGGTCATGATTTCAGGGTCCTGGGATCGAGCCCTGCATTGGACTCCCTGCTCGGCGGGAAGCCTGCTTCTCCCTCTCCCACTCCCCCTGCTTGTGTTCCCTCTCTCACTGTGTCTCTCTCTGTCAAATAAATAAAATATTAAAAAAAAAAAAGACTGTAAAAATCCCAATGCCAGGGGAAAATTGTATATTGAGCTCCAGGCGTTGCCTCGTGGCTTATTTTTCAGATGATACTCTCTTTTTCTTTTTATTCTTTCTCTTACGTTTTTTCTGTTTTTCTTTTTACCTTTTTCTCATCTCAACCAGACGTTTAGTATATCATAGTACCTTTTTACATCTATGTGTTTGTGCTTTTTCACACCTATATTTTTTATAGATATATGCTTTATTGTAGTCCTTTTTTCACTATTCACTTGTACTTTTTCACACCTATATTTTTTCACACATATTTTTTGTGCTTTTTCACATGTATTTTTTTTTATAGATATATGCTTCACTGTAGTCCTTTTTTCACTGTTCAGTTTACCTTTTTATAAATACAAGTTTTACTTAGTAATTTTGAGAAGTAGTGTCCTCTAACAAACAGACCAAAATATACCCAGGAACAACTGAAACACCCTGCTTTGTCCACACTGAGAGATTATAGCCACCCTTCCCCTAGCCCTCCCTTTTTAAAATTTTTTTAATTTAATAAATTTTATTCTTGTGTTTCATTTTGGCTTTGTTTTTTATTGGTGGTGGCTTCTGACCACTCCAGATTTTCCTAGGGTGCATTTTGCTTGGATCGTGTTTGATATATTGGACTCCACTCATTCACTCAACCATCCCTTGACAGAATGAGTGGGAGGAGGAACTCTCAACAAAGAAAAGAAACAGAGACAATGTCATCTGCCACAGAACTAATGGATATGGATATGGATATAAGCAAAATATCAGCACTCCATTCACAGAATTTACATATGAGGAAATACAAGTGGCCATTTTACTGTCACTTAAGCTTAATGTGTTAGGGATCATATGAATTATTGCTTTTTGTCTACAGTTAGTGTGGCTAAACTATTTTTTAAAACTACTTGGCAAGGAAGAATTCAAATTTTCCCTATTTGCAGAAAACATGATACTCTATATAGAAAATCCAAAAAACTCCACAAAAAAAAGCTAGAACTAATACATGAATTCAGTAAATTTGCAGGATATAGAATCAATATGCACAAACCTGTTGCATTTCTATACACCAATAATGAAACTGCCGAAAAAGAAATGAAAGAATCACTCCCACTTGCAATTGCACCAAAAACAGTAAGACACCTATGCATAAACCTAAGTAAAGAGGTAAAAGATCTGTAATCTGACAACTATAGAACATTTATGAAAAAAAAATTGAAGACGACACAAAGAAATGGAAAGGCATTCCATGCTCATGGATTGGAAGAACAAACATTGTTAAAATGTCTACACTACCCAAAACAGTTTACATATTTAATGCAATCTCTATCAAAATACCACTATCGTTTTTCAAGGAGCTAGAATAAACAATCCTAAAATCTGTATGGAACCACAAAAGACCACTAATAGCCAAAGCAATTCTGAAAAAGAAAAACAAAACTAGAGACATCACGATTCTAGATTTCAAGCTATATTACAAAACTGTTTTCATCAAGACAGTATTGTAATGGCGCACAAACAGATATGTAGATCAATGGGAAAGAATAGAGAACCCTGAAATGAACCCACAACTATATGGTCAACTAATCTACAAATAAGGAAAGAATATCCAATGGAATCAAGATAGTCCCGCTCTTTCTTTCCATGCTGATAGCACTCTTGCAAACATGGTGAACGATCCTAAAACCAGCTGGACTTTCTGCAAGAAGTGTGGCAAGCACCAGCCCCACAAAGTGACACAGTACAAGAAGGGCAAAGATTCTCTTTATGCCCAGGGAAAGCGGTGTTATGACAGGAAGCAGAGTGGCTATCGTGGGCAGACTAAGCTGATTTTCTGGAAAAAGGCTAAAACTACAAAGAAGATTGTGCTGAGGCTTGAAAGTGTTGAGCCCAATTGCAGATCTAAGAGAATGCTGGCTATTAAGAGATGCAAGCATTTTGAACTGGGAGGAGATAAGAAGAGAAAGGGCCAAGTGATCCAGTTCTAAGCTTCATATTTTGTTAATATTATGAAGACAATAAAATCTTGAGGTTATGTTCAAAAAAAAAAAAGATAGTCCCTTCAACAAATGGTGTTGGGAAAACTGGACAGCAACATTCAGAAGAATGAATCTGGACAAATTTCTTATACTATACACAAAAATAAATTCAAAATGTTTGAAAGACCTAAATGTGAGACAAGACACCATCAAAATCCAGAGAACACAAGCAGTAACCTCTTTGATCTCAGCTGTAGTAACTTCTTACTAGACACATCTCTGGAGGCCAGGGAAACAAAAGCAAAAATGCACTTTGGGGACTTCATCAAGATGAAAAGCTTCTGCACAGCAAAGGAAACAATCAACAAAAGTAAAAGGCAGCCTATGGAATGGTAGAAGATATTTGCAAATGGCATATCTGACAAAGGGTTAATATCCAAAACTTATAAAGAACTTCTCAAACTCAATACCTAAAAAAACAAATAACCCAGTTAAGAAATAGGCAGAAGATATCCTAATGGCTAACAGACACATGAAAAGATGCTCAAATCAGTCATCATCAGGGAAATGCAAATCAAAACTATGATGAGATACCACCTCACACCTGTCAAAATGGCTAAAATTATCCACACAAGAAACAACCGGTTTTGGTGAGGATGCAGAGAAAGAGGAACCCTCTTACACTGTTACTGGGAATACAAACTGATGCAGCCAGCCTGGAAAAGTTTGGAGGTTCCTCAAAAAGTTAAAAATAGAAATTCCCTATGATTTTTGGAGAACAACCTGAGGTTTGATGGAGGGGTGGGGGATGGGGTAGATGGCTGATGGGTATTAAAGAGGGCACTTGTTGGGGCACCTGGGTGACTCAGTTGGTTGAGCATCTGCCTTTGGTTCAGGTTGTGATCCCAGGGTCCTGGGATCGAGCTCCATGTCAGGCTTCTAGCTCAGTGGGGATCCTGCTTCTCCCTCTCCCCCCTGCTTGTGCTCTCCCTTGCTATCTTTCTTTCTCTATCCCCAATAAATAAATAAAATCTTAAAAAAATAAAGAGGGCACTTGTTGAAATGAGCACTGGCTGTTGTATGTAAGTGATGAATCACTGAATTCTACTCCAGAAACTAATACTGCACTGTATTTTACTTAACTAAAATTTAAATTAAAAAGGTAAATAAAATAGTACTACTTTATTAAGGTATGATTGGTATGTAAAAAAGCTGCATATATTCAATGTTTACATCTTTATGAGTCTGAAGATAAGTATACAGCCATGAAACCAACATCATCATCAAGACCATAGACATCACATCACTTTCCAAAGTGTCCTCCCACCTTCTTTATTATTACTTTTTTTGGGGTAAGAACAGTTAACAAGATCTACACACCTAGAAAAAATTAAGTATACATTACAATATTGATGGCTATAGGCACTATGGTGTGTAATAGATCTCCAGTTTTTGTTTTTCTTACATAAATGGTATTTCTTACATTTTGACAATCACCTCCCCAATTCCCACTCTTCCCAAGCTCCTGCAATCACCACTTTATACTTATGTGAGTCTAACTATTTTAGATTCTACATGTAAGTGAGATAATACAGTAATTGCTTTTTGTGTGTGTGACTGATTTTACTTAGTATATTGTCTTCCAGGTAAATCCATGTAGCCACATATGGCAGGATTTTCTTCTTTTGTAATACTCTAATGTATGCAGATATCACATTTTCTTTATCTATTCATCTGACTAGACATTTAGATTGCTTCCATATCCTCATTGTTGTGAATGATGCTGCAGTGCAGGGGACTGCAGGAAGCTCTTTGAGATGCTGATTTCAATCCTTTAGAATATACACTCAGAAGTAGGATCACTGAACCATATGGTAATCTTATTTTTAATTTTGTGAGAAATTTCCACACTACATTCCATAATGGTTGTGCCAATTTACATTCCCTTAGACAGTGTACCAGAGTTCTTTTTCCTCCACATCCTCATCAATACTTACTTAAAAAAAAAAAAAATAGCCATCCTATCAGCTGTGAGGTGAGATGTCACTGTTGTTTTACTTTACATTTCCCTGATGATTAGTAATGTTGAATGCAGCTTCATGCACCAGTTGGACATCTGTGGAGCTTCACTAGAAAATATATACCCAGGTCATTGGCCCATTTTTAATCATTATATGTTGTTATTCAATTGTAGGAGCTACTAATATATTTTAGATATTAACTCCTTATCAGATATATGGTTTGTAAATATTTTCTCCCATTCCATAGATTAGCTTTTCATTTCATTGATTGTTGCCTATGCTGTACAGAAATTTTATAGTTTGATGTCATCCCACATTTATTTTTACTATTGTCACCTGTGCTTTATAATCACTGATATACTCATTGCCAAGATTATATCAAAGACACTTTTCTGTTTTCTTCTAATAATTTAAGACTTTCAGATCTTATATTTATGTCTCTAATCTATTTTTAGTTGAATTTTGTGTATGGTGTAACAATGCATATAGTGGATCTCATTTTTTTTTTTCTTAATCCATTCAGCCACTGTATGTCACTTGATTGGAGAATTTAATCCATTTACATTTAAAGTAATTATTGATAGGTTAAGACTTAATATTACCGATTTGTTAATTGTTTTCTGACTCTTCATTTCTTTTGTTCTTTTGTTCTTTTCACTCTCTTCCTTTGCGATTTGAAAATGTGTTAATGTGGTATGCTCTGATACTTTTGTCTTTATCTTTTTTTGTATCTACGTTATTCCTTTGTGACTCTTAAGAGGTTTACATAAAATATTTTGTACTTATAACAGTCCATTTCAAGGTAACAGCTTAAATTTGTATACAAAACTCTACATTTTATTTCTTTCTCCACACTTTATGTATTTTATGTCAGTTTACATTTCTTTGTGTTGTGGATCTATCAACAATTATTGAAGCTATTTTTAAAGTACTGTTGTCTTTTGATTTTTATTCTTGAGCCAAATGTGATGTATATACCACCATTACAGTATAAGAACATTCTAGATTTTACTATATACTTACCTTTATCACTAAGTTTTATATTTTCATAAGTTTTTATGTCACTAATTTGCATTCCCTCATTTCAACTTGAATAACTACTTTTAGTATTTCTTGTAAGACAGGTCTAGTGATGATAAACTCTCTCAGTTTTTATTTGCCTGGGAAATATAACTTTAAGAAAGAAATTTAATTTTCATTTCTGAAGAACAATTTTGCCTCATAAAGTATTCTTATTGCATGTTTTTATCTCAACACTTTAAATATATCCTCCCTTTCTCTTCTGGCCTCCCAGGGTTCTTCTAAGAAATCACTAGCAGTCTTAAGGGGGGTGTCACCTTGTATATGAAAATTTACTTATCTCTTGATGCTGTTAATATTCTCTGTTTGTCCATGACTGTTGACAATTGGATTATAATGATTTGTGTAGACTTCTTTAGTTTCTCCCTATTTGGAGATTTTTGCACTTCAAGAATCTGTATGTTTATTTTTGTACCCAGATTTGGGAACTTTTCTGACACTGTTTCTTTAAATCAAATTTCTCAATATTTTTCTTTCTCTGCTCCTTCTGAGACTTCCATATTGTATATTGACTTGCTTTATGATGTTCCATAACTCCTTTAGACTTTATTCTTTTTCATTTTTATTTTTTCCTTCTTACTGTTAAGTTCAAGTAATCTGTCATCAAACTTGCTGATTATTTCTGTTGCTCAATCAAGTCTACTGTTAAAGCTGTCTATTGAATGTTTCAGTTAATTTGCTGTATGCTTTAGCTCTAGAAGTTCTGTTTTATTGTTATGGTTTATATTTCTTTGTTAAACTTCTCATTTTGTTCATTTCTTGTTCTTCTGATTTCATTTAGTTGTGTATCTATGTTCTCTTATAATTCAGTGCACTCCTTGAAGATGATATTATAAATTCTTTTTCAGGCAGTTCACAGTACTCCATTTCTCTAGAATCAGCTACTAATGATTTATGTTTTCATTCAGTGGTATGTTTTTCTGATCCTCCTTGGCCCTTGGCACCTAGTGTTTGTGTCTACTGTTTTGAAGAAGTAATTACCTCTTTCAATGTTTACATACTGGCTTGGTCAGGGAAAACTCTTCACTAGCTAGTCTGTCCAGAGATTTGGGTGATCTGGCTCATTGTGACTATGGAAAGGCCTGTTGCCTGTGTCCATGGACAGACAGACCTGTTTCCTGTCTGTAAGCAGGCAACCTTGTTAAATGGGTCCATGTGTGCATGAACTCCTGGGTCACAGGGACTGGCCTCACATCAAGGTTCCCTGAAGCCAGTCTGGTGCCTGGGTTCATGGGTGTGGGCCTCATACTTGGCTCTATAGAGGCCAACCTAGCATGGAACAGACTTGGAGTCTGGGTTTATGGAAGCCAGGCTGGCACCACCCTCACTGAGACAGGCCCAGACCTTGGGTCCATGGGAGTGGCCTGGTACTGGGGTAGTCCCTGCACCTTAGTTTGTTAAGGCTGCACTGATGTAGGCCTGGAGTCAAGGTCTACAAGGGCCCACCTGGTGCTAAGGCAGGCCTCAAATTTTAGTCTTCATGCCTCAGCCTAGTGCCAAGAACTACTTATATGTGTCAAAATCTTGGTCCATAGGGATATGTCTGGTGCAGGGTCCACAAGGGAAGGCCTGGAGGTTGAGTTTCTAGTGAAATTGAATAATCACTTCACTCTTTTATGGGAGAACTCCAAAGCAGAGGAAATCTCCATGCTTGGGTGAAAAGTGATTCAACTAGAGTGAATACTTCTTCCTTCCCTGTTCAATGTGATTTTTTTTCTCATTTCTGTGCTCAGTCTGGGTGCTGTAAACTCTCACCTGGAATCCAGAGCTCTCATGAAGTATTTTTATACATGGGTGTTTGTTGATACTGGTATTTTTGTGGGGGAATGTTGGATGGAGCTTCCTTTTCTGGCATCTTGCTGGTGTCCTAGTTCAGTGTAACTTAACTATTGAAATGATGATTTTTCATATATATATTTCATGTATATTTCAAAATAATCTTGGTATCTAAAGGACGTTATGTCATGATGGCTTATAGAAGCTATGATCTTATTAGTACACCCCTGTTGGTCAGATTATTGGATGTCAGTGGTGGCAAAGAGTCACTATAAAGAACAAAAAATAGTTTGGAATAAGAAAGAAGGCAGACTTGTTTTTTTCATTGTTTGATGAAGTATGACCTCTAGATTCTATCCTAATGTTGATAATTGCAGGTGGATACATGTGAATTTTGCCATTGAAAAAGTAAGCAAGCTGTATTACCTATATTCTACTTAGTGGACAGATGCCATTCAACAGCTGCCATTCAACTCAGTCTATCTAATTTTGCATGCCAGCTTTATTCTTCCCTAAGTATTGTTTTCATAATGTTGGCCTTCCCAAAGACAATCTTGCTAGTACCAATCAATACAGATTCGAGTATTTATACTCCTTGTGACAAATGCTTTCTAATTCTTGACATTTTTCCCCATTAATTAAGGTGTGTGTGGTAGGAAATTTGTGTCTGCACCTTGGAATTTTGAATGACTACTACTGCACTGAGCATCCAGAAAGTGGGACGTGCAGAGAGTGAATCCGAGTTGATATTCGGGAAGATAGACCGTGGGGGGAGGGGCGTCAGTCTGCTGCTACTGGCAAGTGATAGAGCAGTGGATCACAAAATCAGAACTTTTAGAAGTCGGCTCTACTGAAGGACGTTGCTCCATTGGCTAAGCAGGGGATGGAACTCTCGCTGGAACAGTGTGGTCTCAGGACCCTCAGGGTCACAGAAAGACCAGGGGTGCCTGAGAGTGGCAGAGCTCCCAGGTATTGAAGCAGGGAAGCCAGCTGCAGGGACAGAGCTGAGGAGTGGGTTCTCAGCTCGGGGATGCCATAAACTGTGATCCATGGCACAGTTGGGCCACTGCTCCTCCAGCAGGGACCCAACAAGCAGCAGATCTGGGGAGACTCCCCTTCCTTCCCCTGGGAGGAATGGCATGGCAGCACATGAAGGAATCTGCTGGGTTTGGAGACTCCAAACGGGGTTGGGTGCCAGAGAGAAATGGTCGGTTACAGGCCAGGTGAGCACGGAGTGCGGCCAGAGACCAGGGAGATGGGAGTGATTGAAAGCTTTTTACTGGGAGCTCACTGAGGAGTGGGGCCCTGAGTTCTCGGCTCCTCCAGGGTGGAGATTAGGAGGCTGCCATTTTCACTCTCGTCTTCCAAAGCTGTACGGAAAGCTTGCAGGGAACAAAAGCTCCGGAGAGCAAACCCAAGCAGATTCCTTAGCCTGGCTCCCAGCAAGGGCAGGGCAATTCCACCTCTGGCAAAGATATTTGAGAACCATTGCAACAAGCCCCTCCTCCAGAAGATGAGCAACAACAGCCAGCCAAGACCAAGTCTGCTGATCAATGAGAACAGCAGAACGCCAGCACTAGGAGAATACAGCACATAGAATTCATGTCTTTTTTCCACCTGATTCTTTAGTCTTTCAAAGTTAATATTTTTTTAATTTTCTTTTTTTCTTTTTCTTTTTTTTTGAATTTTTCTTTTTCCTTTTTTCAACCACCATCTTATCAAACCTATTTATATATTTTTTTTTATTTTTCATTTTTAGAGTCATATTCTATCCCCTCATATTAGTTAACCTTATTTTTGGTATATAAGTTGTTCACTCTTTAAAATTTTGGGATACAGTTTCTCCTAACAGACTAAAATATACCCTAAATCTCTAGTACATGGCTTTGTTCTAGTCTCCTGCCTGATCAAATTCTCTCCCTCGCCTTTTTTTAATTCATCTTCTTTCTTTTTTCAACCAACTTCTTAGCAATTCCTTTTATAAAATCTTTTATAATTTTCATTGTTATAGTCATATTCCATCTGTTCATCTTATTTACCCTTATTTTTGTACATATATAGGTTTTAGTTTCTTTAAAATTTTGGGAAGCAGTTTCTTCTAGCAGAACAAAATATGCCCCAAATCTAGTGTGTGGCATGGATCTATGCACCAGCCTGATCATATTTAATCATATTCTTTTTTTTTTTTTTATCTTTTTCCATTTATTTTCGCCCAGGTTCAGGTCTCTTCTGATTTGTTTAGTGTATATTTTTCTAGGGTCATTGTTAATCAAAAAAAGAACAAGAGGCAGTACCAACTGCCAGGGACTTAATCAATATGGACATTAGTAAGATGTCGGAACTAGAGTTCAGAATGACGATTTGAAAAATACTAGCTGGGCTTTGAAAAATACTAGCTGGGCTTGGAAGATAATAGAGAAACCCTTTCTGGAGAAATAAAAGAACTAAAATCTAACCAAGTCAAAATCAAAAAGGCTATTAATGAGGTGCAATAAAAAATGGAGGCTCTAACTGCTAGGATAAATGAGGCATAAGGGAGAAATAGTGATATAGAAGACCAAATGATGGAAAATAAAGAAATTGAGAAAAAGAAAGATAAACAACTACTGGAACATGAGGGCAGAAATCGAGAGATAAGTGATACCATAAGATGAAACAATATTAGAATAATTGGGATCCCAGAAGAAAAAGAAAGAAAGAGAGGGGCAGAAGGTATATTGGAGCAAATTATAGCAGAGAACTTCCCTAATTTGGGGAAGGAAACAGGCTTCAAACTCCAGGAGGCACAGAGAATCCCCTCAAAATCAATAAAAATAAGTCAACACCCCAACATCTAATAATAAAACTTATGAATCTCAGAGACAAAGAGAAAATCCTGAAAGCAACTCAGGACAAGAGATTTGTAACCTAAAATGGTAGAAACATCAGTTGGCAACAGACCTATCCACAGAGACCTGGCAGGCCAGAAAGGAATGGCATAATATATTCAGAGCACTAAATGAGAAAAATATGCAGCCAAGAATACTATACCCAGCTAGGTTGTCACTGAAAATAGAAGGGGAGATAAAAAGTTTCCAGGACAAACAAATCTAAAGGAATTTGCAAACACGAAACCAGCCCTACAAGAAATATTGAAAGGGGTCCTCCAAGCAAAGAGAGAGCCTAACAGTAACATAGACCAGAAAGGAACACAGACAATATACAGTAACAGTCACCTTACAGGCAATACAATGGCAGTAAATTCATATCTTTCAATAGTTACCCTGAATGTAAATGGGCTAAGTGCCCCAATCAAAAGACACAGGGCATCAGATTGGATAAAAAAACAAGACCCATCGAAATGCTGTCTGCAAGAGACTCCTTTTAGACCCAAAGACACCTCCAGATTAAAAGTGAGGTGGTGGAAAACAATTTACCATGCTAATGAACACCAAAAGAAAGCTGGGATAGCAATCCTTATATCAGATGAATTAGATTTTAAACCAAAGACTATAATAAGAGATGAGGAAAGACACTATATCCTAATAAAAGGGTCTATCCAAGAAGAAGATCTAACAATAGTAAATATCTATGCCCCTAACATGGGAGCAACCAATTATATAAGCCAATTAATAACAAAAGCAAAGAAACACATTGACAACAATACAATAATAGTAGGGGACTTTAACACTCCCCTCACTGAAATGGACAGATCATCTAAACAAAAAACAAGAAAATAAAGACTTTAAATGACACACTGGACCAAATGGACTTCAAAGACCTATACAGAACATTCCATCCCAAAGCAACAGATTTCACATTCTTCTCTAGTGCCCATGGAACATTCTCCAGAACAGATCACATCCTAGGTCACAAATCAGGTCTCAACCAGTACCAAAAGATTGGGATCATTCCCTGCATATTTTCAGACCACACTGCTTTGAAACTAGAACTCAATCAAAAGAGGAAAGTCAGAAAGAACTCAAATACATGGAGGCTAAAGAGCATCCTACTGAAGAATGAATGGGTCAACCAGGAAATTAAAGAAGAATTTAAAAAATTCATGGAAACCAATGAAAATGAAAACACAACTATTCAAAATCTTTGGGATGCAGCAAAGGCAGTCCTAAGAGGAAAGTATATAGCAATACAAGCCTTTCTCAAGAAACAAGAAAGGTCTCAAGTACACAACCAAACCCTACACCTAAAGGAGCGCAAGAAAGAACAGCAAATAAAGCCCAAGCCCAGCAGGATAAGATAAATTATACAGATCAGAGCAGAAATCAATGAAATAGAAACCAAAAGAACAGTAGAACAGATGAATGAAACTAGGAGCTGGTTCTTTGAAAGAATTAACAAGATTGATAAACCCCTGGCCAGACTTATCAAAAAGAAAAGAGAAAGGACCCAAATCAACAAAATCATGAATGAAAGAGGAGAGATCACAACCAACACCAAAGAAATACAAACAATGATAAGAACATATTATGAGCAACTCTATGCCAGCAAATTAGATAACCTGGA
>NC_138385.1:49765204-49791857 GCF_054177405.1 Leptonychotes weddellii
AGCTTTTGCACAGCAAAGTAAACAGTCAACAAAACCAAAAGACAACCGACAGAATGGGAGAAGATATTTGCAAATGACATATCAGATAAAGGGCTAGTATCCAAAATCTATAAAGAACTTATCAAACTCAACACCCAAAGAACAAATGATCCAGTCAAGAAATGGGCAGAATACATGAACAGACGTTTTCCCAAGGAAGACATCCAAATGGCCGAGACACATGAAAAAGTGTTCAACATCGCTCAGCATCAGGGAAATCCAAATCAAAACCTCAATGAGATACCACCTCACACCACTCAGAATGGCTAAAATTAACAAGTCAGGAAATGACAGATTTTGGCGGGAATGCGGAGAAAGGCGAACCCTCCTACGCTGTTGGTGGGAATGCAAGCTGGTGCAGCCACTCTGGAAAACAGTATGGAGGTTCCTCAAAAAGTTGAAAATAGAGCTACCGTATGACCCAGCAATTCCACTACTGGGTATTTACCCCAAAGATGCAAATGTAGTGATCAGAAGGGGTATGTGCACCCCAATGTTTATAGCAGCAATGTCCACAATAGCCAAACTATGGAAAGGGTCAAGATGTCCATCGACAGATGAATGGATAAAGAAGATGTGGTATATATACAATGGGATATTATTCAGATACCAAAGGAATGAAATCTTGGCATTTGCAACGATGTGTTTGGAACTGGTAGGTATTAGGCTGAGTGAAATAAGTCAATCAGAGAAAGACATGTATCATACGCCCTCACAGATATGAGGAATTCTTAATCTCAGGAAACAAACTAAGGGTTGCTAGAGTGGTGGGGGGTGGAGGAATGGGGTGGCTGGGTGATAGAAGTTGGGGAGTGTATGTGCTATGGTGAGTGCTGTGAATTGTGTAGGACTGTTGAATCACAGATCTGTACCTCGGAAACTAATAATACATTATATGTTAAAAAAAAAAAGAAGATAGTAGGAAGGGAAAAATGAAGGGGGGGGAATTGGAGGGAGAGGCCAACCATGAGAGACTATGGACTCTGAGAAACAAACTGAGGGTTCTAGAGGGGAGGGGGGTGGGGGGATGGGTTAGCCTGGTGATGGGTATTAAAGAGGGCACGTACTGAATGGAGCACTGGGTGTTATACACAAACAATGAATCATGGAACACTACATCAAAAGCTAATGATGTAATTTATGGTGATTAACATAACATATAAAAAAAAGAAAGAAAAAATATCCAGTGTCATTCTTCTCTAATGAAGTGGATAATTGTATAAATTATAAAGAAATATAAACATTTTGGAACTAGAATGGAACTTTGAGGATATTTTGTCTATTTTATTTTACAGATTATAGAACAGACCCAGAAGGCAAAGTGACTACCATGACTTAGTCAAGAGTCATTATATATGTATATACATGGAATATTATTTAGCTATAAAAAGGAATGAAATCTTGTCATTTGCAAGGACATGGATGGAGCTAGAGTTTATAGTTCTAAGAAAAGAAGTCGGTCACAGAAAGACAAATACGACTTGGTTTCGCTTATGTAAAAATTAGGAAACAAAACAAACAAGCAAGGGATAAAAAGGGGAAACAAGTCAAGAAACAGACACTTAATTATAGAGAACAAACTGATGGTAATCAGAGAGGCAGTGAGTCTTGGGCTGGGGTAAATAGGTGATTGGGATTAAGGAGTGCAGTTTTCATTATGAGCAAGGATGATATATGGAAGTGTTGGATTCCTATATTGTATACCTGAAACCAATATAACTCTGTAAGTTAGCTAACCAGAATTAAAATAAAAATGTTAAAAAAAAAAGAGTACACTTATTATAATGAGTGCTGAGTAATGTATACTCACCTGGTTGATTGTACACCTGTCACTAATATAACATTGCATGTTAACCATACTGGAATTAAAATAAAAATAAATAAAAATAATTAGGTTTCTTCATGAGTAAGTCCTGCTCTTTTAGGAGTCTTTTTTCATTATTTTTAGTTAAAAAATAATGTGATGAAACTAGATGATAGATTAATATTTTACTGATGGTTTAATTTATAATCATGAATATTAACTATTAAAGTACACTAGGAAGAAACTGCTTCACATGTGAAAATATTAGTACTTACTTTTACTAAGTCATTTACCTTCTCTGGAGCTCTACACACTGAACAGGTTAGACAAGATGATCTGTAAGATCTTATCTAAGCTTAGAATTCTGTGATCTTTCCCCTTTTAGGTTTTATTATCTACTTTGCTGTAATAGAATGATGTCCTTGAATATTTCTCAGCATCAGGAGAACTTATTCACATTCTAAATGTGACAATCTGAGGATTACTTTATGGATTTCTTATGAAAGCAGTTTCATGAGACTGGATACTGCTATTTCCTGCTCAGTTTCTATTTTTCTTATTTCTGTGTCCTAAAGAAATGGGACAATTGATAGTTCTATAAATGTGATGTCTAGGTCAATGGATTACCAGTATATTGATAATACTGTTTCGACTCTTCTGGAAACAACATCTCAAATGTATATTTTATTATTTTTTCAGGGTGTATGAGTTCATTCAAGTTTCAGTGGTTTATATTATTTTTTTTTTAAAGATTTTATTTATTTATTTGAGAGAGAGAGAATGAGAGAGAGCAAGCACATGAGAGGGGGGAGGGTCAGAGGGAGAAGCAGACTCCCTGCCGAGCAGGGAGCCCGATGCGGGACTCGATCCTGGGACTCCAGGATCATGACCTGAGCTGAAGGCAGTCGCTCAACCAACTGAGCCACCCAGGCGCCCTCAGTGGTTTATATTCTGATTGTAAATACTAGTGTACATGGATAACCTCTTTGTTATGCCCCTTAATATCTGGAAGGACATTCAGGTATAGCTCATTACAGAAATTAAATAACACTTTTAGATAATCAAAAATGCACACATAGGCCAGAGACTGGTATAAATATTTCTTTACTTTTCTCATTGTATCTGATTTCTGTTGCTGCATAACACATTACCACAAGGACTATATCCATTTGTTATCTCATATTTCTGTAGGCCAGAAGTCCAAGGCAGGCTTCACTGGGTTCTGTTGCTCAGGCTTTCACGAGACTGAAATCAAGGTGTTGACCAGGATGGACTGTTACATGGGGTATCTGCTTCCAAGCTCATTCTGGTTGTTGACAGAATCCACTTCCTTATAGTTATAGAACTGAGGTTCCTGTTTTCTTCCTAGCTACTGAAAAGGGATTTCTCTCAGTTCCTAGAAGCCATACTTAAGTCCTGCCTTCCAACTCCCTTCAACTCAGATTCCATAAAAACATGCTAAATCTTTCTCACACTTGGAATCACTTTGACTTCCTTTTCTGCATCCAATTGGCAAAAACTCTATACTTTTTAAAGAGCTCGTGTGATTAAGCTAAGCCTGCTGAATAACATTCCTACTTGGTTAGTAAGCCATCTAAAAAAATGCCTTTTGCCATGTCATGTAATCACTGGAGTAATTCTAGGGTGCAAAAATCATGGGGTCCCTCTTAGAATTCTATCATATGCATTGAAAGAATGAGCCTTAGGTCAATACTTAGGGGTTCCTTCTCTCCCTTATGTTTTTTGTTTTCTGTTTTGTTTTGTATCCTCCTATACACTGGGATCCTGACTCATTTTTGCAGCAAGGCTCATTCTTGCAGCAAGTGATGAAGATAAGACTATGAAAGTCATAAATCCTGCCTCCATTCTGGAAAGCCAGTAGTAAACCAAAGAGACCACAGTATTCTTTCTTAGGAGTAGGCTATGTCTTTTAAGGTTCTTAGCAGTGGAATATACTTAAGACAAAAAAAAGAAAAAAGTCTTGCTCTTGACAATACTGATTGCCTCTTCTATCATAACCACAGTGTATCAATATGCTAAAATCATCATTACATCATACACAGGTGAGAAGGGAAAGAACAAAGGTATTAATGGAGATAGCTAATTCATAGAGTTTACCTTTAGTGCTTACTTAGAAAAAAAATAAATAACAGTTCCACAATAGATATTACCCATATTGATTGCTTTCCACTTTCTATTATTATTTGAAGTTGTGCCATATTATTGCAACTTTTAGATAATGTGTATAATATTTTGCCATTAGCCTCTAGATATACTGAATTTAATTTAGCCCTGAAAACCTCCTTTTGTATCATCAATGATTTTCTGGGTAATTTTCAATTATTTTTAAGCTGGATTTTGAATTGACATTAAGTTTTCACATATATATGATGAAAATATTCATGAAGTGTCATCCATACTCATGAGTACAGGTGTGAATATAGCTTGATGTTGGGCACCGCCATAATACATCAGTTAATATTTTTCTATTCCCCTTTTTTAAAATATGAATTCTCCAGTCAAATAGGTTCATGGCATTTTGTTAGAATAGCATCTCTCCCAAAACTCTTCTGTATATTAGAAATCTTCTAACCACATAATTATAAGAGTAATTATTATGGGGCACCTGGGTAGCTCAGTTGGTTAAGCGACTGCCTTCAGCTCAGGTCATGATCCTGGAGTCCCGGGATCGAGTCCCACATCAGGCTCCCTGCTCAGCAGGGAGTCTGCTTCTCCCTCTGACCCTCCTCCCTCTCATGCTCTCTGTCTCTCATTGTCTCTCTCGCAAATAAATAAAATCTTAAAAAAAAAAAGTAATTATTATGAAACAGTATTATTTCAGTGTTTGACATTTTAATTTTATAGCCCCACCTCTTCTGCTTCCAATCTTGTGCATGCTGTCATGATGCATGAAAATATAAAAATTCTATCTACCCCAGTTTTTCCTGCCCCTGGGTCTTTTCCAATTCCTCATTGTGATACCCAGAGCGGCCCTTCTTCCTATCTTTCTGGAATTCATTGTTGGGTCATTAAATTCTGCTTGTCTTGTTTTTTTTCTTGCTTTTACCCCTTTGTTCACTAAATGAATTTTTACTGATTTTTCATTAAAAAAAAGATAATTCATTTCTTTTGTCTGCCATTTGCCATCTTTAAATTTCCTTTCCAAATCATCTTCAGCTCTATTGTTTCACTGTCAGACAACATGTAGTTACCAGTGACATTGGCAAGCATTTCTCTCTAACTGATTCCTTTCCCACTGACGCCTCACCCAGTGCATACACTTGGATTTTTTTTTTTTTTTTTTGGTTTACAGACTATGTATGTATACTAGTTCATGTGTTCTAAGGAATGCTTTTGGATTAAGAGACAGTGTTTCAATGATGTCAAATACTAAAATAAAAACAACAAAATAGCTCAATTATCTGAATGTTTTTGTTTGGGTATAGGCAAAATATCTGAATTTTTATGTTATCTCCATTTTATCCAGGAGTGAGGCATTGTGATGGTGGAATCACTGTTTTAATACTCAAAAATCATCAACTTATCTCATATAAGTCAATGTGAGCTCATTGTATCTTTTATTTTCTCCAAAATAAATATTTGTGATTACTCATGTGTTTATGTTAGAGCAAGTATGGTATGGTCTAGAAGCCATTAATTAGTTTTCCTTTGATATATAAAATTAATATAAGTATATGCTTGTATATATGAAAGTATAGCATCAGCAGTACTCAAATAAATGAGAGAAATATTATTTGCAAATTGTAGACTTGAAGGATAAAGGGATTATTACTAGATATATTTTTCTTTATAAATCCCAGAATTTCAATTTACAAAACTTCAAACTTTGTTTCTACTCTTTCTTTTTTTTATTTTACTTTATTATTTTATGTTAGTCACCATACAGTATATTATTAGTTTTTGATGTAGTGTTCATGATTCATTGTTTTCATATAACACCCAGTGTTCCATGCGACACATGCCCTCCTTAATTCCCATCACCAGGCACACCCATCCCTCCACCCCTATCCTCTCTAAAACCCTCAGGTCCTTTCTTGGAGTCCATAGTATCTCATGGTTCATCTCCCCTTCTGATTCCCCCCCTTCCTTTTTCCCTTCCTTCTCCAAATGTCCTCCATGCTATTCTTTATGTTCCACAAATACATGAAACCATAAGATAATTGACTTTCTCTGCTTGACTTATTTCACTTAGCATAATCTCCACCAGTCCCATCCATGTTGATGCAAAAGTTGGATATTCATCCTTTCTGATGGCTGAGTTATATTCTGCTGTATATATGGACTGCATCTTCTTTATCCATTCATCTGTTGAAGGACATCTCGGCTCTTTCCATGGTTTGGCTATTGCGGACATTGCTGCTATGAACATTGGGGTGCATATGGCCCTTCTTTTCACTACATCTGTGTCTTTGGGGTAAATACCCAGTAGTGCAATTGCCGGGTCATAGGGTAGCTCTTTTTTTAGATTTTTTGAGGCATCTTCACACTGTTTTCCAAAGTGGCTGTACCAGCTTGCATACCCACCAACAGTGTAAGAGGGTTCCCCTTTCTCCACAACCTCTCCAACATTTGTTGTTTCATACTTTGTCAATTTTTGTCATTCTAACTGGTGTAAGGTGGTATCTCAATGTGGTTTTGATTTGAATTTCCCTGATGGTTAATGATGATGAACATTTATTCTTGTGTCTGGTAGCCATTTGTATGCCTTCTTTGGAAAAGTGTCTGTTCATGTCTTCTGCCCATTTTTTGACTTGATTATTTGTTTTTTGGGTGTTGAGTTAAAGAAGTTCTTTATAGATCTTGGAGACCAGCCCTTTATCTGTAGTGTACATTTGTCAATATCTTCTCCCTTTCTGTGCGTTGCCTCTTTGTTTTGTTGACTGTTTCCTTTGCTGCACAGAAGATTTTTATCTTGATAAAGTCCCAAAAGTTCATTTTTGCTTTTGCTTCACTGGCCTTTGGAGATTTATCTTGAAAAATGTTGCCATGGCAGATGTCAAAGTGATTAGTGCCTATGTGGTCCTCTAGGATTTTGATGGATTCCTGTCTCACATTGAAGCCTTTCATCCATTTTGAGTTTATCTTTGTGTATGGTCTTAGAAAATGGTCAAGTTTCATTCTTCTGTATATAGCTGTCCAAATTTCCCAGCACCATTTATTGAAGAGACTGTCTTTTTTCCATTGCATATTTTTTCCCTGCTTTGTCGAAGATTATTTGACCATAGAGTTGAGGGTCCATATCTGGGCTCTCTATTCTGTTCCATTGGTCTGTACATCTGTTTTTGTGCCAGTACCATGCTGTCTTGGTGATCACTGCTTTGTAATATAGTTTGAAATAAGGCAATGTGATGCCCCCAACTTTGTTTTTCTTTTTCAACATTTCCTTGGCGATTCGGGAGCTTTTCTGATTCCATACAAATTTTAGGATTGTTTGTTCCAGCACTTTGAAAAATGTCATTGGAATTTTGATCAGGATGGCTTTGAAGGTATAGATTGCTCTGGGCAGCTTAGACATTTTAATAATGTTTATTCTTCCAATCCATAAGCATGGAATATTTTCCCATCTTTTTATGTCTTCTTCAATTTCTTTCATGAGTGTTCTGTAGTTCCTAGAGCATAGATCCTTTACCTCTTTGGTTAGGTTTATTCTGAGGTATCTTATGGTTTTTTGTGCTATTTTAAATGGAATCATTTCTCTAATTTCTCTTTCTACAGATTCATTTTTAGGGTATAAGGAAGCAACTGATTTCTCTGCATTTATTTTGTATCCTGCCACATTACTGAATTGCTGTATGAGTTCTAGCAATTTGGGGGTGGTCTCTTGGATGTTCTACATAAAGTATCATGTCATCTGTGAAGAGAGAGTTTGACTTCTTCTTTGCCAATTTGAATATTTATTTCTTTTTGTTGTCTGATTGCTGTTGTTAGGACTTCTAGTACTATGTTGAACAATAGTGGCAAGAGTGGGCATCCTTGTAGTGTTCCTGATTTTAAGGGAAAGGCGCTCAGCTTTTGCCCATTGAGAATGATATTCACTGTGGGTTTTTCATAGATGGATTTTATGAACTTGAAGAATGTTCCCTCTATCCCTATACTCTGAAGAGTTTTAATCAGGAAAGGATGCCATATTTTGTCAAATGCTTTTTCTACATCAAATGAGAGGACCATATGGTTCTTCTCTCTCCTCTTATTAATGTGTTCTATCACACTGATTGATTTGTGAATGTTGAGCCACCCTTGCATTCCGGGGGTAAACCCCACTTGGTCATGGTGGATGATCCTTTTAATGTATTGTTGGATCCTATTAGCTAGGATTTTGTTGAGAATTTTGGCATCCATATTCATCAGGTATATCGTTGTGAAATTCTCCCTTTTGATGGGGTCTTTGCCTGGTTTGGGGATTAAGGTAATGCTGGCCTCATAGAATGAGTCTGGAAGTTTTCCTTCTGTTTCAATTTTTTGAAACAACTTCAGGAGAATAGGTATTATTTCTTCTTTGAATGTTTGGTAGAATTCCCCAGGGAATCCATCAGGCCCTGGACTCTTGTTTTTTGGGAGGTTTTTGATCACTCCTTCAGTCTCGTTTCTGGTTATTGGCCTATTCAGGTTGTCAATTTCTTCCTGTTTCAGTCTTGGCAGCTTATAGGTTTCCAGGAAGGCCTCCATTTCATCCAGATTGCTCAATTTATTGGCATATAGTTGTTGATAATAATTTCTAATAATTGTTTCTATTTCCTTGGTGTTAGTCATGATCTCTCCCCTTTCATTCATAATTTTATTAATTTGGGTGCCTTCTCTTTTCTTTTGGATACATCTGTCCAGTGGTTTATCATTTCTACTCTGTCAAAATGCTTTAATAAAGTTAGTAAAACTTGGTAATTTTAGTTAATGCATAAGGGCACACCATAAAATCAATTTGGTATTTATTCATTTGCTGCATCATGCATGCCTATCACCACTTCCCTAAGGAGTCAGGGTGAAAGGGGTAATATTTGTATTTATTCAATATATGTAATTTTATTAGGTTGTTTGCCCTTCAACCAGACTATTGCCTTGTGAGACAAATGGTTTCTAATAAATAAGCATAAAGCAGAAAGAAACATATATATATATAACAAATTATATTACATTAACAAATGGTATTGTATTGAAAATTAATAAGTATTATAATATTTTCAATTATATAATTGATTAATAATTAATATAATTTTAATAATATATGTTACTTCTTAAATTATAATAACATATATTCCTATTATATATATATGTTAATTTCTGTATTTTTTACAGCAAGCAAACTATGGGTTGAATCTTTAGGGAAAGTGCTAAACCAGGAAATGGCCCTCTGTTGAATTCACTCTATAATTCTTGTAGATGCCAAGAGGGTGATTTTGAACTACATGGAATTGATCTCTAAATGAATAAGGCATGAAGAATGTCCACTTCTTGGAAAAGAAAAACTTGTAGATGTATTATGCAGACACATAAAAAGGGAATCCACACAGTCATTGTTATAATTTGCTCATATATTTTTTCTCCATTTTTCCTTCCAAGACTAAACAATTCAAGCAAGAATGTAAATTGTGTCTGAAATCTATTCCCTGACTACCATAGTTTCATAGTAATTACAGTGTAAGTAAATTCTCAGAAATGGGGTCCTTAATCATTGCTTGCTTTTAAAATACTAAAATCAAAAGCAAAGACATCTTTAGTATTTATCACCAGTATCAAGCTGTATTATGTAAGACTATCATAGCATACTTTAAATCATTTAATTTGGGAGCAGAACCGTTTGATTTCTCAGGCTCTACATACAGACTTTTCTAAACAAAACTGCAAATATCTTGAAGATTCTTGAAGAGTCTATTTTTCTATTCACGTGAAGAGATGAAAAAAGTACTTTTTAATGATTTTATTTATTTATTTGAGAGAAAGAGAGAGCACAAGCAGGGGGAGCGACAGACAGAGGGAGAGTGAGAAGCAGGCTTCCTGTGAAGCAGAGAGCCCAATGTGGGGCTCAATCCCAGGAGCCTGGGATCATGGCCTGAGCCAAAGGCAGATGCTTAACCAACTGAGCCACCCAGGCTCCCCAGAAACAAGTATTTTAATTTAAACCCAGAAAGGAATAAAACTATATAGTCACCATATGGGAAATTTGCTGTATCTGATACTAAGTTCTCCTTAAACTTCTATAGTTATGAGCTACCTAACTTAAGCCTTACACAACAAGATTCTAAGTGCATTCAACATGTGAGGTGGGATTTTGTTGAAAGAAAATATAGCCAAGCTATATTTGAATCTGTAATAATGCATAAAGCCAAGCTGAAATAGTTCTGAATTTTAAGAATAAAAGAAATATGCTATTGGAAGAACTGATTCTGTGGCAACACAACAAACCATAATGTAGAAACTATTTACTTTGTCTCTTTAAAATGTTCTTTGTGAAAGTAGATTATATGTATCACAGAATTTTTTTTGAGGGACATAGGGGGGCACCTGGTTGGCCCAGTCATTTAAACTTTTGACTCTTGTTTTCAGCTCAGGTTGTGATCTCAGGGTCCTGGGATTGAGCCCCGTGTTGGGCTCCAAGCTCAGCAGGGAGTCTGCTTGAAGATTCTCTCCCTCTGCCTCTACCCCTTTTCACCCTCTCTCTCTCTCAAACAAATAAATATATTTTAAGAGTCTCTTATGGTTTGGTTCCTTCTCTCTTTTTTTCTCCCCTTCTCCTATGTTCATCTGTTTTGTTTCTTGAATTCCACATATGAGTGAAATCATATGGTATTTGTCTTTCTCTGACTGACTTATTTCACTTAGCATAACATTCTAGCTCCACCCATGTCCTTGCGAATGGAAAGAATTCATTCGTTTTTTAATTTTTATTTATTTATTTGAGAGAAAGAAAGCATGAGAGAGTGAGAGAGAGATAACAATCAGGGAGGATGGGTAGAGGGAGAAGCAGACTGCCTGCTGAGCAGGGAGCCTGACGTGGAACTCGATCCCAGGACCCTGAGCTCATGACCTGAGCCAAAGGAACACACTTAACAAACTGAGCCACCCAGGCACCCAAGATTTCATTCTTTTTGATGGCTGAGTAATATTCCAGTGTGTGTGTGTGTGTGTGTGTGTGTGTGTGTGTGTATACAAATTCTTCTTTATCCATTCATCAGTCAATGGACATTTGGGCTCTTTCCATAATTTGGCTATCATGGATAATGCTGCTATGAACATTGGGGTGCATATACCCCTTTGAATCAGTGTTTTTGTGTTCTTTGGGTAAATACTTAGTAGTGCAAATGCTGGGTCATAGGGTAGTTCTATTTTTAACTATTTGAGGAACCTCCATACTGTTCTCCAGAGTGGCTGCACCAGTTTGCATTCCCACCAACAGTGCCAAAGTGTTCCCCTATCTCTGCATCCTTGCCAATGTCTTTTTTTCCTGTGTTGTTAATTTTAGCCACTCTGACAGGTGTGAGTTCATATTGCATTATGGTTTTGATTTGTGTTTCCCTGATGATGAGTGATGTGGACCATCTTTTTGTGAGTCTGTTGACCATCTGCATGTGTTCTTTGGAAAAACATCTGTTCATATCTTCTGCCCATTTCTTAAATGGATTATTTATTTTTTAGGTGTTCAGTTTGATAAGTTATTTATTTATTTTGGATACTGACCCTTTACCAGCTATGTCATTTGCAAATATCTTCTCCCATTTCATAGGTTGCCTTTTAGTTTTGTTGATTGTTTCTTTCACTGTTCAGAACCTTTTTGTTTTGAAGCAGTCCCAACAGTTTATTTTTGCTTTTGTTTCCATTGCCTCAGGAGACATACATATCTAGAAAGAAGTTGTCAAGGCCAAAGTCAAAGAGGTTACTGCCTGTGTTCTCCTTTAGGAATTTTATGGTTTCAGGTTTCACATTTAGGTCTTTCATCCATATTGTATTTATGTTTGTGTATGGTGTAAGAAAGTGGTCTGGTTTCTTTCTTTTGCATCTTGCTGTCCAGTTTTCCCAATGCTGTTTGTTGAAGAGACTGTCTTTTTCCCACTGAGTATTCTTACCTGCTTTCTGGAAGATTAATTGGCCATATAACTCTGTGTTTTTTTCTGGATTTTTTTTTTCCTGTTCAATTGATCTATGTGTTTACTTTTGTGCCAATACCATTCTGTTTTGATCATCACAGCTTTATTATATAACTTGAAGTCCAGAATTGTAATGCCTCCAGCCTTGCTTATCTTTTTCAAAGTTGCTTTGGTTATTGGGGACTTTTGTGGTTCCATACAAATTTTAAGATTGTTTGTTTTAGTTCTGTGAAAAATGCTTTTGTATTTTTTTTTTAATTTTATTTATTCATTTGAGACACAGAGATACAGACAGAAAGAGAGAGCATGAGCAGGGGGAGAGGCAGAGGGAGAGGCAGACAGAGAGGGAGAAGCAGGCTCCCTGCTGAGCCAGGAGCCCAATGTGGGGCTCAATCCCAGGACCCTAGGGTCATGACGTGAGCTGAAGGCAGACACTTAACCATCTGAGCCACCCAGGCACCCCTACTTTTTGTATTTTGATAGAAATTGCATTAAATATGTAGATTGCTTTGAATAGTATAGTCATTTTAACAATATTTTTTCTTCCAATCTATGAACATTGAATGTTTTTCCATTTCTTTGTGTCATCTTCAATTTCTTTCTTTTTTTTTTAAGATTTTATTTATTTATTTATTTGAGAGAGAGAATGAGAGAGAGAGAGAGCACATGAGAGGGGGAGGGTCAGAAGGAGAAGCAGACTCCCTGCCATGCAGGGAGCCCAATGTGGGACTCGATCCAAGGACTCCAGGATCATGATCTGAGCCGAAGGCAGTCGCTTAACCAATTGAGCCACCCAGGTGCTCAATCTTCAATTTCCTTCATCAGTGTTTTATAGTTTTCAGAGTCCAGGTCTTTCACCTCTTTGGTTAAGTGTATTCCTAGATAACTTATTATTTGGGTGCAATTGTAAATGGGATTTTTTTAAATCTTTTTTTTTCAATAAATTTCATTATCCAGATGCAAAATCAAAAAGAACATTTTTTACTTGAAGAATACTTCAGAATACATGGTTTTAAAAGTTACATATAGACCAAGCCTTTGAAGAAAAATAGAATACACATTTTCCTGAAGTACACACAGTCCCCTGGTTAAATCACATAAAATGAGACATAACAAGTACTAAAAATTTAAGAAGACTGAAATCATACCAAGTATATTTTCCAACCATAATGGTACAAAACTAAATTGTTTTAATTTCTCTTTCTGTTGTTTCATTATTAGGTGTATAGAAATGCAACAGGTTTCTGCACATTGATTTTGTATCCCATGGCTTTACGGAATTTGTACATCAGTTTCAGTTGTTTTTTGTTGGAGTCTTTTGAGTTTTCTATATAATCATGTAATCCACAAATAGTGAAAGTTTTACTTCTTCCTTGCCAAATTGGATGCATTTTATTTCTTTTTGTTGTTTGATTTCTGTGGCTAGGACTTCCCATACCACGTTAAGTAAAAGTGGTAAGAATTTAGAGTGTTCCCGAACTTAGAGCAAAAGCTCTCAGCTTTTTGCTATTAAGGTTGATGTTAAACTGTGGGTTTTCATAGATGTCCTTTATTATGTTGAGGTATGCTTTCTCTAAACCTACATTGTTGGGGGTTTTTACCATGACTGGATGTTATACTTTGTCAAATGTTATTCTGTGTCTATTAAAATGATCATATTGGTCTTATCCATTCTCTTCTTGATGTGATGTAACACAATGACTGATTTGCAAATATTGAACCACCTTTGCAACCCATGAATAAATCCCACTTGGTCATGGTGAATGATTTTTTTAATGTATTGTTGAATTTGGTTCCCTAGTTTTTTGTTTTTTGTTTTTTTGAGAATTTTTGCATCTATGTTCATCAGGGATATTGACCTGTAGTTCTCTTTCTTTTAATTTTTTTTCATTATGTTATGTTAGTCATCATACAGTACACCATTAGTTTTTGATGTAGTGTTCCATGATTCATTGTTTGCATTTAACAGCCAGTGTTCCATGCAATACATACCCTCCTTAATACCCATCACTGGGCTAACCCATCCACCCACCCCCCTCCCCTTTAAACCCTCAGTTTGTTTCTCAGGGTCTGTAGACTCTCACGGTTCATCTCCCTCTCCAATTCTCCCCCGTTCATTTTTCCCTTCCTTCTCCTAATGTCCTCCATGCTATTCCTTATGTTCCACAAATAGGTGAAGCCATATGATAATTGATTTTCTCTGCTTGACTTATTTCACTTAGCATAATCTCCTCCAGTTCCATTGATATTCATGCAAAAGTTGGGTATTCATCCTTTCTGATGGCTGGGTAATATTCTGTTGTATATATGGACCACATCTTCTTTATCCATTCGTCTGTTGAAGGGCATTTAGCTCTTTCCACAGTTTAGGTATTGTGGACATAGCTCTATGAACATTGGGGTGCATGTGGCCCTTCTTTTCACTACATCTATGTCTTTGGGGGTAAACACTCAGTAGTGCAATTGCTGGGTCATAGGGTAGCTCTATATTTAATTTTTTGAGGCACCTCCACACTGTTTTCCAAAGTGGTTGTACCAACTTGCATTCCCACCAACAGTGTAAGAGAGTTCACTTTTCTCCACAACCTCTCCAACATTTGTTGTTTTGTGCCTTGTCAATTTTTGCCATTCTAACTGATGTAAGGTGGTATCTCCTTGTGGTTTTGATTTGTATTTGTATTTCCCTGATGGTTAGTGATGTTGAACATTTTTTCATGTGTCTATTAGCTATCTGTATGTATTTTTTAGAGAAGTGTCTGTTCATGTCTTCTGCCCATTTTTGACTGGGTTATTAGTTTTTTGGGTGTTGAGTTTGAGAAGTTCTTCATAGATCTTGGATATCAGCCCTTTATCTGTAATGTCATTTGCAAATATCTTCTCCCATTCATGGGCTGCCTCTTAGTTTTGTTAACTGTTTCCTTTGATGTGCAGAAGCTTTTTACCTTGATGAAGTCCCAAAAGTTCGTTTTCACTTTTGTTTCCTTTGCCTTGGAGACATGTTTTTTTTTTTTTAAAGATTTTATTTATTTATTTGATAGAGACACAGCGAGAGAGGGAACACAAGCAGGGGGAGTGGGAGAGGGAGAAGCAGGCTTCCCGCCAAACAGGGAGCCCGATGCGGGGCTTGATCCCAGGACCCTGGGATCATGACCTGAGCCGAAGGCAGACGCTTAATGACTGAGCCACCCAGGCGCCCTGGAGACATGTTTTGAAAGAAGTTGCTGTGGCCGATATCAAAGAGGTTACTGCCTATGTTCTCCCCTAGGATTTTGATGGATTCCTGTCTCACATTGAGGTCTTTCATCCATTTTGAGTTTATCTTTGTGTATGGTCTTAGAAAATGGTCGAGTTTCATTCTTCTGTATATAGCTGTCCAATTTTCCCAGCACCATTTATTGAAGAGACTGTCATTTTTCCATTGTATATTTTTTCCTGCTTTGTTAAAAATTACTTGACCATAGAGTTGAGGTCCATATCTGTACTCTCTATTCTGTTCCATTGGTGTATGTGTCTGTTTCTGTGCCAGTACCATGATGCCTTGGTGATCACAGCTTTGTAATATAGCTTGAAATCAAGCAACGTGATGCCCCTAGCTTTGTTTTTCTTTTTCAACATTTCCTTGGCGATTCAGAGTCTTTTATGTTTCCATACAAATTTTCGGATTGTTTGTTCCAGCACTTTGAAAAATGTCATTGGAATTATGATCAGGATGATGTTGAAAGTCTAGATTGTTCTTTTTTAGTGGTGCCTTTATCTGGTTTTGGTATCAGGGTAATGCTTGCCTCTTAGAATGAATTTGGAAATTTTCCTTCTTTTTTAAATTTTTTAAGAATAGATAAGAAGAATAGGTATTAATTCTTCTTTAAGTGTTTGTTAGAATTCACCTATAAAGCCTTCTGGTCCTGGACTTGTTGGAAGTTTTTTGATTACTGACCCAATTTCATTGCTGGTTATTGGCCTGCTCAAATTTTCTTTCTTCGTGTTTCAGTTTTTGTTTTTGTAGTTTACATGCTTCTGGGCATTTATCCATTTCTTCTAGGTTGCCTAATTTTTGACATATAGTTTTTCATAGTTTGTATTTCTGTTGTGTTTTGTTGTTATTTCTTCTCTCTCATTTGTATTTTACTTTATTTGAGTTCTTTCTCATTTTTCTTGATAAGTCTGGCTATAGGTTATCAATTTTACTTATTTATTTTTTGGAAGAACATGATTCTGGTTTCATTGATTTGTACTATTTTTTCTCTAGTTTCTATATCAATTATTTCTCCTCTAATCTTTATTATTTCATTTTTCCTGCCAGTTTTAAGTTTTGGTTGTTGTTCTTTTCATAGCTCCTTCATATACAGTGTTAGGTTGTTTGAGATTTTTTACTTCTTGAGGTAGGCCTGTATTGTATTATACTTCCCTTTTAAAACCATTTTGCTGCATCCCAGTGGTTTTTGGCCATTTGTGTTTTCATTTTCTTTTTTCCTAAATTTTTATTCAAATTCCAGTTAGTTAACATGCAGTGTAATATTATTGCAAAATATGCTTATTGAAACCTCATTTGTAACAGTGAAAAAAGTGTTAACAACTTGTCCATTTTTATAAGAATGGGAAAATAAACTGTGGTTTATTCACACAAATTAATACTACACAGCTCTTTTAATGGATTAATACATTTTCTAAGCAACAACATGGATACAACATAAAAGGAACTAAAAAGAGTTGCATGTCAAAGAATGTGATATATAGTAAAGTATATAGTAAAGGTACAAAATTATTGATAAGTATAATATGCCCTAAATTTAAGATTTTTTTCCTCTGGAGAAATAAGTGTGAAAACCATTGAAGATGATGGGTGGGGGATTTAGTTGTTTTTCTAATGTCTTATCTCTTAAAAATTATCAGAGAGAAACCTTAATATAACCATGAAAAAGTGGTAGACCTATTATATACATTTGGTGGCTATATCTGCCATATTATTTTATGGATGTTGAGACATTTCATAATTTTTTAAGTTAAAAGAAAATATATACTTCCTAAAAGGTAAAACAAATTATCTTCACTTTCAATTATGGTCATTATAAAAGACTGATTATTTAAAGGGAAGAGTTAGGGACATCTGGGTGGCTCAGTTGGATAAGTGTCTGCCGTCAGCTCAGGTCATGATCCCAGGGTCCTGGGATCAAGTCCTGCATCGAGCTCCCTGCTCCATGGAGAGCCTGCTTCTCCCTCTTCCTCTACCTTTCCTACTGCTTGTGCACTTTCTGTCCCTCTCTCTCTCTCTCTGTCTAATAAATATTAGGAAGGGATAAATGAAGGGGGGGAAATCAGAGGGGGACACAGGCCATGAGAGACTATGGATTCTGAGAAACAAACTGAGGGTTCTAGAGGGGAGTGGGGTGGGGGGATGGGTTAGCCTGGTGGTGGGTATTAAAGAGGGCACGTATTGAATGGAGCACTGGGTGTTATTTGCAAACAATGAATCATGGAACACTACATCAAAAACTAATGATGTAATGTATGGTGATTAACATAACATAATAAAAAGAAATTTAAAAAAGTCTTTAAAAAAATAAAGAGAAGACTTAATGTTCTGTTATACAAATACATTGCTAAGGTACGTAAGTCTGAATATTAACTTATTCTCATTTTTTCAAATGGAAATAATGCCTCATATATGGAAATAAAATTTAGCTATAGTTACATAACACAATTAGACTTTGATTTAAAAAAAAAGATGAAGCATGGTGTATTTTTTTTGAAAGATTGTGGACATTTGTTGTTGCTTGGATGACAGATCCTGTATGTATGGTGGTCCTTTTGGCCTATAGGTGTTTGGGATTTCAATAAGTGAAAGAGCAGTTGGCATCAGGGGAACAATTGGCAGTCAGACCCAAGATAAACAGTTTTAATAAAACAGCACAAAGGTTTTGTCATTATAGAACTGTTATTTCCAGTGATCTATTGATTCTTGAGAAACATGGACAGTGTTAATACACAGTGAAAAACCCAAATCTGTAAAACTAAATGAAGTGGAATGGAAAATGATATGGGTGAGACTGTCATCTGACCCTGTACTTCAGAATGCTTTCTGATGATTAATTTTGGGGGGAGCAAAGAAACTTTCCAAAAACAGTTTCTTGGGTGGGAGTAGACAGTGAGATTTGAGCTTGCCTTTACTTGATATCAAGGTGGAATTGCACAGTAATTTTCTTGACTATTAAGGCAGAATATCATAGTGGTTAAGAGCACAAGTTCTGAGATCCTGGCTTTACCAACTTAACAGGTTATTTCATTGCTCTAAGTCTCAGTTCTCTTAGCTGTAAATATGGTTGACAAAAATACTATCTCATTGGAATGATGAAAGGACTGTATGAAATAATCCATAGAAAATTATTAAAGCTTTGCCTGATATGTAGTAAGAGCTTAATAAACATTAGCTTTGTTTTAAGGTCTACAAGTGTCACTGTGTTCAATTTGTGTATGAGTCTGAACTCTGTATAAGAAATGTAGGTCTTAGCGTCAAGAGTCTCAGATGGTGAAAGCACCCATGAATGCTTTCTCAGAATAACTGATCTGGGGCATTTGTGGACCAGTCTCAGTCAGAAATGCTGGGGTGATAGCTGTAACCCAAATGGTATTCTTGTAGGTGAACATAATATATTCACATATGAAAGTAAATATGTTCAAAGTAAATATGTCCTTTTTTTACTGCTGTAGCACCAACAACCAGCATGATATTAACTCATAGTAGACTCTAAAATGTATTTGTCAAATGAATTAAAAAGGATAGAAAATATTTCACTAGGTTTCTACTTAGTTTTAGATGTTTGGACCAAAAAAGAGCCTGCCCTAGAAAGAATAAATTCTGAGAAATAGTTTATATTTGTAAATGTTGAGACCCTTGGTATACTTTAAAACTTGGTAAATTGAAATAATGGCAAAAAGGTGTATGTCAAAAAAAAACTAAGAAAAAAAATACTTAGAAAATGTTAATAACTAAATTGGAAAGTCCAATTAGTCATGGGATTTTTAAAAATATTTATTTATTTATCTGAGAGTGGAGAGGGGCAGAGGGAGAGAGAAAAATCTCAAGCAGACACCCTGCTGAATGCAGGGCTCAATCCCAGAACGCTGAGATCATGACCTGAGTGGAAATTGTCAGCCGCTTAACTGACTGAGCCACCCAGGCACCCCAAGCATGGGATTTTGGAATCTCTCCTGTCTGAGCCCAAGACTAAAACAACGAAAGTGACAGAACTTAGAAAGTGATTTGATGCTGGTAATTGTTGCAAAAAGAAATGAAGTAGTGAAGTAATAGTGAAATGTTTCTAAATGTCTATGTCTCTAAGCTATATTAGCTAAAATGTAATAAAATGGTTTCAAGTTCTCCTGGGAAGATGATTAATCTTCCTCTTGTTCCTTATCTACTCCAAACCTTCCCCAATCTTCATTTCAAAATAATTAATAAAGACTTATTTATTTATGTTGTACATTCTCTTTGGATTCATAGAGGATATAAACCACTTTATAAAGTATGAGAGGATAATATTTTTAGTGACAAATCAGTAAAAAGTTAAAATAAGGGACTGTAAACATAACAAATAGTCATTTGATATAGTTAACATAGTTAAGCTATAATTTTAGCACGGAGAACTATGGCAGCTACAGCTAAAGAAGAGTAAAACAAATAGCTTAATAGAAGGAAATGAACCAACTTACTGGGAAAAGAAAACTTTTCTCTAGAATTGAATTTTAAAAGTTATTATGTAAATCATTATATAAGGATCATTGAATAATATGAGACTGTGTTTTCAACAGTACTTTTTACTAAAGTTTCTGTGATATTGGTAAGGTATGATGTGTTGCCAAGAAAATGTTGACAAAGCCTCTTGGAAGAAGACTGCAGGGCATTATGGTCTTTTCTAGGTTCTATAATTTAACAGTAAAATTCCAATGCTAATTTCTATTTCTAGCCTTTTGAAATGCACTATATTTATTATGATGTGATTGACCTATGGTTTCTCCATCATTTACATTAACCACCTATGATATTCATAATTCTATTAAATCATGTCTTCAGAAGTCAACAGTGCACAGTGAAATGTGTAACAGTGCACACTGCTCTTTATTTACCCAGTGAAATGTTCCTTGACAAGATGAGCTTACAAACAGAACATCTCATTACCATAAGTCTTCAGGATGGGAGCTGGAAGGTAAAGGTGGGGACAGCAGGCTTTTTTGTATCTCAGATACATCTTTCTAATGTTAGCAAGTGAAACACTTAAAACTAAAAGGCAGCCTATGGAATGGGAGAAGATATTTGCAAATGACATATCTGATAAAGGGATAGTATTCAAAATATATAAAGAAGTTAGCAAACTCAACACCACCCAAAAAAAAAAAAAATAATCCAGTTAAGAAATGGGCAGAAGACATTAAGAGATACTTTTCCAAAGAAGTAATCCAGATGGCTAACAGACACATAAAAAGATGCTCAACATCACTCATCACCAGAGAAATAAAAATCAAAACCATAATGAGATACCACCTCACACCTATCAGAATGACTAAAACTAACAACACAGGAAACGGGTGTTGGTGAAGATGCGGAGAATAGGGAACCCTCTTGCACTGTTGGTGGGAATGCAAACTAGTGCAGCCACTCTGGAAAACAGTATGGAAGTTCCTCAAAAATTTAGAAAAAGAACTATGATCCAGCAATTATAATACTAGGTGTTTATCCAAAGGACACAAAAATACTGATTCAAAGGGCTACATGCACCCCGATGTTTATAGCAGCATTATCCACAATAACCAAACTATGGAAATAGTCCAAATGCCCATTGGCTGATTAATGGATAAGGAAGATATGACATACATAAAATGGTATATTACTCAGCCATCAAAAAATTGAAATATTGTTATTTGCAATGACATGGATGGAGCTGAGTGTATTATGCTAAGCAAAATAAGCCAGTCAGAGAAAGACAAATACCATATGATTTCACTCATATGTGAAATTTAAGAAACAAAAAAGATGAACATAGGAGAAGAGGTAAAAATAAAAGAGAGGGAAGCAAACCATAAGAGACTCTTGATAGAGAACAAACTGAAGGTTGATGGAGGGAGGTGGGTGAAGGTGGGCTAGCTGGGTGATGGGTATTAAGGAGGACACTTACTATGATGAGAACTGGGTGTTGTTTGTAAGTAATGAACCACTGAATTCTACTCCCAAAACTAATGTTGCACTGTATGATAACTAAAATTTGAATAAAATTTTGAAAATAAAAAAAAATTAAAAAATGGTCAGTCTGTAACTGGCAGGAATTATTTTTGGGGTGAGGGTAGCTTTTTACCCCAAGTTATTAAAAAAAAGCAACAATATATGCATCCTAAATTGTCATTGAGAAAAAGCCACAAAGTTTTTGAAGAGAAAAAAGGGCCATTAAAAAATATATATATATATATATATATATTTGCAGCAGAAAACAGATATGTCATATATTTAGTTTTAAGTGTCAAGACAGAAGAGACCCAACACACAGACATTGAAAGTGAATTTTACTATCAGGAAATACAGTTGTTGGAAGTTCTTACTCCAAGAGATTTGAGATTATACTCTAAGCAGGCTGAGTTGATGGCTTTGCTGACCTCGATGAACAACTAGAAACATACAGTGACAAAAGATTTCACAAAATATTGGGCCACATACATAAAATGCCATATAAGTGAAATGGATCTTTAAAATAGTATAGGGTATAAATATTGCATCCTGACTGCACACTTGAAAAGACTGAGAATGAGGTGCACCTGGGTGGCATAGTTGGTTAAGCCTCCAACTCTTGGTTTTGGCTCAGGTCATGATCTCAGGGTTGTGTGATAAAGCCTCGTGTCAGGCTCTGTGTTCAGCATGGAGTCTCCTTGAGTTTTCCTCTCCCTCTGCACCTCCAACTTTTGCTCTTTCTCTAAAATAAATAAATAAATCTTAAAAAAATAAAAGATTTGGGGCGCCTGGGTGGCTCAGTCGTTAAGTGTCTGCCTTCAGCTCAGGTCATGATCCCAGAGTCTTGGGATCAAACCTCGCATCAGGCTCCCTGCTCTGCAGGAAGCCTGCTTCTCCCTCTCCCACTCCCCCTGCTTGTGTTCCCTCTCTCACTGTGTCTCTCTCTGTCAAATAAATAAAGTCTTTAAAAAAAAGACTGAAAATGAAATCATAAAATAAGATATATTCAGTGAACTTTGAGTGAATTCCTTTGTTCAATTTTGGAACATTTTCACTAAAATAATTGTTTGGAAAAAATCATAATTAAAATTCTACCAAGTGAATGTCAACATTCAGATGTTACAACTAAACTCTGTAGCGATGATTGATTAGTATATAAATGATGTGCAACCTGCTAATAATGGAGGCAATAGTAAGTTGAATGGTGAGCCTTTATTCTTGGTAGGGGGGAAACTGCTTAAGTAAAGATTTTGTTGAAGCTTTTTTATGTGCTTTTTAGAAATACCTGATGACTTGAGACTCAGATTGAAAACTACTGAAAACAACTGACTAGGCCAAACTAAGAAGTAGAAACTGGCAAAATTTAAGGTAACTAAGATAGCAGTATTTAGGATGGGACCTCAGCAAAACTGAATGACATTAGGTTTGTCTTTGATGCATGACTATTTCCCCTCTATTTCATATACCTTTATCTTACTTGCTCCTGGTGAGTAGTTATCAATAAATATGTTATGTATTATAGTTGTCAGTTGCATTAGTTTTATATTGATGAATAACAAAACACCATAAATTTAACATCTTAACTACCCCCATTTAGTAGGTCAGAGTTTTATAGGTTAAAGTCCTGGCAGGTTCAGCTAGATTCTCTACTCTCACAAAGATAAAATCAAGGTGTTTCTTGGGCTTGGCAGTGATCTAGAGGCTTGGGGAAGAATCTGCTTCCAAGTTCATTCACATTGTTGGCCATTGTTGGCCAAATGTAATTTCTTGTAGTTGTAGGTCTAAGGTTCTTTTTTTTTTTTTTTAAACTGGATGTTAGGTAAGGGCCTGCTCCTAGTTCTTTAAGGCCACCTTCTTTCCTTCTCACATGGCCTATTCCATCTTCAAAGCCAGTAATAGTATAACAAATCCTTCTTCTGCTTCAAATCCCCAGCTTCCACTTCTGCCACCAGCTAGAGAAGACTCACTGCATTTAAAGGACTAATATGATTAGACTCTCATTGCCATATAATGTGACATAATCTCAAGAGTAACATCACATCATATTCACAGGTTCTACCCACACTCAAAGGGGTAGTCATATACAAGACAATGATTCACAAGTGGTCATTCTTAGGACTTTGCCTATCACATTGGATAAATTTGTTATATGTTAAGACTTAACATCTTCTGCTTTATTTACATTTGTACAGTAACCTTTTTAATGGAAAAATATTCAAAGCCCAAAGGTATGAAGGTAGGATGCTAAAATACTGACATAAAGGTTGATAATGTGGGTAAGAGGACTTCATTAAATGATCCTTCAAATCATGCCACATAGTTCACTCAAAAGTTTGCTTGTATATATGTTAAGAAAAAAAAAAAGATAGCAGGAGGGGAAGAATGAAGGGGGGAAATCGGAGGGGTAGACAAACCATGAAAGACGATGGACTCTGAAAAACAAACTGAGGGTTCTAGAGGGGAGGGGGGGAGGATGGGTATTAAAGAGGACACGTTCTGCATGGAGCACTGGGTGTTATGCACAAACAATGAATCATGGAACACTACATCTAAAACTAATGATGTAATATATGGGGATTGACATAACAATAAAAAAATTTTTTAAAAATTTTGCTTGTAACTGAGGAATATTATTATTTAATCCACTTTCATATTTACTGTTTTAATTAAATCAATACAAGTTTATTGCCAATTTATAGTTATATACAAAATGTATTTGTGTATGTTAGTTGTATTTAATTTAAGAACATTTAAAAGAGTAAATATACTCTCAGGTCAGCTGACAGAAGCAAAAGTAATGCATATTTGCAGTGAAAAAAATAGAAGCCAATAATCTTACTAGAACATTAGCATTTAAACAGCACCAAAATTAATAAGAATGATTCTTATTCTATGAATGATTTCTATGTTCTATGAAATGGTGTATTACTTATTTTGACTGTTGTAACTTAAGAAAAACACATTAGATTACAGTTTGACTGTCTTATGGTAGAAATTAACAGTCCCAGCTAAGGTTTGGGAAGGCTAGTTCCTAGATGAAGGTAGAACGGGTACTAGATTTTTTCCGAGCAATGTAGGATACAGCTGGAACCAAATTTACATGGGAAGAATAATATTGATCAGGAAAATGGTAAAAGTTATGACCGAGTTTTCAGAATTGATCATGTGTCAAAGGGCACATGATACTGGGCTGAATTTGTAAGTATATAAATTCAGTATGAATGAGTTAAGAGTAAAAGAAAGACAGTTGATCATGTTGCTAATTCAAACATTTTCTGGGACTCTAAAAGTGCCATAAATATGTGAAGAGGCTGAATGTATGAGTGAAAGTAATGGGACCTGGGAATGAAAGTAGAGTACTTTCTCCACCTAAATGCATTTTATTAAAACACCCCACTCCAACACACACACACTGTCCCACTTACTAAAATATATCTGTAGTTGTTATGTTTTGTGACCCTTGAGTACAGGCATGTGTGTTGAAAAATGTTTTAAAGGTAAAAAAAAAAAGTTTTCACGCTTGAGCCTAATTGAGGCAATTTAGATAGGGGATAATCAAAGATTATAAATAAAAGTGAATTAATTGGTGGTGGTGTGATGATGATGATAATGATGATGAGTGGGAATTTCTCTGCTGATTCTGCTCCTGGGTGGTAAACTTTTGAGTCTGAAGGTTTGAAGTCCTGAGTATGCTGCTCTTTATTCATAGAAAATCCTACACTGTCTAACAATTATAATTTCTAGAGGGGAAAGGGAAAAGAGCTAATAATATCAGCAAAGAACAAGGGTATCTCCACTTGGCAGATAATGAAACTGGGACTCAGATTAGGTGAATTGTCCAAGCTTAAAAAGGCAAAACCTGTGAGCCCCTTTTCTTACATAATAGTCATAATCTCTTCAAAAAGAGAACCTTAGTTGGAGTGCCCAGGAGCAAAGTCTTGCCACAGTTGTGTATAAATTATCTGTATATGTCAGGACTGCTTTGTGCTTTTCATTATCATGGTCTTAGTGTGCTGTGATCTATAGTCCTGATATAGAGGTACTAACCTCCAGGTATAACAAAGATGAGAATGAAGTGGAATTATTTTGGAAAAATTTAGGTGAGAACTTCTGGGCACTTTCAGGCACTTTGGTGGTTGATGATACTGGTTATTTATGATACTGGTTATTTATGATAACCAGCAGATTTCACTCCTTAAAAATATGTGATAAGCCATGTGGTTGATGATACACATAGAAGGTACTGAATGCCACATAGAGCTCTGATATGAGCTTGTTTTTGTTGGTTTACCAAGGTGTTAAATTACACTGACTGTATAAAGAATGTGATGGAGTAATTATGAGCACATTGCTTTACTCAGCTCTGATTTCACAACTCTGGAATGGGTGACATGACTCTACCACTCAAAGTATCAGGAGAGGCAAGCATAGAATAAATATGTCCTGGCAACCAGTGGGTACACTTTTATCCATCTCCTACTACTTCCTCCTTCTTGCTTCTCCCTTCTTTGTTTTAAGATGATAGAATCCAAGTTCCCCATAATGTCCTTTACTGGTAGATTTTTCAAATATATCAACATTTTTGGTCATTTTCCAAATTTGACATTAAACATTGAGGTATGCCCTTGAGGTATCTTCCTTTTTGCAGTTATAAAATGGTTAATAAGTTGCATACAATTAATAAATTATCACTGCTATAATAAACTAATGTAACAAAAATTATAACAAAAATGAATATGTGATAAGCTTCTGTGATAAACATCTGAGTATAAGCCTATGATTAATGACTAGGGAATATGCTTTTTCTTAGCAGGGGAGGGACATTGGGAGAGAGAGAATTCCAAGCAGGCTCCATGCCCAGGGGAGCTTGACATGGGGCCTACTCTTAGGACCCTGAAATCATGACCTGAGCTGAAATCAAGAGTCAGAGGCTTAACCTACTGAGCCACCCAGTTGCCCTGGAAATATGGTTCCTTTGTTAGATTCTAAAATGTGATGAATTATGGGTTGCAAGTAAGACAGAATTTTTTATGTAGTAAAAGGGGAAAGATCTAGAAAAAGTAGAACAATAGTTGGATTAAAAGAGATATTATAAAGGAGACTGAAATATGAGCAGAGGGAAACCAAATAAAAGAAAGAAGAGAAAGTGAGCAATTCCCTTAAGGGGGAAGAGGGAAAGAATGCAGAAGAGATTTTGGTTAGTTTATATACCATTAGCTAGGTGATTTTTTTTTTATTCTTATGTTAATCCCCATACATTACATCATTAGTTTTAGATGAAGTGTTCCATGATTCATTGCTTGTGCATAACACCCAGTGCTCCATGCAGAATGTGCCCTCCTCAATACCCACCACCAGGCTAACCCATTCTCCCACCCCCCTCCCCTCTAGAACCATGTTTGTTTTTCAGAGTCCATCGTCTCTCATGGTTCGTCTACCCCTCCGATTTCCCCCGCTTCATTCTTCCCCTCCCGCTACCTTCTTCTTCTTCTTTTTTTTTTT
>NC_138385.1:49792357-49812933 GCF_054177405.1 Leptonychotes weddellii
TTTTTTTTTTTCTTAACATATATTGCATTATTTGTTTCAGAGGTACAAATCTGAGATTCAACAGTCTTGCACAATTCACAGCGCTTACCAGAGCACATACCCTCCCCAGTGTCTATCACTCAGTCACCCCATCCCTCCCACCCCACCCCCCACTCCAGCAACCCTCAGTTTGCTAGGTGATTCTTTTGGCCCAGGAAATTTGTAGCTTATTTGGCTGGGATAAAGAGTAGGATTTGACAGCCATTCTCAAAGTGAGGAGCTTTATGTATGTAAAAATATGAAGTTACAAGATGAATGCATCAGGGAGTAATTGTTTGCATTATGAAAGAATTATTTGCTTTGCCTGAAGATTCACTGCAGGGCTCCTTTGATTATGGAATTCCCCAAATACATTTACATATCTGCTTACAGATCATTAGCTACACAAAGCAGCTAAGATAAAGGGTAGAGAAGCAGAAAACTAAAATTTAGGATTGTCTACCTTTGAAAATCCATAAACTGTAGAGATAAGGGCTTCTCAAGAACAGGAAGCAAGTCATATTTGTTATGTCTGACACATACTAGGTATTCAGTAGATCTTCATTAAATCAATGGAGATTTGATAAACAATGGCTAAATTAAATGAATACATTTATAATCATACCTCCTTACTTTCAGAAAACAGTTTGACTTGGCTTAACAAAAAATGTCCAAAAGATAACTGGTGATATAGTGTGATAGGCAGAATAATGGTCTTTGAAAGATGTCTATGTCTTTCTTGAATATGTACTATTACATGGCAAAAGGGAATTAAGGTTGCAGATGGAATTCAGGTTACTCTTTGACCTTAAAATAGATTATTCAAGTGAGCTTAATATAATCACAAGAGTCCTTAATAATGGAAAAGAGAGGGAAAATAGTCTTTTAGAGTGATGTAATGTAAAAAATGATTCAACTGGTCACTGTTGGTTTTGAAGAGATAAGAAGCAAGCCACAACCCAAGGAATATGGGCAGACTCTAGAGACTGAAAATGGAAAGGAAATGGAATCTCTCCTAAAGCTTCCAGGAAGAATCAAGTCTTGATGACTTTGTTATTAGCTCAGTGAGACCCACTTTGGGTGTCTGACATTCAGAACCATAAAATAATAAATTTGTGTGTTTTTTAAGCCACTAAATTTCTGGTAATTTGTTAGGGCAACAGTAAGAAAGTTATAGATATAGAAACAGAAGAGCCAGTCTGCAAAGGTTTATTTTCTGACTTTTTCAGGATGTATTTGTTGTATTTAATGAGGAACACCTATACAAAGGTACCTTTGGTAAGGAACTTCATGTCTCATTTTCTTTTCTTTTCTTTTTTTTTAATAGATCTAACAGCATCACCAATATTAACACTGTAAAAGGCATATTTTGTTGCTGGTGTGGAAATACCTTCAAACCTTAATTTGGTAGCCATGACCTTCTTAATGAATCCTTGAGGGTCATTCACTCACTCACTCATTCACCAACAAATGTCATCTTCTGAATGATCAGAATACAGCAATGAGCAAGATAAATCTTTACTCTCATGGAGCTTACATCCTACTAGAGATACAATAAACAAATGAATAAGTGAATACAAAATACAATATTAGGTACTATCATAGATACTATGAAAAATAAAGAAAGAAATATAAGAAGATAGTGCTAGAATAGAAGATGTATTTTATTGTATTTTAAAGTTTTTATTTAAATTCCACTTAGTTAACATACAGTGTAATATTATTTTCAGGTGTATAATATAGTCATTCCACCCTTCCATAAAACACCCAGTGCTCCTCACAGCAAGGGCACTCCTTAATCCCCAATCACCTATATAACCCATTCCCCTACCCATCTCTTAGATAAGATGTTCGGGGAAAGACTCCTGAGGAGGTAACATTGACCTGAATGAAGTGTAAACAGATCAATACAAAAATGACATTTTATTATTTTGTTATGTACATTGGCTTCTTGGGAAGAGATGATATGATGTCCCAAATATTCATTAAAGGAATAAATATTTACTGAGAAGATCTTTGTTTCTTTGTTGCATAATTTTAACACCCTCCACATACCAACTTATTTTCTAGTCTTATACGGTTCATTCTTCTTCCACTGACATAAAAACCCACTTCTCCCATGAGAACAATGGATGTTTTTACAGAAGAAAAAAGGCAATTGACCATGATGTTGCGACCTTTGTCCCTTTGGGAAGATGATTGTTGTAAGGTGTCCTATTTATTGATATCATATACCATTCATATGCACCAGCCATTTAAAGGCCCCCATCTGAAACAAAGTGCTCCCAAACTTTTGAGCTACAGAGCTTTGTTGTCTTCTGGAATTTCCCACATCAGGCTGCACAAATCCTAAGAATTTCATTTAGAACTATCTAATAATACTATCTAATAATACTACAATCACAAAACAGACTTTAAAAATTCCTCTAAAAAGGGGGCACCTGGGTGGCTCAGTAGGTTGAGCTTCTGGCTCTTGATTTCAGCTCAGGTAATGATCTCAGGGTCCTAGGAACTAGCCCACATTGGGCTCTGTGCTCAGCTAGGAGTCTGATTGAGGATTCTCTCTCTCCCTCTCCCTTTGCCCCTCTCCCCACTTGTGCACACTCTCTCTAAGGTAAAAATAAATAAATCTTTAAAAATTCCTCTAAAATGAAAAGAATAAAGGATTTCTGAATAAAAATAAACCACAATAAAAGCATTCTACAAATTAAAAAGAAAGAAAGAAAGAAAGTGGAGGGGAGAAGAATGCAAACCAAAGTGTGCTTTAAATTTTGTAAGTCACTTTTCATAATGTAATAAGAACCCATGGATTGAATACCCAAAATTAATCCTAAGAATTAATAATAATTTAACTTTTAAACATACATTTCCCCTCCACTATTTTATTCCTTTAGATCATCTACCCTGAATCCCATTTCCATCATGGTGTTTTGCTTTCTTTTTTATTAAGCTTTAGCAGCATTTAAATGTATTCTGAAAATATGTATTTATGTAGTATATAGAAATGTACAATATAGAAATATAGACTTGTCTTTAATTGAGGTACAATTCATAATTTTCAGTGTTTTTTTATAATTTTTAGTATTTTAAATCATTGTGATTCAATGATTTTTAGTATATGCAAAATGTTGAGCAAACATTATTACAGAACTTTTTTTTTTTCCACAACAATAAGAAAGTCTACACCCATTAAGCAGTCACTGCTTATTCCCCCCCACCCCCTAGGACCTGAAAACCACTAATCACATTTCTGTACCTATGAATGTGCTTATTTTGGGTATTTCATACGAATGGAATAATATGCAACCTTTAGTGTCTTGCTTCTTTCGTTTAGTCTAATGTTTCCAAGGTTTATGTATGTTGTAGCATGGCTCAGTACTTCATTACATTTAATGGATGAATAATATTTTATTTTACGACTATATCACATTTATTTATCCATTCATCAATTGATGGACATATGAATTATTTCCTCCATTTAGCTATTATAAATAATGTTACTTCTACGAACACTGGTGTGTCTTTGAGTAGACATTGTTTTTATTGATCTTGGGTATATATCTATAATGGAATTTCTGGGTCATATATTAATTCTATGTTTAACTTTTTGAGGAACTGCCACACTGTTTTCCCAAGTGGCTATACCATTTTACATTCCCATCAGAAATTTTGAGGGTTTGAATTTCTCTGAATTCTTACCAATATTTGTTATTCTCCATATTTTTTTAAAAATAATTGCTACCCTATTGGTTGTGAAGTGGTATGGCATGGTTTTGTTTTACCTTTCTCTGATGAACAATGATGTTAGAGATCTTTTCATGTGCTTATAGGTTATTTTATGCCCATTTTGAGTTATTTTTCTTTTTCTTTTGAGTTGTAATAACTCTTTATATATTCTCAATACAAGTCACTTTTTATATATATGATTTGAAAATATTTTCTCCCATTCTGTGGGCTCATATTTTCACATTTTCACTGTTGTCCCTTGAGGCACAAAAGTTTTTAATTTTGATGAGTCCATTTTTTTTCTATTTTGCTTTTATCATTTTTAATTTCAGTGTTATATCTAAGACAGCCATGAAGATTTACTCAGATGATTTATTCTAATAGTTTTATAAATTTTTACCTCTTACATTTATGTCTATGATCTATTTTGAGTTAAGTTTTGTAGTTAAGTTTTTCATGTGGACACACAGTTGTCAAGCACCACTTGTTGAAAAGACTTTTTTTCTATTGAATTATTTGGCACCGTTGTCAAAAAGGATTTGACTCTAAATATGAGGTTTTATTTGTGGAGTCTAAATTTTATCCTCCATGAATTTTAGAATCATCTTGTCAATTACCGTTAAAGAAAAGGCAGCTGTGATTTTGATAAAGCCTGTATTACAACTAATGATCAGTTTGGGGAGTGTTACGATCTTAATGATATTAATTATTCTAATCCATAAACACCATATACCTATCTATTTCTTTAGGATTTCTTTAAATATTTTCTTTTTTTTTATTAAATTAAATTTAATTTCATTATGTTGTTAGTCACCATACAATACATCATTAGTTTTTGATGTAGTGATCCATGATTCATTGCTTTCATATAACAACCAGGGCTCCATGCAGTACATGCCCTCCTTAAACCATCACCAGGCTAACCTATCCACCCACTCCTCTCCCCGCTAAAACCCTCAGTTTGTTTCTCGGAGTACATAGTCTCTCATGGTTCATCTCCACCTCCGATTCTCCTACCCCGTTTATTTTTTCTTCCTTCTAATGTCCTCCATGCTATTCTTTATGTTCCACAAATAAGTGACACTATATGATAATTGACTTTCTCTGCTTATTTCCCTTAGCATAATCTCCTCCAGTCCCAACCATGTTAATGTAAAAGTTGGGTATTCATCCTTTCTGATGGCTAGGGAGAGAGAGAGAGGACTAGAAGATATATTTGAGCAAATCATAGCTGAAGACTTCCCTTATCTGGGGAATGAAACAAACATTCGTGTCCTAGAGGCACAGAGGACCCCTCCCAATATCAGGGAAAACAGGCCAACACCCTGGCATGTAAGAGTAAAACTCTCAAATCTTAGAATCAAGGAAACCATCTTAAGGGCAGTTAGGGGGAAGAGATTCCTTACGTACAGAGGGAGGAATATCAGAATAATTTCAGACCTATCCACAGAGACCTGGCAAGTCAGAAAGAGCTGGCAGGACATATTCAGGGTACTAAATGAGAAGAACATAGAGCCAAGAATACTTTATCTGGCAAAACTGTCATTTAGAATGGATGGAGAGATGCAGAGGTTCCAAGACCAGCAAAAACTGAAAGAATATGTGACCACTAAGCCACCCCTGCAAGAAATATTAAGGAGGTTTCTATGAAAGGAGAAAGACCCCAAGAGTGATATAGAACAGAAATTTACAGAGACACTCTATAGAAACAAGGACTTCACAGGCAACATGATGACAATAAATTCATAACTTTCAATAATCACTCTCAATGTGAACAGCCTAAATGCTCCCATAAAATGGCACAGGGTTGCAGATCGTATAAAAAGACAGGACCCATCCATATGCTGTCTACAAGAGATTCATTTGGAACCTAAAGACATATCTAGACTGAAAGTGAAAGGATGGAGACCCATCTTCCATGCCAAAGGACCTCAAAAGAAAGCTGGGGTAGCAATTCTTGTAGCAGACAAATTAGATTTTAAGCTAAAGACTGTAGTTAGAGGTACAGGACACTATATCCTTCTTAAAGGGTCTATCCAACAAGAAGATCTAACAACTGTAAATATCTATGCCCCCAACATGGGAGCAGCCATCTACATAAGCCAACTGTTAAACAAAATAAAGAGTCATATTGATAATAATACGTTAATTGTAGGAAACCTCTATACTCCACTGATGTGTGTCTCAGCAATAGACAGATATTCTAAGCAGAAAATCAACAAAGAAACAAGCGTTTTGAATGACACACTGGACCAGATGGACCTCATAGATATATACACAACATTCCACCTTAAAACAACAGAATACTCATTCTTCTTAAGCACACATGGAACTTTTTCCAGAATAGACAACATACGGGGTCACACATCAGGTCTCCACTGGTAACAAAATATTGAGATTATTCCCTGCATATTCTCAGACCATAATGCTTTAAAACTGGAACTCAAACACAAGAAAAAATTTGGCAGAAATTCAAACACTTGGAAGCTAAAGACCACTCTGCTCAAGAATGTTTGGGTCAACCAGGAAATCAAAGAAGAACTTAAACAATTCATGGAAACCAATGAGAATGAAAATACATCAGTCCAAAACCTATGGGATACTGAAAAGGTGGACTTAAGGGGGAAATACATAGCCATCCAAGCCTCTCTCAAAAAACAGAAACAAAAACAAAAACAAAACAAAAAAAAACAAAAATCCCCAAATCACCAACTAACTTTACACCTTAAAGAACTAGAGAAAAAGCAAGAAACAATGCCTAAGCCACACATTAGAAGAGAAATAATTAAGATTAGAGCAGAGATCAATGAATTAGAAACCAGAAACACAGTAGATCAGATCAACAAAACTAGAAGATTGTTCTTTGAAAGAATTAATGAGATTGATATACCACTGGTCAGACTTATCCAAAAGAAAAAAGAAAGGAACCAAATTAATAAAATTATTAATGAAAAGGGAGAGATCACGACTAACACCAAGGAAATAGAGACAAATATTGGAAATTATTATCAGCAACTCTATGCCAATAAATTAAGAAACTGGAAGAAATGGAGGCCTTCCTAGAAACCTATAAACTGCCAAGGCTGAAACAAGAAGAAATTGACAACCTGAATAGGCCAATAACCACTAACGAGATTGAAGCAGTGATCAAAAACCTCCCAAAAAAACAAGAGTCCAGGGCCTGATGGATTCCCTGGGAAATTCTACCAAACATTCAAAGAAGAAACAATACCTAACCTCTTGAAGCTCTTTCAAAAAATAGAAACAGAAGGAAAGCTCCCAGACTCATTTTATGAGGCCAGCATTACCTTAATCCCCAAGCCAGGCAAAGAACTCATCAAAAAGAGAATTTCAGACTGATATCCCTGATGAATATGGATGCCAAAATTCTCAATAAAATCCTATCTAATAGGATCCAACAATACATTAAAAGGATCATCAGGATGCCTGGGTGGCTCAGACTGTTAAGCATCTGCCTTCAGCACAGGTCGTGATCCCAGGGTCCTGGGATCAAGTCCCGTATCAGGCTCCATGCTCAGCAGGGAACCTGCTTCGCCCTCTGTCTGCCACGCCCCATGATTGTGCGCTCTCTCTCTCTAATAAATAAATAAACTCTTTAAAAGAGAAAAAGGATCATCCACCATGACCAAGTGGGATTTATCCCCGGGATGCAAGAGTGGTTCAACATTCTCAAATCAATCAATGTGATAGAACACATTAATAAGAGGAGATAGAAAAACCATATGGTCCTCTCAATTGATGCAGAAAAAGCATTTGACAAAATACAGCATCCTTTCCTGATTAAAACTCTTCAGAGTATAGATTAGAGGGAATATTCTTCAAATTCATAAAATCCATCTATGAAAAACCCACAGCGAATATCATCCTCAATGGGGAAAAGCTGAGCGCCTTTCCTTTAAGATCAGGAACATGACAAAGATGCCCATTCTTGCCACTATTGTTCAACATAGTACTAGAAGTCCTAGCAACAGCAATCAGACAACAAAAAGAAATAAAATGTATTCAAATTGGTAAAGAAGTTAAACTCTCTCTTTTCGCAGATGACATGATATTTTATGTGGAAATCCCAAAAGACTCCAACCCCAAATTACTAGAACTCACGCAGCAATTCAGTAATGTGGCAGGATACAAATTCAATGCACAGAAATCAGTTGCTTTCTTATATGCTAACAATGCAACTGTAGAAAGAGAAATTAGAGAATCAATTCCATTTACAATAGCACCAAAAACCATAAGATACCTTGGAATAAACCTAACCAAAGAGGTAAATGATGTATACCCTAGGAACTAGAGAACACTCATGAAAGAAATTGAAGACACAACAAGATGGAAAAACATTCTATGCTCATGGATCAGAAGAATAAACATAGTTAAAATGTCTATGCTGCCCAGAGCAATCTATACCTTCAACGCCATCCTGATCAAAATTCCAATGACATTTTTCAAAGTGCTGGAATAAACAATCCTAAAATTTGTACGGAATCAGAAAAGAGCCCGAATCGCCAAGAAATGTTGAAAAAGAAAATCAAAGCAGAGGCATCACGTTGCTGGATTTCAAGCTATATTACAAAGCTGTGATCACCAAGACAGCATCGTACTGGCACAAAAACAGACATGTGGACCAATTGAACAGAATAGAGATCCCAGATATGGACACTCAATTCTATGGTCAAATAATCTTCAACAAAGCAGAAAAAATATGGGATGGAAAAAAGACAGTCTCTTCAATAAATGGTGCTGGGAAAATTAGACAGCTATATACAGAAGAAACTCAACCATTCTCTAACACCATACACAAAGATAAACTCAGAATGGACGAAAGACCTCAATATGAGACAGGAATCCATCAAAATCCTAGAGGAGTATATAAGCAGTTACATCTTCCACATCGGCCACAGCAAGTTCTTTCAAGACACGTCTCCAAAGGCAAGGGAAACAGAAGCAAAAATGAACTTTTGTGACTTCATTAAGATAAAAATGTTCTGCACAGCAAAGGAAACAGTTAACAAAACAAAGAGGCAACCCTCAGAATGGGAGAAGATATTTGCAAATGAAACTACAGAAAGAGTGCTGATTTGGAAGATCTATAAAGAACTTCTCAAACTCATCACCCAAAAAACAAATGACCAAGTCAAAAAATGGGCAGAAGATATGAACAGACACTTGTCCAAAGAAGACATACAAATGGCTAACAGACACATGAAAAAATGTTCATCATGATTAGCCATCAGGGAAATTCAAATCAAAACCACATTGAGATACCGTAACCTTACACCAGTTAGAATGGCAAAAATGGACAGGGAAAGAAACAACAAATGTTGGAGAGGTTGTGGAGAAAGGGGAACCCTCTTACACTGTTGGTGGGAATGCAAGTTGGTACAGCCATTTTGGAAAACAGTGTGGAGGTGCCTCAGAAAATTAAAAATAGAGCTACCCAATGACCTAGCAATTGCACTACTGGGTATTTATCCCAAAGACACAGATGTAGTGAAAAGAAGGGCCATATGCACCTCAATGTTCATAGCAGCAATGTTCACAATAGCCAAACTGTGGAAAGAGTCCAGATGCCCTTCAACAGATGAATGGATAAAGAAGATGTGGTCCATATATACAAAGGAATATTCCTCAGCTATCAGAAAGGACTGGTGGAGATTATGCTAAGTGAAATAAGTCAAACAGAGAAAGACAATTATCATATGGTTTCACTTATTTGTGAAACATAAGGAATAGCATGGAGGACATTAGGAGAAGAAAGGGAAAAATGAAGGGGCAGAAATCAGAGGGGGAGATGATCCATGAGAGACTATGGACCCTGAGAAACAAACTGAGGGTTTTAGAGGGGAGGGGGGTGGGGGGATGTGTTAGCCCAGTGATGGGTTTTAAGGAGAGCATGTACTGCATGGAGCCCTGAGTTTCATATGAAAACAATGAATCGTGGATCACTACATCAAAAGCTAATGATGTGTTGTATGGTGACTAACACAACATAATAAAATAAAATAAAATTTTAAAAAAAGAAATAGGTGGTGGGGATTTAGAGTACTGAGTAATTTATTGAATTATGTAGTCTATATTGTAAACCTGAAACTAATATAACACCTGAAACTAATATAACATTTTAATACTAATTAAAAATAAAAGATAATCTGTTCTGCTTCAACTAACCCTATCATAGGTATTGAAATAATGTAGCATTTAGATTCACATGTGCAGAAATTATGTGTGGGTTTTTTAAACTAATGACGCTTAAGAATTAAGTGCTGTGAATTTTGCAAGACTGTTGAATCACAGATCTGTACCTCTGAAACAAATAATACATTATATGTTAAAAAAAAAAAAGGAAGAAGATGGCAGGAGGGGAAGAATGAAGGGGGGAAAATCAGAGGGGGAGAAGAACCATGAGAGACGATGGACTCTGAAAAACAAACTGAGGGTTCTAGAGGGGAGGGGGGGTGGGAGGATGGGTTAGCCTGGTGATGGGAATTAAAGAGTGCACGTTCTGCATGGAGCACTGGGTGTTATACACAAACAATGAATCATGGAACACTACATCAAAAACTAATGATGTGTAATGTATGGTGATTAACATAACAATAAAAAATTTTTAAAAAAGGAATTAATAGTGTAACTTAATAAACTTGAATATGCTGGGCCTCCACCTCCAAAGAGTCTGATTCAGTATGGCTGATGCGGAGCCCATTAATCTACTTTTACAAATTTCCCAACTGATTGTGAAGAAGTTGTTCTGTGCCTCACCCCTGGAAATAACATACCTTATGGTGGGAATAACAGATGAAAAAAATTGTGGATCAGGAATCAGGGAATATGAATCCCAATTCCATCCCTATGTTTTTGAGAGTCCCTCCCCTTCTTTTAGAACTTCACTTTCCTCAGCCATTGAAGAGATAAGTTTAGAATCCATGGTATCTGTGTTCTCTAAATCTCTTCTGCTCTGAAAATGGACAGGCATATAATAGGTTAATAAATATATGCATCTATATAAGCTATTTGTATTTCTTATCTCATAAAGCATATTTGTAGTGGCTACATAGTAGTGCTATGCTCATCCATCAACTAAGAATTTTGACACCGAAGTTTAGCAAATATTTATAGAAGGTGCTATCTAGAGAGTGATAGGGTTAGTCTCAAGGTCAGTAAGTTAAGACAAAGCGTGTTGTCTAAAACATCAGCATCACCAGAAAATTTGTTAGAATTTCAAATGATCAAGTCTTCTTTAAGAATTTCTAATTATTGGGGCACCTGGGTAGCTCAGTCATTAAGCGTCTGCCTTTGGCTCAGGTCAGGATCCCTGGGTCCTGGGATGGAGCCCTGCATCAGGCTCCCTGCTTGGCGGGAAGCCTGCTTCTCCCTCTCCCACTACCCCTGCTTGGGTTCCCTCTCTCGCTGTGTCTCTGTCTGTCAAATAAATAAATAAAATCTTTTTAAAAAAAGAATTACTAATTATTAATTGTTGGGGTTGGGTCCAACATCTATGTTTAAAAAAACTTCTCTGATCATTCTCACGTCTCACTCAAGTTTGAGATTGACTGGGTTAATACAAGGTACTAAGAACATGACTTCAATTTCCCCAGTGAGAATCAGTGAATCAGTTCCTTCATTCTATTCCATGGTTATGCAATGCAACTTGAGTAATTTTTATTGCAAAGACATGAAGCAGCAGTAGTGGCTTTCTTTATCCCCAAATAAAAGATTGCCCATATACCAACATGTACTTGACACTGCAAAGATAGCTGATTCCTGTTACCTGTTAGGTAAATATTTTCTGTTGTACTCTAATGCTGCATATGACATGCTTCCTTACTTAAGATGATTTCACTAGAGCTTGTGAAAAAATTCCATATGTGCACATACACTTCAGTTTCTCAAGACTTACCATTGGACTCTAACCATAAAGTTCTGGGTTTCCTTAGGGCATGAATGAGATAATGTGTATGCAGTTTTTTCTCCTCCTAGCTTTGTAAGGCTTTTAGGTAGTTTGGTGAATAAGAAAAAAGTACTTACATTTCTTGATTATATGTATTAAAGAGAAAATAGAACTGTGCTACACAGAGACAGATATTTGCATATATATATAGCTTTATAAAAATATTAATAATATAGATGAAGTTGTTCTTCTTCAAGCTGTGTATTCACTTTCACTGAAATATTGTGGGGTTTTTTCTTTTTTTTTGTGATAGTACCTGTGCTTTGAGGAAATGTATATACTTCTCATTAATTATATAGTGTTACCCACATATTAGGTAACTAAGGATCATTTAATGGGTTATAATGTAGTAAATTAGAGAAGACTTAAGGGTGGATAAGTTGAAATGTTTCCCCTAGTTATGATCATATCTTCCAACCCTAAGTATGTTTCATAGCACTCTCTGAGTTCCTCCTTCATATGTTGCCTTAACTTTGGTAAGAGAGAATAAAGTAAATGAATGGAAGAAAAAAAGAGGAAGATAGAGATTTTAAAGGAAAGAGAAGTTGAAAAGAAGTGATATTTCTCTCCCTTACTACATTTCCCACAAAATCAATCTACAACTATTTATTCTGTACCTACTCTGCATAAAGTTGGGCACATGGAGTAGCTATACAGCATTTAAAATATTGGATTGTTGCTATGTACTGAATTGTGTCTCCCTAAAATTTGCATGTTGAAGCCCTAATACCCATGTGACTGCATTTGGATAAAAGATCTAAAAGGAGGAAATTAAGCTTAAATGAGGTCATAAATGTGGTGCTTTGATATGATAGGATTAGTATCTTTATAAGAATATAAACAAGAGAGATCACCCTCTCTCTCTTTCTGCCAATTGAGAGCACAGTGAGAAGATGGCCATCTGCAAACCAGGAAGAGAGCTCTTATCAAAACTCAAACACCCCTGGGACCTTGATCTTGGACTTTCTAGCCTCCATAACTGTGAGGAAATAAATTTCTGTTAAGTTACCAAGTCTATGGTATTCTGTTATGGCAGCCTGAGTTGACTAATACAGCTGCTTTAGTCATTTTTAGATCTCCTTACAAAGGCTAATTCATCTCATAATTAAAGCCTTTCTATGAGATAGGTATTTCTATAATTTCAGTTTTATGGATTACAACACTGAAGCTCAACAATTTGTCCAGAGTCACACATTTAGAACGTGGCAGACCTAGGATTTAACTATGCTGACTGCCAAGCAATGGTCTATACTAGCATAGAATATTAAACAATAGGGATAAAGGGAACATTCTTCAATATCATAAAAAACATCTATGAAAAGCCCACAGTGAATATCATTATTAATGGAGAAAAGCTGAGAGCTTTTCCCTTAAGATCAGGAACATGACAGGGATGTCCACTCTCACCACTATTGCTCAACATAGTACTAGAAATCCTAGCCTCAGCAATCAGACAACAAAAAGAAATAAAATGCATCCAAATTGGCAAAGAAGAAGTCAAACTTTCCCTCTTCACAGATGACATGATATTTTACGTGGAAAACCCAAAAGACTCCACCCCTAAACTACTAGAACTCATACAGCAATTCAGCAATGTAGCAGGATACAAAATCAATGCACAGAAATCAGCTGCTTTTCTATACAATAACAATGTAACTGTAGAACGAGAAATTAAAGAATCAATTCCATCCACAATAGCAACAAAAACCATAAGATACCTAGGAATAAACCTAACTAAAGAGGTAAAGGATCTATACTCTAGAAACTACAGAACACTTATGAAAGAAATTGAGGAAGACACAAAAAGATGGAAGAATAACCTATGTTCATTGATTAGAAGAATAAACATTGTTAAAATGTTTATCCTCCCCGGAGCTATTTACACATTCAATGCCATTCCTATTAAAATATCACTGACATTTTTCAAAGAACTGGAACAAAAAATCCTAAAATTTGTATGGAACCAGAAAAGACCCCAAATTGTGAAGGGAGGGATGAAAAAGAAAATCAAAGCTGGGGGCACCACGTTGTCTGATTTCAAGCTATATTACAAAGCTGTGATCACCAAGACAGCATGGTGTTGTCACAAAAACAGACACATAGATCAGTGGAACAGAATAGAGACTCCAGAAATAGACCCTCAACTCTATGGTCAACTAATCTTTGACAAATCAAGAAAAAATATCGTCTCTGCAATAAGTGGTGCTAGGAAAATTGGACAGCTACATATAGAGGAATGAAATTGGACCATTCCCTTACACCATACACAAAGCTAAACTCAAAATGGATGAAAGACCTCAATGTGAGACAGGAATCCATCAAAATCCTAAAGGAGAACATAGGCCATTACCTCTTTGACATTGGCCTCAGTAACTTCTTTCAAGACACATCTCCAAAGGCAAGGGAAACAAAAGCAAAAATGAACTTTTGGGACTTCATCAAGATAAAAACCTTCTGCACAGCAAAGGAAACAGTTAACAAAACTAAGAGGAAGCCCACGGAATGGGAGAAGATATTTGTAAATGACATTACAGATAAAGGGCTGATATTCAAGATCTATAAAAAACTTCTCAAACTCAATACCCAAAAAACTAATAACCTAGTCAAAAAATGGGCAGAAGACACAAACAGACACTTCTCTAAAAAATACATACAAATGGCTAATAGACACATAAAAAAGTGTTCAACATCACTAACCATCAGGGAAATACAAATCAGAACCACAATGAGATACCGCATTACACCAGTTAGAATGGCCAAAATTAACAAAACAAGAAACAACAAATGTTGGCAAGGATGTGGAGAAAGGGGAACTCTCTTACACTGTTGGTGGGAATATGAGCTGGTATAGTCCCTCTGGAAAACAGTATGGAGGTTCCTCAAGATGTTAAAAATAGAGCTACCCTATGACCCAGCAATTGCACTACTGGGTATTTACCCCAAAAGATACAGATGTAGTGAAAAGAAGGGGCACATACACCCCAATGTTCATAGGAGAAATGTCTACAATAGCCAAACTGTGGAAAGAGCTGAAATGCCTTTCAACAGATGAATGGATAAAGAATATGTGGTACATATACAAAATGGAATACTATTCAGCCATCAGAAACGATGAATACCCACAATTTGCATCAATATGGATGGAACTAGAGGGGATTATGAAGTAAGTCAAACAGAGAAAGACAATTATCATATGGTTTCACTCAAATGTAGAACATAAGCAATAGCACAGAGGACCACAGGGGAAGGGAGGGAAATCCAAAGAGGGAGAAATCAGAGAGAGATGAATCATGAGAGACTATGGACCCCGAGAAACAATCTGGGGGTTTCAGCAGGGAGGAAGCTGGGTGGAGGTGGTCACAGGGTGATGGGTATTGAGGAGGGCATGTGCTGTGATGAGCACTGGGTATTATACTTAACTAATGAATCATTGAACACTGCATCAGGGACTAATTATGTGCTATACAGTGGTTAACTGAGCATAATAAAAAAATAAACTACAATTTTGTGGAAAAATAAAAATATTTTACTGTTGGTTTGCAACTTCCTCAGGAGCTTCCCAGGTGTAATCTGAAACCAACCTTCATATGTTAATAGCAGGGAGAGACTGAAGAAAGAAACAGGCCATCCAGATTGGTGGATGGCAGGTTTAATAAGCAAGGGAACTTACATACAAGGGTTGTATTGGGCAGATGCAAGACCTGACTAGATTTCTGCACCTGCCCACCAAATCTTAAAAGTTTACATCAAGGCCTTAACTGGATTCAGTCACATGTTCCTCCAGATGGTCTCAGCACCACATTGTTACCTCAAGGCTATGTCCTTGGGGCATTATCTGGGAGTGCGGAAGGCAAGTGAGATGCATTTTCTAAGAACAGGGGAGGGTGTGAGGAGCCTCTGATTGCTTAGATCTAGCTCACAGGTCAACAACAAGAGGCTGCATCCTCTTGATGACCTCCCCCCAAATCTATCCCTCCAAAAATTATAAAGCAAATATTTCCCCAAAATAAGCTTCCTAAAAATATGAAAGTAATTTAGAATGCGAATTTTAAAAGGCAACCTTCCATAGGTTATAATAACGAAAGTTAGAAATTTTTGAAAAAAAATCCTCCCAACTATCACAGCACACTTATGAATTTCTCATGCAATATCAGTAAAAATAAGTGGAAATTTGTGTAAAAAGTACTTCTTTAATGGGTACAGAGAGATCACATGTAATTCCTACATTCAAGGAACTTTTAGTTTTGTAGTCCAGAAAGGACTCTAAAACAAGTAAAGAAGATTCAAACACAAGACAAAATGTGACAAATAGAGGTGTAAACAGAATGTTAGTGGTGTTCAAAGAGGCGAGAAATCACATTTGTTTGGGGAGTCTTGTTTATCCCACAAATGGTGAACCCTGATTTCAGTGGTGGCCAATCCTGTCAACCAACCCAAGAACTCCAAACTTGGTTATAGTCCACTCCATCTTATATGACCCTCGAGCCAACACTTACAAGACAATTTATCCTACAGAGTAAAGGTGTATAATGGAGATTTTACTGGATATTTTGTGAGAATAAAAGAAAATTAATTTACATTACATATCACACAGTTACATTCTAATAATCACAATTAGATATGTCTACACTAGCTCAGAGTCCTTTACTTTCACCTGCTACCTCAGCAGAATTCCCTTTCTATTTGTTCTCCAGAAAAGCCTCAAATATCTCATATTCCAGCCCTCTCTCTATTTCCAATTCCTCTAAATATACTTATGAAACTATTTTCTTTTTTTTTTTTTCTGTAGAGCAAAATCTCTGTTCCAGGCTCTTACAATATTGCACTCCCATATCCATTATTCATACTGTTTAGTAAACAAACATATATTATTAATGTTCTCTCCAAAGAAAAAGGAGATTTTCAAGAACACTTGTCCTCTTGTCCTTTAACACCAAAGAGGGATTAATGAAGGCATATAGCATTTGGCATAGGTCTTAGTATGTGAGTAAAACAAATTTGAAAGTTTGTTTCAGGTCAAAGAATGAGCACTACCTAAGACTTAGAACTAGGAAATGTCTCTCAAATAGAAAATTATGAGTATAGAGGACTCTTTATTTAATTTTTAAGGCAGTAAATGTTAACTAAAAGTTTTTGAGCAAAGAATGCCATAATCAAAGCTGGCAGAAATAATTACAAGACTAGGGGAGAAGAAACTGAGGAGGCCATTAATGTGACTATTACTCAAAGCACCCACAATATCAGAAAAATAATTGATCATTCATTCATGTATTTAACAAGCCATCATTGAGTACAGACTATGTTAGATGTTAGAAATAGATTGACATGTAAGACAGCCAGAAGTTACAACTAAAAAATGCTTCATTCCAATATTCTCATTGGAGGATAAGCCCCACCTATCCAGCCCAGATGGTAAGAGCTCTGCAAAGCCAGGACAAATGTGGGAAGCACATTTCATTTCAAATTTCTTGGTATGTGTAGCCAGTGAGTTAATACAAATGGGGACCATTGGTTAGTACAATTTCAGAGTCAAAAAACTCTCCACTTGCCATGATCATAAACTAAATATATATATATATAAATATATATAAACTAATTATATATATATATATATAATTTTCCATGGGAAATGACTTTTAACTATATTACTATGGATGAGGTATAGTGAGGCCAGATGCAGATTAAGAAATAAATAAGAAAATGTTTTAGTTTGGTATAGTCAGTTCTCAGAGAAAATACAGATGTCATGCAGGGCCACTTAAGGGAAGCATTAGGGTTTGTCAGGAGGCAGAGAGAGACTAGTCAAGTGTATTTATTGTGGTTTCTGCAAGAAGAAATGGGAGAGGCAGGTCAAACAGGCTTAAATTTGGCTAGTTTAAATAATTTCAGTAGGCTTTGAATTGAGATGTTCCTGGATGTCTGGTATTAGGCCCTAGGATTATTTGGGAAGGTGCATTGTTGCTCAAAGTATGAAAGTGCAATAAGGAAGGGGTTTGGGGTATGGACTGAATCTACTGTTCAAGAAGTCTAACTGACTAGCCCCTAGACAGAATTTCAGAACTAAGTCAAGACAGTATTTATAAAAACTATATTATAATAACTGAGATTATTACCAATGACCTAAGGCATGCAATGATAATAATCCTGCATATCCTAATACAAACAACAATTTATTGTCATAGGATGTATTCCTACTTTAAGTACAAGTTTCCATCTCCTGCTGACAGAGCTTCAACTTGTATCAATCTCATGAGGTTGGGGCTTGTGAAATGTTTAGTTCATAAGCATAGAATATCACACAACACATCAACCTACTAGGGGACCTCCTACAGAGTGAAGAAGGGAAGGGAATGGACCTAAAATCATGGAATCTACCAGTTGTGTCATATACCAAATCATAGAGGCTTAAAAAAGTACTGGCATATTTTGCTGAAGGAACAGTTGAAGTGTCGGGTCAAACGAAATACTCTGAAAACATGGACACCATACTGCATGACTCAGGATGAATGTTCATTTAATCAGAAATCTCTATATGGTGCTATGTCTCAAATAGGACCAGAGTAGAAATGGAAATGATCTTACTTATCACCATTCTCAAGGATGCACTGGAGAATTTTGTGCTTTTCTATTCTTACAAATATAAAATCTGTAAGGTTGAGGATCCTGATTGTCAAAAGCATGCATACTCTTGCCATGAGACAACAAGTCTTACTGAATTACAAACTGTACCTTTTGCTATGGTATGTTGGACTTTTCATGTCCAGAGACGGGCAGATAAGAAAAGAAATTGTTGGTTTGGCAAAGATAATTGACTCTGATCAGCAGGAAGAAGTAAGGCTATTTTTTACACAATGGGGACAGAAAAGAATACATGTAGAATCCAGGTGATCTAACTAGGAACTACTTAGAATTCTGTTGTTCAATTGCAATTGTCAATGGACATGTGTAATAACCTTCACCTGAAGAAGGTATGATTACTAAGGATTCAGACCTCTAAAAAAATGAAAGCTTTAGTGACATCACAAGGTATGCCATCAAAACCTGCAAGAAGTAATAGCTGAGGGAGAAAGAAAATTCAGATAGTTAGTGGAGGAGAGGAAGTAGAGTTTGTGGTCCCTCTTGCTACCATAACAAATTATCATATGGTGGCTTAATACAATACAGATTTATTATCTAACACCTCTGGAGGTCAGTAGTCCAAAATAAATCTCACTGGGCTAAAGTCAAGGTGTCAGCAGGATTGTTCCTTCTAGAGGATATAGGAAAGAATCTGATTCCCTGTATTCTAGCTTTTAGAGGTTGCCCAAATTACCTGGATCATGTCCCTGTAAACATCTTATAGCAATTTGAAGTATCTTTTGCTGTTATTTCCACTTATCTTGTCACATCTTCCTCATCTCTCTTCTTCTTCTACCATAACATTGCCCATTCTCCCTCTGCTTCCATCCTTGACTTGGACTCTCCTACCACCTTTTATGAAGACCTCTGTGGTTACATTGGGCCCATATTGATAATCCAGAATAATCTTTCCAGCTAAATATCCTTAACTTAATCAAATTTACAAAGTCCCTTTTACTATAAAAGGTAATATATTCAGTTTCTGGGGATTTGGATGTAGATATCATTGGGGGGCATTATTCTACCACAGTCCACCCTCTGGCCACCAAAGATTTATGTCTATTTGAAATTCAAAATACATTTACCTCATTCAACTAAACCCCAAAGTTTCAACCCATTATACATGGGAACCATGGAGAAGTTGCTCCTAGAACCTGCATGGGGAATTAGATCTATGTGGTGTTTGGAGTGGATTGAGGAGGTCATAAAAATGTGCCACTCAAATATCTTTCTATGAAGAGTATAGAAGACTGATGGCTCAACTTCATCTCTATATTCTCCACTGTACACATGTCAAGACTAAGGTTGTCAAATTAAACAGTAAAAAATACAGAAGTACAAATTAAATTTGAAGTTCAGTAAAATAACAAATATTATTTAGTATGCAATATTTAAGATATTTGGATATATTTATACTAAAAATCATTTAATTATCTGAAATTCAAATTTGTTTCTTGCATTTTATTTGCTAGGCCTAGCCAAAGGTAGGCATCCCTTCTTCTCTTGTCCAAGTCCCCATCTTAACCTAGAACAGAAAAAACCTTCTATGTCAACACACACACACACACACACACACACATCTTCCAAGGAGAAGAATATAGTTAATTAAGGATTGATGTTTAAAGATTCAAATCTAAAATTTTTATTGTCCTGCTCTCCCATTGGCTGGGCAGGCCTTATCATGCTAGACACAAGAAAGATGGAGACTTATAATCAAACCTAGACTTTTTTTCTGGTGACAGGATTTACTCCTGTAATGATTTGACTTCAAAAGAATGAGTGCAGATAACAGCATGTGAATATGAGAGTGGTAACTGAACAAAGGTCATATTTTCTGATGAGATTTCTGCAATTTTACCAGCATTTCATAAACCAGGAGGCAGGTACCTTCTTCATTTCAGCTATATTTTAAGGTGCCATTAAAAGATAATCTAGAAATAAAAATAAAATTGACTGACCTTAAAGTTTCACTATCTGCCTTTGACTAGCATTTTGTGGTGACCTTTCTCTGTCTTAATGACAAAAAATGCCTTTCACATTCTAGTTTCTTCTTGTTTCTATCTGTAAACTATTCCTTGCTATGGCCTTCCTCTCTTTTAGATACAAAATAATTCTTTTTTTTTATTCTTATGTTAATCCCCATACATTACATCATTAGTTTTAGATGAAGTGTTCCATGATTCATTGTTTGTGCATAACACCCAGTGCTCCATGCAGAATGTGCCCTCCTCAATACCCACCACCAGGC
>NC_138385.1:49813433-49835704 GCF_054177405.1 Leptonychotes weddellii
ATTAAGAATTCCTCATATCAATGAGATCATATGATACATGTCTTTCTCTGTTTGACTTATTTCACTCAACATAATACCCTCCAGTTCCATCCACGTCGTTGCAAATGGCAAGATCTCATTCCTTTTGATGGCTGCATAACCCATTCACTTTTTTAGTAGGATGTTCTTTAACCTTCATGTATTTGCAATCTTTTGAAAACTTTTTTCTTGTGGTTGACTTCAAGTTTCATAGCATGTAATCTGAAAATATTCATGGTAGGGTCTCAATCATTTTATACTGGTTGAGACCTGATTTGTGACCCAGTATGTGATCTATTCTGGAGAATGTTTCATGTGCAATTGAAAAGGATGTGTATTCTGATGCTTTAGGATGAAATGTTCTGAATATATCTTTTAAGTCCACCTGGTCCAGTGTTTCATCCAAAGCCGTTGTTTCCTTGTTGATCTGCTCAGATGATCTGTCCATTTCTGTGAGTGGGGTGTTAATGTCCCCTATATTATTGTAATATTATAAATTAATTTTTTGTTTGTTATTAATTGATTTACATATTTGGATGCTCCCAAGTTGGAGACATAAATATTTACAATTGTTAGATTTTTCTTTCTTTCTTTCTTTTTTTTTTTTTTTTTTTGGTGTGGTTGGCTAGACCCTTTTATTATGATATAGTGCCCTTCTTCATGTCTTATTACAGTCTTTGGTTTAAAATCTAGTTTCTTTGATGTAAGTGTGCCTAAACCAGCCTTCTTTTGATGTCCATTAGCATGATAAATCATTTTCCACTCCCTCACTTTCAATGTGGAGTTATCTTGGGTCTTGGGGTCCGAAATGAATCTATTTTAAGGAGCATATCAATGTGTCCTTTTTTAAAAAATCTATTCTGAAACCCAATGTCTTTTGATTAGAGCATTTAGTCCATTTACATTCAGAGTAATTTTTTTTAAAGATTTTATTTATTTATTTGAGAGAGAGAGAGTGAGAGACAGAGAGCACGAGAGGGAAGAGGGTCAGAGGGAGAAGCAGATCCCCCACTGAGCAGGGAGCCCAATGTGGGACTCGATTGTGGGACTCCAGGATCATGACCTGAGCTGAAGGCAGTCGCTTAACCAACTGAGCCACCCAGGCGCCCCAGAGTAATTATTGATAGATATGAATTTAGTGCCGTTGTATTACCTGTAAAGTTGCTGTTCCCATAGATTTTCTCTGTTCTTTTCTAGTCTTTGTTGCTTTCAGCCTCTCTTTTTTGCTCAAAGGGTCCACTTTAATGTTTCCTGCTGAGCTGGTTTAGCGTTCATGAACTCTTTTAGTTTTTGCTTGTCTTGGAAACTCTTTATTTCTCCTATTTTGAATGACAGCCTTGCTGGATAAAATATTCTTGGCTGCATATTTTTCCCATTCAGCACATTGAATGTATTATGTCACTGCCTTCTGGCTTGCTGTGTTTATGTGGACACATCTGCTGCTAACCTTATGTGTCTACCCTTGTAGGCTAAGGATCTTTTGTCCCTACCTGCTTTTAGAATTCTCTTTATCTTTGTATTTTGTAAGTTTCACTATGATATGTGGTTATGTTGACCTGTTTTTTTTTTTAATTTAATTTTTTTCTATTTTTTATTTTGAGGGCAGTTCTCTGTGACTCGGATTTGAATGCCTGTTTCTTTCCTCTGATTGGGGAAGTTCTCAGCTATAATTTGTTCAAATAAACCTCCTGTCCCTTTTTCCTATTCTTCTTCTGGACTCTTATGAAATGGATAGTATTGCACTTTATTGAATCACTGAGTTTCCTAAGTCTATGTTTATGATCTAATAATTTTCTTTCCCTCTTCTTTTCAGCTTCATTATTTTCCATAATTTTATCTTCTATATCACCTATTCATTCTTCTGCTTCTTCCTCCCTCATTGTGATTATATCCAGTCAATTTTGCATCTCAGTTATAGCATTTTTTTAAATTTCAGCCTGACTAGTTTTTAGATCTCTTATTTCTGCAGCCAAGGTTTCTCTGTTTTCTTCTATGTTTCTTTCAAGCCCAGCTAGTATTCTTATGACTGCTGTTCTAAATTATTGTTCAGATATATTGCTTATATCTCTTTTGAGCAAATTCTTGTCTATGATTTCTTCTTGATCTTTCTTCTGTCGAGAATTCTTCCATCTTGTCAGTTTGTCTAGGTTTCTGTCTTTTGTGTGTTATGAAAGCTTGTTATGTTTCCTGCTCCTGAGAGTAATTCTATATTAAGAAGGGGTTCTACACTGTGAAGAGCCTGGTGCTTCAGGAAGTGTTTCTGGTATTGCTGCGTGCACTCTCCTGTTATATTTTGGCTGCTCTTTCCCACTGGTCAGTCCTTTGCAGAGTTCCTCCTTGCTTGCAGTGAGGAGTGTTTGGACTTTTAACTAGGTGTGCTTTGATTTGTTTGTTAAGATAAGCCTGATTTTTAAAAAGCCTGATTCAAGAAGAGAGAAAATGAAAAGGAACAAGAAAGCAAACAAACATAGAAACAAAAAAGTATAAGCCCATTTCCAAAGAAAAAGAAGGGAAAAGAAAGAGGAAAATAAAAGCCTGATTCCAAAAATAAGAAAAGGAAACAAACAAGCCAAAAAGTGAACAAAAAAGTATAAGCCTGATGTCAAATAAAAAAGAAAAAAGATAAAAATATTTTTAAAATAAAGTAAAATATATAAAATAAAAAAATAAAATATAAATTAAACAATTAAAAAAAGAATAAGGAATAAAAAAAATGAAACAAAACAAAACAAAACAAAAAAACCAGCTTGGTCCTGCTTCCACTGGATCTGAAGCTGAAGCTTTGGAGCACTCTATGATTAGTAGCCTTGAGGCATGGTCAGGACCTGTGTTGGTCTTTGAAGGGAGAGGCCTGCTGTGCTTGCTCACTGTCAGATCTGCCCTAATAAAGATGGCCCTTCTAGGCACAGGGGCGTGGGATTTGGTGTAAGCAACTCCAGGCTCCACTGCAAGCACTGTTTCTCTTTGATGTTTGGCTATGCTGGGGTGGGGGTGGCATCCCCCTACCCTCTCCTCTCTGGGGAGTGGAACTTGTGACTGTCACTGTCCAGGAGGTCCTCACAGAAAAGTGAATAATATTCTCTTCTGTGTCCCAGGCTTTTGTCAGATCCCTGCCTCAGTCTGTCTGTGCCCAGCAGTCAACATGCTCCATGCCAGAGTTCTCCTCTGTTTTATCTCTGGGCAGCTGGGATTCAAAACAACCCATCTTAAAATACCCAGAAGCTCATGGACCTGCTCCCTTCCCACCTGTAAGAGAGCCTTGCAGAATTGCAGCATGCAACTTTCTGTCCCAGAAAAGCAGTCACACACCTGTGCAAGTGCCAGGAGTCTATGCTGAAACAGTAAAAAGCTATGACCAGGTTATCCGTCCTCTGTGCACACCTCTGTCCCCAGGTGTTGAATGGCCACTCAATACTGCCTCGTAGGTCTTTTGTTCTTGGAGAAGCAAAATTCTCTCTTTCAAATGCACTCCAGGAAGGGGAACCTTCTCTCCCCATGCAACCCAAGGGATCCCCACACCACTGCACCTTGTGTTATCCCTATGCATGGCTCACTCTCTCACTTTCTCCCTCTCTTGCTTACTAAGCTCTGCAAAAAGTGTCCCCCCCCCAGCACTGTAGTTTTGTCTCTCCCAATTCACATCTCTGAACCCTCTATCTGCCATGTTCTCTCCCTCAGTTGCGCAGATTGTTTTCTTAATCCTCAGAGCAATTTCCTAGTTGTTCAAAATGATTTGATGTTGATCTAGCTGTGTTCAAGGGATGAAGCAAGCCCAGAGTCCCCCTACTACTCCACCATCTTAACTCACTCAGTACTGTTTTGATTGCTACAGTTTTGTAATATAACTTGAAGTCCAGAAATGTGACATAATGCCTCCAGCTTGCTTTGCTTTTCCTTTTCAAAAATTCTTAAGCCATTTGAGGTCTTTTGTGGTTCCATATAAATTCTAGGATTGTTTGTTCTTGTTCTGTGAAAAATGCTTTGGTATTTTGATAAGGATTGCATTAAATGTGTAGATTGCTTTGGGTAGTATAAATACTTTAACAATAATTGTCTTCTGATCCATGAGCATGGAATCCTTTTTATGCATATTTGTTTATTTTTTAATTAAAAATAACTATTTCTTTATGCCATCTTTAATTTCTTTCATCAATGTGTTACATTTTTCAAAGTACAAATTTTTCACCACTTTGATTAGGTTTATTCTTAGGTATTTTATTATTTGAGGGCAATTGTAAATGGGATTTTTTTCTTAGTTTTTTTTTTTCTGCTTCTTCATTATTAGTGTATAGAGGTTTGCAACAGATTTTTGCACATTGATTTTGTATCCAGCAACTTTACTGAAATATTTTTATCAGTTCTAACATTTTTTTTTTCAGAATCTATTGGGTTTTCTATATAGAGCATCATGTCACCAGCAAATGGAGAAAGTTTTCCTTCTTCCTTAGTTATTTGGATGCCTTTTAATGATTTTTGTTCTCTGATTGCTGTGGCTGAGACCTATAATACTATATGGAATAACAGTGAGAGTCATCCTAGTCTTTATCCTTATCTTAGGGGGAAAGTTTTCAGTTTTTCTCCATTGAGTATGATATTCATTATAGGTTTTTCATATATGGCTTTTATTATGTTGAGGTATGTTCCCTCTAAACCTACTTTGTCAAGGAATTTTATCATGAGCAGATGTTGTATTTTGTCTAATGCTTTTTCTGCTTCCATTGTAGTGATCATATGGTTTTTATCTTTTCTCTTATTCATGTGATGTATTCTGTTAATTGATTTTCAAATATTCAAACACCTTGGCATCCTGGGACTAAATCCCACTTGATCATGATGATTTTATTTTTCATGTATTGTTGGATTTAGTTTGCTAGTATTTTGTTGAAGGATTTTTGCATCTATGTTCATCAGAGATGTTGGCCTGTAATTCTCCTTTATTGTGGTATATTTATTGGGTTTTGGTAGCAGGGTAATAGTGGCCTCATAGAATGAATTTTAAATTTTTCCTTCCATTTACATTTGTTTGGAATAGTTTAAGAATAGGTATTAATTTTTCTTTAAATGTTTAGTAGCATTTGCCTGTAGGTCATCTGGCCCTGGACTTTTGTTTATTGGGTGTTTTTTTATTACTAATTCAATTTCCTTGCTGATTGTAGGTCTGTTCAAGTCTTGAATTTCTTCCTGTTTCAGTTTGGTAGTTTATATGCTTCTAGGAATTTATCCATTTCTTTCAGGTTATCTATTTTATTGGCATAGAGTTTTTCATAATATTATCTTATAATTGTATTTCTGTTTTGTTGTTCTTATTGTCATTATTTCTACTCTACCTTTTGTGATTTAGTGACAACTAAACCAGTCCTACAAGAAATATTAAAGGGCACTCTGAGTGTAAAAGAGAGACCAAATGTGATGAAGACAAGAAAGGAACAGGGAACAGGTGTCTGGGCTGCTCTGTCAGTTAAGTGTCTGACTTGATTTTGGCTCAGGCTCAAGTCATGATCTCAGGGTCATGAGATGGAGCCCTGCGTTTGGGCTCTGTGCTCAGCAGGAAGTCTGCTTCTCTTCCTCTTGCTCTCCCTCTGCCCTTCCATCCACTTTCTTTCTAAAATAAATAAATGAATGAATGAATGAATGAATGAATGAATAAATAAATAAATCTTTTTTAAAAAAGGAACAGGGGACATCTCCAGATACTATGACAATACAAGTTATAAAACGGCAACACATACGTATTTATCAAAAAATTACTTTAATATAAATGGACTAAGCCTTATAATCAAAAGATATAGGGTTGCAGAATGGTTTAAAAAAAAGAAGACCCATGTATACGCTTCCTACAAGGGACCCATTTTAGCCGTAAAGACACCTGCAGATTGAAAATGTGGGGCTAGAGAAACATTTATCATGCAGATGGATGTCAAAACGAAACTGGAGTAAGAATACTTACATTGAAAAAAAAAAAAGAATACTTACATTGGACAACCTAGACTTCAAAACAAATCTTTAAAAAGAGACAAAAAATGACATTATATAATCATAAAGGTGAAAATCCAACAAAAACATATAACGATTGTAAATAATAATGCACCATACATGGGCACATGCAAATACATAAATACTTTGTAACAAACAAAAGGAACAAATGGATCATAACACAGTAATACTAGGTGATTTTGACACCTCACATCAATGAACAGATCATCTAAACAAAATAAATAAGGAAACAATGGCTTTGAATGACACACTGGACCAGATTGACTTAACAGATATACTCAGAACATTTCATCCTAAAACAGCAGAATACACATTCTTTTTAAGTTCACAAAGAACATTCTCCAGAATAGATCACATATCAAGTCACAAAACATGCCTCAACAAATATGAAAACACTGAAATTACACCATGCAACTTTTCTGACCACAACTCTGAAACTAGAAGTCAACTATAAGAAAAAAATTGGGAAAGATCACAAATACACAGAGGTTAAACAGCATTCTATTAAACAGTGAATGGGTCAGACAGGAAATCAAATAAGAAATAGAAAAATACAGGGAAATAAATGAAAATGAAAACACAATGGTCCAAAACCTTTGGGATGTAGCAAAGGCAGTCCCAAGAGGGAAGTATATAGGTATACAGCTCTACTTAAGAAGCAAAAAAAAAAAAAAAAAAAAAATAGAGAGAAAGCTCAAATAAACACTGTACTCTTACATCTAAAGGAACTAGAAACAGAATAACATATGAAGCCTAAATCCAGTAGAAAGAAGGGAATAATAAAGATTAGAGCAGAAATAAATGATATATAAATTATAAAGCAATAGAACAGATCAAAGAAACCAGGAGTTGATTCTTCAAAAAATAAATAAAATTGATAAACTTCTAGACAGGCTTATCAAAAAGAAAAGAGAGAGGACCCAAATCAAAAATTTATTTATCACCACTTTATGCCACTTTGGTTGCTGTGTGTCTTGGTGTGGACATCCTTTGGTCGATTTTGTGGGGGGATCTCTGTGGTTACTGAATCTGGATGTCTCTTTCCTTCCCTAGATTTGGGAAGTTTTCAGCTATTATTTCTTCAATTAAATTTTCTGCCCCGGGGCGCCTGGGTGGCTCAGTTGGTTAAGAGACTGCCTTCGGCTCAGGTCATGATCCTGGAGTCCTGGGATCGAGTCCCACATCGGGCTCCCTGCTTGGCGGGGGGTCTGCTTCTCCCTCTGCCCTCTTCCCTCTCATGCTCTCTGTCTCTCATTCTCTCTCTCTCAAATAAATAAATAAAATCTTTAAAAAAAAAATTTTCTGCCCCCTTTTCTCTCTCTTCTCCTTCTGAGATCACTATAATGTGAATGGTATTATGCTTGATGGAGTCACTGAGTTCCAAAGTCTATTCTCATTTTGTATAATTATTTTTTGTCATTTGTTTAGTTTGATAACCTTACATTACTGTGTCTTCTAGTTCATTAATCTGTTCCTCTGCCTCTTCCACTCTGCTATTTATTCCATCAAGTGTATTTTTAATTTAATTGATTATATTCTTCATCCCTGTTTCTTTTTTTTATGTTTTCTATCTCTTTCTTAAGGGTCTCACTGATGTCCTCCACTCTTTTCTCAAGTCCAGGGAGTATCTTTGCGATCATCACTTCAAATTCTCTATTATGCTTGTTCCTTAAGTCCAGTGAGTATCTTGGTGACCATTGTTTCAAATTCTCTATTATGCTTGTTCCTTATATCCATTTTGCTTATGTCTCTTGTTGTGGTCTTGTCCTGTTATTTCATTTGTGACATATTCCTCTGCTTCCTCATTTTGTCTAAATGGCTGTGTCTATCTATATGTGTGTTGTGTTTTTTTTTTAAGATTTTATTGATTTATTTGACACAGTGAGAGAGACAGCTAGAGAGGGAACACAAGCAGGGGGAGCGGGAGAAGCAGGCTCCCAGCTGAGCAGGGAGCCCAATGCGGGGCTCGACCTCAGGACCCTGGGATCATGACCTGAGCCGAAGGGAGATGCTTAACGATTGAGCCACCAAGGCACCCCTATTTATATGTGTTAGGTATGTTAGCTATATCTCTTGTTCTTGAAAGTAGTGAGCAGGGTGTGCACTCTTTACTAAGTGGTGGTGGTCCTTCTCCACTGGTGATAGGCAGCATCCATGGAGACTGAGGCCAGCCAGGGTTGTTCTGTAAAACACTTGAGGGTAGGGGGTACAGTTCTGAGAAGGCCTGTGCATCTTCTGCAGGTGGTTAGGAGATGAAATATTGGTAAGTTTTGGGTGGGTCTTCTAGGGAAGGGGATTTGCAGCACCAGAACTGAGACAGGTCTGGCTGGAGGGGGCAGGGTGTGATGTAAGCATGTAAGCAATTTAGGTAGTATGTGCTGGTGCTGTGCTGGATCCCATAGGTGTCTGTGTGTTTATGATGAGGGGTGGGGGAGAGAAATGGCACCTGCCAGCTACCTTGTTCCTGGAGAAGTCTCAGTGGACTGTGAGATTAGTAACTAACCCTCCCTGTCATAAGCCCCAGGTTCCTTTCAAACTGCTGCCTCCAAGCTGTATTTCTGCAGATTGTTTGCTGTGCTGTCTCTTTAAGGGCAGGGGCTCAGCTTCCTATTGACCTCCATACTTTCTCAGAGCAATACCCACTGATTTTTAAAGTTCCATGCTTTACCTCCCATTGGTTGTGAGCACTCAAGAAATTTGGTTCATCCTGAGTCTGAAAGCCAAGTGCTGTGAGGATTTCTCTTCCTCTTACAGGCTCCCCAGTATGCCAGTCTATCTGTTGCCCCCTTCCATGCCTGCAGCTCCCTCCCTCTGGTGGTCAGACCCATAGGTTATAAGTTCCCACTGAGTCCTTGCCCTTCCTACCATCTTCCATGTGGCCTCTTCTCTACATTTAGTTGTAGAGGTTGTTCAGCCAGTCTTTGAGTCTTTTTCTGGGTGGTTTGCTCTGATGAAAGTGTTAATTAGTTGTATCCATGGGACTGGGTGAGTTTAGGACCCTCTTAGTCTGCCATCTTCTCTGGAAGTTCTGTCTATTCATGTGATGTCTATCTTCATTAGGGTCTGATAATACATTAGTTGGTGACTGGAAGCTGATATGTGTTGAGGGGAAACCTAAGAAAGTGATAAATTGTAGATGCATTTACTCTTTTGTTCTGAAAGATGATCTTTTATAAAACCCTTTTTGTTCATTTACCTGTTATGCTGTGGAGTTCATCACATCAAATATAAGGGCAGAGATACTAATGTGCCAATGCAGCCCCAATCTCTTCAGTAGATGACTGAAAATAAACACTGGAAAAAGTCTTAGTATACTTGAAGAGAGGACTGTGACAGTTTTAATTTTGAAACACAATTTACCCAGCCACAATCTTGGCTTAGGAAGTTGTCTGGGCCATTAAGGAAGACTTGAGGAGTCACATAACTATGTGTATGCTCCAGTAAAGGACACACATGACAAAATTATTTCTAGTTAAGCTCATTTTCCAATGCACACATCCCCTAGAACCAGATTATTTACCTTCCAGGACTGAATTGCTTAGGGATTGCATTTATCTTTAGTAAAAAATGCCTGGAAGAACAATGGTTTACACAAATTGTAGGTATTTTTTTCTTTTGCAAAAAAAATATATATTCTAGAGGTAAGCAATCTAGGTCTCATTGGTTGTTTCCATACTCTCTTCAGCTCCTTTTTATTTTGCTTCTTTCTCATTCTTAACATGTATGTAGCTTCTAGCTATAAGTTTACATCATGGTCATTAGATGTTTGCTGTTGTTCTAGCCAATATTGTCACATTCCAATTAATAGGCAAAATGAAGGCAAGAGTATAAACATCTCTTTGCTGAATCAGAAATCCATCTTTTTATAAAGAACTTTCCTAGAATGACTGCTTATATCACATTGACACTCTTGTCTGCAAGAAGCCTGAAAATTATAGCTTTTATACTGCATCACCACCCCCAAAATAGGATTCTGTTATTAATGGAGAAAGTGAGAGTCAATATTTGTAGGCAAGTATAAGTCTTTTCCATAAAATTACTGGTGGGTTGTATAGTTATGCAATAGTCTTGGGAAAGATCTGTAGCTTGCCTTTCCTCCTTCGTCAGACAGTAGAGCTACTTGCTATTATTTAAACTGGCTTATGCTCTTTAAATGTTCTTCATTTTAAAAACTCTTTTAATATATTTAAATTGCTAAGTAAACCTTAGTATCTGAACACTAACCCACCAGCACCAGCTGTAAAAACCGTTTTGTTACAAATGTCAAATATTTGGATGTATCCTGACTTTATGGGGAAAAAAATGATACTGTTTTACCAAAGATTTTGTTGTTGTTGTTGCTCATGTTAATAAGCAAGAAAAGGGAGACACAGAGTGGTTAATTAATTTGAATAAGGTCTCAAAGCTACACCTGGAGGCCATGGTTGGCTATTCATAGTCCAATCAGTTCTACATGATCTTTCTCTCTTTGTTTTCCACCATTAATCTAACATAAGATCACTCCCAAGATTTTATCTTGTGCAAAGAAGTAAAAATGAACACATTACTTGTGGACATGTCCTACATTATTTTATAAATTGGAAGTAGTTTGGAAAAACATTCAAAAAACAGAGGTTTAAGACCCAAATTCACCGTGTAAGAGCTATCAATAAGACCTTGAAGATTTTGGACAATTAGCTTATCTCCTAACCTTCATTAACTCCATTCTCTACTCTAAAATAAAAATAATAATCTTCTCCTTATGTACATCACAAAATGATGGTGAAGACTGTCTAAAATTTCACATATTTGTAATTTTCCTTTATGTTCACTACACCACTTTACTTTATACTACCAACTTTTCTCACTTGGACTACTGTAGTAACATTCTGCTAGTCTTCCATTTCTCACTGTAACTTCCATTCAAATTTAGTCTCTGCACTCATTCAGGAGTGATATTTTCAAATTGCAAATCTAATATGCTACTTTCCTGTGCAAATCATTTCAATGACTCTGCACTGTTTTTAGTCTAAAGACAAAACACATTAGCATGGTGTATGAGGTTTTCATCTTATAGCATGCCCTTTCTGACTACAGAATCTTTGTACATAATAGTCCCTTTATTCCTTCCTTCACATCTCTCTACATAAACACATAGCTCAACCCTTAAACATCTGTTTACAAGTCAGTTTTTCAGAGTAAACATCCTTGATGACCCATAAACAAAAATTAATTTGAATTCCCATTACTTACCATTATAATACTCTGATTCTGATAGTATTTATCAGTTTACAATTTTATCTTTACTTCAATGATTATTTGATTAATGTCTATGTAACACATTAGGCTAAGATTTATGAAAACCTGTTTTGTCCACCATTGTGTCTTTCAACAGTTTGCACAATGCCTGAAATATAGTAAAAGGTTCAATAAATATTTGTTGAATAAGTAAGCCAAATGATATAATAAATAAGAAAACGTGTTGTGATGAGTACTGAGTGTTATATGTAAGTGGTGAATTACTAAATTCTACTCCTGAAGGCAATATTGCACTATATTTAACTAAATAGAATTTAAATAAAAGACTTGAAACAAAAAAAAAATTAATTATAGTTGACAAACAATGTTACATTAGCTTCAGGTGTGCAACAGTGATTCTATGCATTATACTATGTTCACCACAAGTGTAGCTTTATGTCACCATACAACACTATTACAATACCATTGACTATATTCCTTACTTTGTATTTTTCATATTTTTTACTCATTAATTCCATAACTGGAAGCCTATACCTTCTACTCCTCTTCACCCATTTTGCCCATCCTCCCACAATACTCCCTGTTGGCAACAGCCACTTCTTTGTATTTATGGTTCTGTTTCTGTTATTTGTTTGTTACATTCTACATAATAAGTGAAATTATATGGCATTTGTCATTTTCTGCCTGACTTATTTCATTTAGTGCAATACCCTCTAGGTCATGTTGTCACAAATGGCAAGATCCCATTCTTTTTTGATAGCTGAGTGAAATTTCATTAAATATATATATATGTATATGTATATATATATATATATATATATATATATATATAATATTTTTTAACCATACATCCATCAATGGACACAGATTCTTCCATATCTTGGCTATTTTAATAATGCTGTAATAAACATAAGTGTGCATATATCTTTCCAGATTAGTGTTTGCATTCCTTTTGGGTAAATATCCAGAAGGGAATTACTGAATCATATCATAATTGTATTTTTAAAATTTTGAGTAATCTCTATACTGTTTTCCATAGTGGTTGCACCAATTTACATTCCCAGCAACAGGGCATGTGGGTTCTCTTTTCTTCACATCCTTGCCAAAACTTTCTATGTCTTGCCTTTTGGATAATAGCCATTCTAACTTGTGTGAGGTGATATCTCATTGTGGATTTTATTTGCATTTCCCTGATGATTAGTAATGTGGAGCATCTTTTCATGTGATTGTTGGCCATCTGTAAGTCTTCTTTGGAAAAAAAAAAGTCTAGTCAGGTTTTCTGCTCATTTTTAAATCATATTATTATTATTATTATTATTACTATTATCATTATTATCACTATTTGTATTGAGTTGTGTAAGTTCTTTATATATTTTGGATATTAACCCCTTATCTTATATATCATTTGCAAATATCTTCTCCCACTCAGTAGGTTGCCTTTTCATTTTATTGATGGTCTTCTTTAGTGTGCAAAAGTTTTTATTTTTTATTTTTATTTTGGTGTAGTCCCAATAATTTGTCTCGTTTTTGTTTCCCTTGCCTGAGGAGACATATCTAGAAAAATGTTGCCAAGGCTGATGTCCAAGAGATTATTGCCTATGTTTTCTTTAAGAAATGTTAGTTTCATGAAACTCTTTTACACTTGAAAATATTGTATAAATTCTAGTGTGATTATTATTTTTATCATCACTATTATTATTACTTGATCTTTAGGAGCATTCTTTTTGGTGCCTAGAAAGGTGCTAGAAATATAGTATATATTTAATAAATGTTCAAAAAGTGAATTACCAGAGAATATCAGATAATTTGTGACAGAATTAATTTATATCAAATTTTAAGTAGAAAAAGATGGCACAGAAGTTTGGAAGGGGATAAAGTTAGCATGAATATCATTTCATCTAGATGCCAGAGAAGTTTTAACTACCAGAAAGTCAGGGCTTATTGGTCTATGGGAAGTCAGAAAGACAGCAAGAATAAGAGGACACTAAGTTCTAGACATACAAAAATAATATTAAGGCCAGAGACCTGTTAATCTCATTCCATAGACTGTTGCTTTTACCCCAAGAATTGTGTCTATTTATGCCCAAAACTGAATTTGTTGACTAGTTTTGATAGGATGCTAACTAGCCACATAATGAGACTCAAGGAACTAAAACCTAGGCAAGGTAAATTTTGATGGTGAAAAGAACAGAAAGATCCAGAGAAGTATTATATGCATATAGAATTCTTTTTTTGGCACTCTACACTATGGAAACCTGGCAATCAAGAAACAGTATGAGCACATTTAATTGTTTGTAATAGTAGGGGAGCATGTAAAGGCAGAAGAGGACATTGCAACTGTAATGGGTAGGAGGTAAATAAAAAACCCAGGAAAATTTTATCTTACAGTTTTGCCAAGGCTACTCTATATGCATCATCATATTAGATAAAACCAATACACAGGAGTTTAGAATTTCAAGGAAATCAGAACACATTAGAACCTCATGTGTGGTCAAGTCTCTCCTTTTATATTCAAGAGATAATTTGTGCAAACCTTGGGGTATGAATATGTGGTTAGAAACAAACTTCCATGAATTTTCCTTCTAAATCAAACCTAAAGTTTTGCCACTGAACTAGTACAAAACATGAAAATTGTAATGCTATAGAATCCATGGAACTGGTGCTGTATCACAAAGAAGTTAGAAGAGGGTGTTGTTTGTGTTTGTTTTTTTTTTAACTCATCACGTAATTTAATGTAAAACTCATTCCTTCAGTGATGATGATGATTATGATTTTTATTCAGTGATGATGATGATTATCATTGTTATTATTATCATTAGTTGCAATCCTCAAAGCTGGCTAGTGGGAATAAAAACTATACATATTATTCAAGGGAAATAGACTTAGTAGGTGGATAAAAGGAAACCATCTAAAGTTGTTTTACAGTTTTAATTTGGAAATCCCCTCTTACACACCTGTTATTCATTTACCATCTTTCTACAACAAATAAACTTTACATGGAAGAATCAATTAATTTTGAACTCCTGGCCAGATTTATGATGCCATTTTCTGTGTGGTAATAAAACAGAAAACATACCAAAAATTAGATCATGTGGACGGCATCCTACAGATCATGGTTGTATGATCCACATTTACACTTTGAGTTTATAGGAAGTGAATAACTGATAGAATTAGCAAATCTTTCTGAAAAGTTCCTAAACCTCTTTATAATTGTATCTTCCTATTGAATTCAACATATGTAACCTGAACAATAATTTAAAAGGTACCTACTATGTGCCAGGAACTATTTTAGGTATTTGAAAACAATGAGGCATACAAGTACTGTTCCTCCATTCCCTCTACCATGTGGTAGAAGGGTGTGTGTGTGTGTCTCAGGGGAGAAATGGAGACAATTAGACCAACAAATGCAACACAATGAAGTATAAATTATTGTGATATTATTAAATTTATTTTACAAGTGAGGAACTTGTAAAAAAAAGATGAAAAGGTTAAAAAAGATGAAGTGATTTATAGTGACAAACTCAAGTCTTTGGAGTAACAAATATTGTATCGTATATTCTTGGGTATTGAGTGTTTTGATGCTTGTGGCAGTGCCCAACTTGCTTTTCTAGCTGCCTCAGAGGAAGGAAAAGGTTTGGTGAAGGGAACAGAAAATGAGATGTCTTTTGCTTCTATATTGGGCAGGAACTACTTAATAATGTCAGTGATCTTGCCATGAAATAAGAAACAACTAGAAGTTTAGAATGTACAATATTTTTTTAAATAAAAAAAAAAATGAACACCAGGAGTATATAGGCATTTGTTTGCCCAAGCTGGTTTCAATAAAAAGCCATTGTAGAGTGTAAGATTATGTGGCTTACCCTTGGACAATACAATCGTAAAACTTCTTTAAGGAATAGCAGATTTTTTGCAAGTGAAGTGTGTTACTGTTTCTTGGATGGAAGAGTATGCATCTTCTTTAAAATTGGTACACTATTTCCCTCACTTTATTATAAATATTATGATTCATTCACAGTTACCACTTACAGAAGCCTACAGATGATATTGAAATGAACCTGTTGCATCTTCTTTCCAACCTCCTTTGCCCTCCATAGATCCTTTACCCTACTTAGCACTTAAGTGAGGAATAGTTTATATATAGGAGCCATACAAAGCAAACTCCTAATTTTAGGTAAGCTGTTTGTGGGAGAGTATGTATGGTTTCATAAAACAGAAAAAAAAAAACACTTTTTTTTGCAATATTTCATGTCAATTTTTAAGCAGGAGTAACCAATGCAGAGCAAATTCTTGATAGGACAACTGGGACCTAGTTGAGACAACAGGTTCCTCTCAAACATAGATACTGCATTCAGACTTCAGACTCTGAGACATGTGTTTCTTGTTTGGGGTTATAATAAACAGGAGGGAAGCAATTAAAAGATGCTAGGAATAAAATCTAAATAAGATACGAAATTTTTCTCTTAGGATCTCTGAAGATAATTGATGTCTTGCCAGTAAAAATTATTTTTCTGGAAATTCTCTGAAAGAATATGGAGAAAGTGATTTAGGTCATTTCCAAGGCCAAATTATAAAACAGACATAACTTCTACTTGCTAATCTTTCTCGTATGATGTTAATGCTTGGAAACCAGCTACCTTGATATGTGGAAGGCCACACTAGCCTACTGGAGAGATCCCATGAAGAAATATACATGAAGAGCAATTGTATCTCCCAGCGAACATCTTTCATCAACTATATACATATATCTATCTATATCTATATCTATATCTATATCTATATCATCTATATCTTCAGCTGATTCTAGTTCCTATCCTTCAAGTCTTTGAAATAAGGTCTCAGAAACTGTGGAGCAGAGACAAACTGTACAATTTTGTCCTGCCTTAATTTCTAACTCACATAAACAGTGAGATATAATAAATTATGTCTATTATTTTAAGCCAGTAAATTTTTATGTAATTTATTATACAACATGAGATACCAGGAATGTAATTGGGTACTGGGAGTGGAGTTCTGTCATAATGAAAATCTAAAAACCTAGCAGTAGCTTTAGGAAAAGGAAACAGGCAAAAATCAAAGAAGGCCCTGAAGAAGCTATTAGTAGAAATGTTTTGGCTCTCTAGAAGGTTGTAGGTAAAGACTAAAAGAAAAACCAGGAAATATCACTGGAAGCCAGAAAAAAAGTGAAATTTTCACAACAATGTTGTTTACAGCATATGTAAAAGAAAAAAAAAAATCACCTAATGAAATGAATGATATGTCTTTGATTTCCAGGCAGAGTTAGAAAGGACTCCTGGCTTCTTCTTGCTGTTCATAGTAAAATGTGAAGGGGAAAAATAGGTTAGACTAAAGGAAAAACTGTTACATGGAAAGGAGCCAGGGTGTGTTGGTTTTGAAAATAATATTGTTTATCAGAAACAAAAATCATACAGACTGGAAAGGAAGAAATAAAACTATTCTATTTACATATTTTATAATATTTTACATAGAAAACCTTAATGAATTCATTGAAAGCTTATTATAAATAATAAATGAATTCAGGAAGATTGCAAGTAAAAAATCAATATAGAAATCATTTTATATTTATACACTAACAATGAATAATCCAAATATAAAATTTAAAAAATCCATTTACAATAGCACCAAAAAAGATAAAATACTTATACATGAATCTCTTAAAAAAAAAAGGTAAGGCATATATACTGAAAGGTATAAAATATTATTGAGAGCGCCTGGGTGGCTCAGTTGGTTAAGCGACTACCTTCGACTCAGGTCATGATCCTGGAGTCCCAGGATCGAGTCCCATATCAGGCTCCTTGCTCAGCAGGGGGTCTGCTTCTCCCTCTGACCCTCCCCCCTCTCATGTGCTCTCTCTCTCTCATTCTCTCTCTCAAATAAATAAATAAAATCTTTAAAAAAAATAAAAAATAAAAATAAATAAAATATTATTGAAAAATTTTCCATCTTTTTCTGTCTTCTTCAATTTCTTTTATGAGTGTTCTGTAGCTCCTAGAGTATAGATCCTTTACCTCTGGTTAGATTTATTTCAAGGTATCTTATGGTTTTGGTGCTACTGTAAATTGAAACATTTCTCGAATTTCTCTTTCTACAGTTGCATTGTTAGTTTATAAGAAAGCAACTGATTTCTGTGCATTGATTTTGTATCCTGCCACATTACTGAATTGCTGTATGAGATCTAGTAATGTGGGGGTGGAGTCTTTTGGGTTTTCCAAATAAGTATCATGTCATCTGTGAAGAGAGAGAGTTTGACATCTTCTTTGCAAATTTGAATAATATTTATTTCTTTTTGTTGTCTGATTGCTGTTGCAAGGGCTTCTAGTACTATGTTGAACAATAGTGGCAAAAGTGGGCATCCTTGATGTGTTCCTGATCTTAAGGGAAAGGCTCTTAGCTTTTCCTCATTGAGGATGATATTCGCTGTGGGTTTTTCATAGATGGATTTTATGAACTTGAGGAATGGTCCCTCTATCGCTATACTCTGAAGAGTTTTAATCAGGAAAGGATGCTGTATTTTGTCAAATGCTTTTTCTGCATCAATTGAGAGGACCATATGGTTCTTCTATCTCCTCTTATTAATGGGTTCTATCACATTGATTTGCAAATGTTGAACCATGCTTGCATCACGGGGATAAATCTCACTTGGTCGTGGTGGATGTTCCTTTTAATGTATTGCTGGATCCTATTAGCTAGGATTTTGTTGAGAATTTTGGAATCCATATTCATCAGAGATATCAGTCTGAAATTCTCTTTTTTGATGGGATCTTTGCCTGGTTTGGGGATTAAGGTAATGCTGGCCTCATAGAATGAGTCTGGAAGTTTTCATTCTGTTTCTATTTTTTGAAACAGCTTCAGGAGAATAGGTATTATTTCTTCTTTGAATGTTTGGTAGAATTCCCCACTGAATCCATCAGGCCCTGGACTCTGGTTTTTTGGGAGGTTTTTGATCACTGCTTCAATCTCGTTACTGGTTATTGGTCTATTCATGTTGTCAATTTCCTCCTGTTTCAGTTTTGGCAGTTTATAGGTTTTTCAGGAAGGCATCCATTTCTTCCAGGTTGCTTAATTAATTGAGAGAGTTGTTGATAATGATTTCTAATAATTGTTTCTATTTCCTTGGTGTTAGTCGTGAACTCTCCCCTTTCAATCATAATTTTATTAATTTGGGTCCTTTCTCTTTTCTTTTGCATAAGTCTGGCCTGTGGTTTATTGATCTTATTAATTCTTTCAAAGAACCAGCTTCTAGTTTCATTGATCTGATCTACTGTGTTTCCGGTTTCTAATTCATTGATCTCTGCTGTAATCTTAATTATTTGTATTCTAATGTATGGCTTTGGCATCATTTGTTGTTTTTTCTCCAGTTCTTTAAGCTGTAAAGTTAGTTGGTGAATTTGGGGTTTTTCTATTTTTTTTGAGTGAGGCTTGGATGGCTATGTATTTCCCCCTTAAGACTGCTTTTGCAGTATCCCATAGGTTTTGGGCTGATGTGTTTTCCTTTTCATTGGATTCCATGAATTGTTTAAATTTTTCTTTGATTTTCTGGTTGACCCAAACATTCGTGAGCAGAGTGTTCTTTAGCTTCCAAGTGTTTGAATTTCTTCCAAAATTTTTCTTGTGATTGAGTTCCAATTTTAAAGCATTATGGTCTGAGAATATGCAGGGAATAATCTCAGTCTTATGGTATCAGTTGAAACCTGATGTATCACCCAGTATGTGGTCTATTCAGGAGAAAGTTCCATGTGTGCTCAAGAAGAATGAGTATTCTGTTGTGTTAGGGTGGAAGGTTGTCTATATATCTATGAGGTCCATCTGGTCCAGTGTGTCATTCAAAGCTCTTGTTTCTTTGTTGATTTTCTGCTTAGATGATCTGTCCATTGCTGAGAGTGGAGTATTGAGGTCTCCTACAATTAACATATTTTTATCAATATGATTCTTTATTTTGGTTAACAGTTGGCTTACGTAGATGGCTGCTCCCATGTTGAGGGTGTAGATATTTACAGTTGTTAGATCTTCTTGTTGGATAGACCCTTTAAGAAGGATATAGTGTCCTTCTGTACCTCTAACTACAGTCTTTAGCTTAAAATCTAATTTGTCTGTTATAAGAATGGGTACCCCACCTTTCTTTTGAAGTCCGTTGGCATGGAAGGTGGATCTCCATCCCTTCACTTTCAATCTGGATGTATCTTTAGGTTCCAAATGAGTCTCTTGTAGACAGCATATGGATGGGTCCTGTCTTTTTATCCAATCTGCAACCCTGTGCCATTTTATGGAGCATTTAGGCCATTCACATTGAGAGTGATTATTGAAAGCTATGAATTTATTGTCATCATGTTGTGTGTGAAGTCCTTGTTTCTATAGATTGTCTCTGTAAATTTTTGTTCTATATCACTCTTGGGATACTTTCTCCTTATATAGAACTCCCCTTAATATTTCTTGCTGGGCCAGCTTAGTGGTCACATAGTTTTTCAGTTTCTGCCAGTCTTGGAAGCTATGCATCTCTCTATCCATTCTAAATGACAGCCTTGCTGGATAAAGTATTCTTGGCTTTATGTTCTTCTTATTTAGTACCCTGAATATGTCTTGTCAGCCCTTTTTGGCTTGCCAGGTCTTGGTGGATAGGTCTGACGTGATTCTTATATTCCTCCCTCTGTAGATAAGGAATCTTTTCCCTCTAATTGCCCTTAATATGGTTTCCTTGGTTCTAAGATTTGTGAGTTTTACTCTTACATGCCAGGGCATTGGCCTGTTTTTCTTGATCTTGGGAGGGGTCCTCTCTGCCTCTAAGACACGAATATTTTTTCATTCCCCATATTAGGGAAGTTTTCAGCTACGATTTGCTCAAATATATCTTCTAGTTCTCTCTCTCTCTCCACCGCCTCAGGGATCCCAATAATTCTGACATTGGAATGTTTCATGGTGTCCCTTATTTCTCTGATTCTGTTTTCATGGATTCTGAGTTGCTTCTCCCAGGCCTTCTCTTTATCCTTCTTTTCTATCAATTGGTCTTCTAGATCACTAATTCATTCTTCTGCCTCGCTTATCCTAGCTGTTAGATTACCTAAATTAGATTGGATTTCATTGATAGAATTTTTAAATTCTGCCAGTTCAGTTTTCATTTCTGCCTTTAGAGACTGTATGCTGCCATTAATCGATTTCTCCATTCTAGCTTTTGTCTTCACAACTGCTACCCTGAATTCCATCTCCAACATCATTGTCATATCTGTGTCCATTTGTAAATCTGTGGCAGAAGTCACAGTCTCTGAGTCTTTCCTGTTTTGGATGTTCTTTTTCCGAGTCATTCTGTTGAGTTGTGGTTGAGGGACTTTACAGAGTCCAAATTATTGACCACAACCCAAACAAGATGCACCGGTTTTATAGGGACCTTAGGGTTGTTGGTCTCTTGTTCTCCCAGCCTGTCTTCAGGGGGAGGGGCCTGCCGCACTGTCACTTAAGCAACCCTGTTTGGGCAGCGTTGCTCTGCCTCCTGTGGGGGGGGGAATGGGCTCAATGAAAACCGTTTTAGGGTGCTTTTGTTCTCTGGTGGCTTTCCACATCTCTTCCAAGAGTCAGAGCAGAAGAGATCATTTCCAACCCTCTCCCTCAGAGCAGAGAGATCACAGTCTGTTCTTCAGTAAGCTCTCCAGGCCACACTATGTCTGTTTCTGTCTATGCTGCTAAAAACTGCAGTGTCCTGGGTTGTGCGCCCCTCAGCAGTACTCCCAGTCCTCGCCTCCAAGTCAGAATAGATTATCTAACACTATGTTCTAGGTTACTCTCCTTTGGGAACAGAATGACTTTGAGAGTGGTGCTGCCACTGTATCTACTATTGCTATCACTGTTACTTTCCAGGTGTATTCTAGGTTTTGTGAAGTTTCTGCCTTATCATCACCTTAATTGTATGAAAGTATTATTGGCTGAAACAAAATTTTAACATTGGGAACTTGGCTGCTTATTGATTAAAGCTTGCATGATATTAATCTTAAAACATTGTGTGAGTTAAAGTAGAATTATAAAATAAAACAAATGAGCAAACAACCATAAAGACAATTAGTTATGATAAACAGAGAGTGAATTCATTAGCACTCAGGTGGAATATTGATTATGACCTTAATTATATTATTACATTTCATAATTATGATTCAAATTATCTGTGTGATGTGGACATGTATCGTTGAGACAAGAGGTGTGAAATTGGTATATAAGTCTAAAGTACAAGAGCTACTTTTATGTTTTATTAAGTACTGATAAATGAAAATGAACTCTTTTGTAGATGACTCAGACAGAGGTTGTCTCAACTGAAATCACTAAATATATATTAGTAGAGAATTTTGAGCAGTAATCATTATTGAAAGCTTACAATATGTTAAGGGAAGACTTGCATTTTGTTAGATAATACCAGAATATAAGATTGATTAAGACACATTCACAGTCTTCTGTTGGGGGATGGGTGGGTTGCTACCAGTGTACAGGTAACTGTGACACAAAAACTATATAATTGTTGCAAAATAGGTCAATATTGTGAAAAGTGTTTAATATTTTGAAGAGATTGTGAGTTAAAATATTGTCATGAATTCGCATTCCAGTTCCCCACAAAAGTCTCTTTATAGGGTCCTGGAAAGAATTTTGCTCTTAATAAAAATTTTAAAAAGATTTTGAGCCAGGCCCTCTATTTGAGGTTATTTTGATACAACAATGGAAAATAAGAAAGTAACTATATAATGATAATTAACTTTTTATGGTGGTAAGAAACATAAACTACCCTCTTAAGGTTTTTTATTTTTTTAATTTTATGATGTTATGTTAATCACCATACATTACATCATTAGTTTTTGATGTAGTGTTCCATGATTCGTTGTTTGTGTATAACACCCAGTGCTCCATTCAATACATGCCCTCTTTAATACCCATCACCAGGCAAACCCATCCCCCCACCCCCCTCCCCTCTAGAACCCTCAGTTTGCTTCTCAGAGTCCATAGTCTCTCATGGTTCATCTCCCCCTCCAATT
>NC_138385.1:49835804-49841770 GCF_054177405.1 Leptonychotes weddellii
GACATTTGCATTGTTTCTACCTCTTGGCTATTGTGAATAATACTGAACATGGGAGTTGGAAATATCTCTTTGAAATCCTGATTCCAATACTATTGGATGACTATCCAGAAGTGGAATTTTTTATCATATGTTAGCTCTATTTTTTTTTTTTATTTTTTTGAGTAAACTCCATTCTGTCTCTCATAACAGCTGCACCATTTTACATTCCCATCAATAGTGTACAAGAATTCAAATAGTTCTACCACTTGGTTTTTCTGGGGTTTTTTGTTTATTTATTTTTTTAATAATGTCTGTGCTAACAGGGGTGAAGTGATAGTTCATTAATGTTTTGATTTTTATTTCCCTGAAGTTTAGTGATGTTGAGCATTTTTAATATATCTATTAGCAATTTGGAGAAACAGCTACTTGAATTCATTCATATATTTTCTTTTTATTATTTTATTTTAATTCTAGCATAGGTAAAATACAGTGTTATATTAATTTCAGGTGTATAATATGTGATTCAATAATTCCATACATCACCCAGTGCTGAATTCTCTTTCCTGTCACCTTAAAAGCACATATCAGAGCTGGGTTTAGACATTGTAAGGGATGGGTTTGGATGCCATAATTGGAGGGTACTGATCCCATTACAGGTGGGTCCACTTGTCACAGAGAGCTTGCAATTTCAGCAAGCCCAGGGTTCACAAGCCTACACCAGCTGTCCTGTGGTGCTAAAACACAGAAAAAAAGCTGTGGTTTTGTGAGGGTTTTTATTTAAATATTTTTTTTGGGGGGAGAAAAGACAGCAGAGGAGTAGGGGACCCTATTCTAACTGGTTGCTGGAATTGAGCTGGATATTGACCAGACCACTCTGAGCACCCATGAAATCATCCTGAGATATAAGAAAATAGATCTGGATCTCTACAAACAGAGTATCACAGGTGGTTGGTTTCAAGGTATGAAGTGGAGAGCCTTGATTCTGTGGACAGATATGGGAGGATAAACGGCAGCGGGAGGGAGGCTGGCCATGGGGATCCTACACCGCTGGTGGGAGACAGCCTCACATGCTGGGGACAGGCCACAGAATCGCAGACAACTAGCGGAGGGGAAAGGACTTTAGGGCAACCCCCAAGATGGAAACCTGGAGCAGCGGGGTCGTGCGTGTGAACTGGGAACGGCTGGCAGTTTTAGAAGCACAAAGGGCAGGCATGTGCCCTGACTTAAAGCCAGGACTGGGGGTGCTGCAGAGGGGCGCACAACCCAGGACACTGCAGTTTATAGCAGCACAGACAGAAATGGAGACACTGTTGCCTGGAGAACTCACTGAAGAACAGACTGTAATCTCTCTGCTCTGAAGCAGAGGGTTGGAAACATTCTCTTCTTCTCTGACTCTAGGAAGAGACGCAGAAAGCCACCAGGGAAAGCCGTGAGAGAACAAAAGCCCCAATAAACTGATTCCCAATGAGCCCATCGCCTGCCACAGAGGTCACAGCAAATCTGCCCAAACAAGGTTGCCTGAGTGACAGTGTGGCAGGCCCGTCCCCCAGAAGACAGGCTCGGAAAAGAAGAGGCCAGCAACGCTAAGGTCCCTAGAAAGCAGGTGCATCTTACTTGGTTTCTGGTCAATAATTTGGACTCAATACATACCCTCAACCACCCATCAACAGAATGACTAGGAGGACGAACCTCCAAAATAGAAAAGACTCAGAGATTATGACATATGCAGCAGATTTACAAATGGATGCAGATATAACCAAGATGTTGGAGTTGGAATTCAAGCTAGCAATTGTGAAGACAATAGCTAGAACAGAGAAATCAATTAATGGCAGCAGAGAGTCTCTAAGAGCTGAAATGAAAGCTGAATTGGCAGAACTTAAAAATGTTATCAATGAGATCCAATCTAATCTAGATAATCTAACAGCTAGGGTAAGTGAAGCAGAAGAATGAATAAATGACCTGAAAGACAATTTAATAGATAAAAAGGGAAAAGAGGAGGCCAGGGAAAAAAACTCAGAATCCATGAAAATAAAATCAGAGAAATAAGCAACACCATGGAGAAATCCCATGTCAGAATTATTGGAATCCCAGAGGGAGTGGAGAGAGAGAGAGGACTAGAATATATATTTGAGCAAATCGTAGCTGAGAACTTCCCTAATCTGGGAAATGAAACAAGCATTCGTGTCCTAGAGGCAGAGAGGATCCCTCCTAAGATCAAAGAAAACAGGCAAACACCCTGGCATGTAATAGTAAAACATGCAAATCTTAGAACAAAAGAAACCATCTTAAGGGCAGTTAGGGGGAAAAGATTCCTTATGTACAGAGGGAGGAACATCAGAATAATGTCAGACCTATCCACAGACCCCTGGCAAGCCAGAAAGGCCCAGCAAGACATATTCACTACTAAACGAGAAGAACATGAGCCAAGACTACTTTATCTGGCAAAACTGTCCTTTAGAATGGATGGAGAGATGCAGATCTTCCAAGACTGGCAGAAACTGAAAGAATATATGACCATTAAGCTGGCCCTGCAAGAAATATTAAGGGGGGATTTATAAAAGGAGAAAGACCCCAAGAGTGATATACAACAGATATTTACAGGGACAATCTATAAAAACAAGGTCTTCACAGGCAACATGATGACAATTAATTCATATCTTTCAATAATCACTCTCAACATGAATGGCCTAAATGTTCCCATAAAATGGCACAGGGTTGCAGATTGGATAAAAGGACAGTACCCATCCATATGCTGTCTACAAGAGACTCATTTGGAACCTAAAGATACATCCAGACTGAAAGTGAAGGGATGGAGATCCATCTTCCACACCAGTGGACCTCAAAAGAAAGCTGGGGTAACAATTCTTATATCAAATAAATTAGATTTTAAACTAAAGTCTGTAATTAGAGACACAGAAGGACACTATATCATTCTTAAAGTGTCTATCCAACAAGAAGATCTAACAATTGTAAATATCTACACCCCCAACATGGGAGCAGCCATCTATGTAAGCCAAATGTGAACAAAAATAAAGAGTCATATTGATAACAATACATTAATTGTAGGAGACCTCAATACCCAACTCTCAGCAATGGACAGATCATCTAAGCAGAAAATCAACAAAAGAAACAAAGAGCATTGAATGACACACTAGACCAGATGGACCTCATAGATATATACACAACCTTCCATCCTAACACAACAGAATACTCGTTCTTCTCGAGTGCACATGGAACTTTCTCCAGAATAGACCACATACTGGGTCACAAATCACGTCTCAACCAATAGCAAAAGATTGAGATTATTCCCTGCATATTCACAGACCATAATGCTCTAAAACTGGAACTGAATTGGGGTGCCTGGGTGGCTCAGTCATTAAGCATCTGCCTTTGGCTCAGGTCATGATCCCAGAGTCCTGGGATCAAGCCCTGCATCCGGCTACCCGCTCAGTGGGAAGGTGCCTCTCCCTCTCCCACTCCCCCTGTTTGTGTTCCCTCTCTCACTGTGTCTCTCTTTGTCAAATAAATAAATAAAATCTTAAAAAAACCAAAAACTGGAACTGAATCACAAGAAAAAATTTGGCAGAATTTCAAACACTTGGAAGCCAAAGACCACTCTGCTCAAGAATGTTTGGGTCGACCAGGAAATCAAAGAAGAACTTAAACAATTCATGGAAATCAATGAGAACGAAAACACATTGGTCCAAAACCTATGGGATACTGCAAAGGCTGTCCTAAGGGGGAAATACATAGCCATCCAAGCCTCACTCAAAAAAATAGAAAAATCCCGAATTCACCAACTAACTCTACACCTTAGAGAACTAGAGAAAAAGCAACAAGTGATGCCTAAGCCATGCATTAGAGAAAAATAATTAAGATTAGAGCAGAAATCAATGAATTAGAAACCAGAAACACAGTAGATCAGATCAATGAACCTAGAAGCTGGTTCTTTGAAGGAATTAATAAGATCAATAAACCACAGGCCAGACTTATGCAAAAGAAAAGAGAAAGGACCCAAATTAATAAAATTATGATTGAAAGGGGAGAGTTCACGACTAACACCAAGGAAATTAAACAATTATTAGAAATTATTATCAACAACGATATGCCAATAAACTGAGCAATCTGTATGAAATGGAGGCCTTCCTGGAAATCTATAAGCTGCCAAGACTGAAACAGGAAGACCTGGGCAACCTGAATAGGCCAATAACCAGTAATGAGATTGAAGCAGTGATCAAAAACCTCCCAAAAAACCAGAGTCTAGGGCCTGACGGAGTCCCTGGGGAATTCTACCAAACATTCAAAGAAGAAGTAATACCTATTCTACTGAAGCTGTTTCAAAAAATAGAAACAGAAGGAAAACTTCCAAACTCATTCTATGAGGCCAGCATTACCTTAATCGCCAAACCAGGCAAAGACCCCATCAAAATGGAGAATTTCAGACCGATATCCCTGATGAATATGGATTCCAAAATCCTCACAAAATCCTAGCTAATAGGATCCAACAATACATTAAAGGCTCATCCACCACAACCAACTGGGGTTTATCCCCGGGATGCAAGGGTGTTTCAACATTTGCAAATCATTCAATGTGATAGAACACATTAATAAGAGGCGGGAGAAGAACCACATGGTCCTCTCAGTTGATGCAGAAAAAGCATTTGACAAAATACAGCATCCTTTCCTGATTAAAACTCTTCAGAGTATAGTGATAGAGGGAACATTCATCAAATTCATAAAATCCATCTATGAAAAACCCACAGCGAATATCATCCTCAATGGGGGAAAGCTGAGAGCCTTTCCCTTAAGATCAGGAACACGTCAATGATGCCCACTCTCACCAATATTGTTCAACATAGTACTAGAATTCCTAACAACATCAATCAGACAACAAAAAGAAATGAATGTATTCAAATTGGCAAAGAAGATATCAAACTGTCTCTTTTTGCAGATGACCTAATACTTTATGTGGAAAACCCAAAAGACTCCACCCCCAAATTACTAAAACTCATACAGCAATTCAGTAATGTGGCAGGATACAAAATCAATGCACAGAAATCTGTTGCTTTTTTATACACTAAAAATGCTACTGTAGAAATAGAAATTAGAGAAACGATTCCATTTACAATAGCACCAAAAACCATAAGATACCTCAGAATAAACCTAACCAAAGACGTAAAGGATCTATACTTTAGGAACTACAGAACACTCATGAAAGAAATTGAAGAAGACACAAAAAGATGGGAAAATATTCCATGCTCATGGATCGGAAGAATAAACATTGTTAAAATGTCTATGCTACCCAGAGCAATCTATACCTTCAATGCCATCCCGATCCAAATTCCAATGACAATTTTCAAACTGCTGGAAGAAACAATCCTAAAATTTGTATGGAATCATAATAGCCACTGAATCGCCAAGGAGATGTTTAAAAAGAAAAACAAAGCTGGGGGCATCACTTTGCCTGATTTCAAGCTATATTACAAAGCTGTGATCACCAAGACAACATGGTACTGGCACAAAAACAGACATACAGACCAATGGAACAGAATAAAAAAACCCAGATATGGACCCAAAACTCTATGGTCAAATAATCTTTGACAAAGCAGGAAAAAACATGCAATGGAAAAAAGACAGTCTCTTCAATAAATGGTGCTGGGAAAATTGGACAGCCACATGCAGAAGATTGAATCTCGACCATTCTGTTACACCATACACAAAGATAAACTCAAAGTGGATGAAAGACCTCAATGTGAGATAGGAATCCATCAAAATCCTACAGGAGAACATAGGCAGTAAGCTCTTTGACATCGGCCACAGCAACTTCTTTCAAGATACACCTCCAAAAGCTAGTGAAACAAAAGCAAAAATGAACTTTTGGGACTTCATCAAGATAAAAAGCTTCTGCACAGCAAAGGAAACAGTCACCAAAACAAAGAGACAACCCACAGAATGGGAGAAGATATTTGCAAATGACACTACAGATA
>NC_138385.1:49842270-49859291 GCF_054177405.1 Leptonychotes weddellii
CCCTCAACTCTATGGTCAAATAATCTTTGACAAAGCAGGAAAAAACATGCAATGTAAAAGACAGTCTCTTCAATAAATGGTGCTGGGAAAATTGAACAGCCACATTCAGAAGAATGAAACTTGACCATTCTCTAACACCATACACAAAGATAAACTCAAAGTGGATGAAAGACCTCAATGTGAGGCAGGAATCCCTCAAAATCCTAGAGGAGAACATAGGCAGTAACTTCTTTGACACATCACATTTGTTTTATCCATTCAAGAGTTGATGGACAGTTGGGCTGTTACCACAATTTGGTTATTGTTGATAATGTTAGTATAAACATTGTGGTACATGTATCCCTTCAAATAAGTATTTTATATTATTTGGGTAAATACCTAGTAGTGCAATTGCTGGTTCATAAGGTAGTTCTATTTTTACCTTTTTGAGGAACCTTCATACTGTCTTCCAGAGTGGCTGTAAACAGTTTGCATTCCCAACAGTATTGCAAGAAGGTTTGCCTACTCTGCATACCTGCCAACATCTGCTGTTTTTTTGTGTTGTGAATTTTAGCCATTCTGACAGGTGTGATGTGATATCTCATTGTAGTTTTGATTTGTACTTCCCTGATAGTAAGTGATATTGAGCATCTTTTCATGTGTCTGTGGGCCATCTCTATGTCATCTTTGGAAAAATGTCTATTCATGTCTTCTGCCCATTTTTAATATCATTATTGTTTTTGAGGTATCGCGTTTCATATGTTCTTTATATACTTTGGATACAAACCCTCTATCAGACATGTTATTTGCAAATATCTCCTCCCATTCCATAGGTTGCCTTTTAGTTTTGTGGATTGATTCCTTCACTGTGCAGATTTTTATTTGATGAAATCAAAATAGACCTAAAGATACCTGCCAATTGAAAGTGATGGTGTGGAAAAATATCTATCATGCAAATGGATGTCAAAAGAAAGTTGGAGGAGCAATTCTTGCATTGAACAAACTAGACAGTAAACCAAAGACTGCAAGAAAAGATGAAGAAGGGCCCTGTATCATATTAAAGGGGACTATCCAACCAGAAGATCTAAGGCACTGTAAATATTTATTCACCCAAAATGGGAGCATCCAAATATACAAAACAATAACAAACATGAAAAAACTCATTGATAATAATATAGTAATAGTAGGAGACTTTAACACCCCACTTACATCAATGGACAGATCATCTAAATAGAAAATCAACATGGAAAGAATGGCATTGAATAACACACTGGACCAGATGGACTTAACAGATATATTCAGAACATTCCATCCTAAAGCAGCAGAATACACATTCTCTTTAAATGCACATTGGACATTCTCCAGAATATATCACATACTAGGTCACAAATCAGACTTCAACAAATACAAAAAAACTGAGATCATACCATGTATATTTTCTGATTACCATGCTAAGAAACTAGAAGTCAACCACAAGAAAAAAAAAATTGGAAACACCACACATACATGGAGGTTCTAAAACATGCTACTGAACAATGAATTGGTTAGCCAGGAAATAAAAGAAGAAATTAAAAAATACATAGAAACAAATGAAAATGAAAACACAACAGATCAAAACCTTTGAGATGGAGTAAAAGTGGTCATAAGAAGGAAGTATATCACAGTAAAGGCCTACCTCAAGAAGCAAGAAAATTCTCAAACAACCTAACCTTACACTAAAAGGATTTAGGAAAAGTGAAACAAATGAAGCCAAAAGCCAGCAGAAAGAAGGAAACAATGAAGATTAGAACAGAACTAAATTATTTGGAAACTAAAAAAGCAATAGAATAGATTAATGAAACCGGGAGTTGGTTCTTTGAAAAAAATAATAAAATTGACAAACACCTATCCAGACTTATCAAGAACAAAAGAAAATGAACCCAAATTAAAAAAACTACAAATAAGAGAGGAGAAATAGCAAGCAACACCACAGATGTACAAATAATTACAAGAGAATATCACGAAAAATTATATGTTAACAAATTAGACAGCCAAGAAGAAATAGATAAATCCCTAGAGACATAAAAACTACCATAACTGAAACAGGGACAAATAAGAAAACTTGAACAGACTGACAGCCAGCAAAGAATTTGAATCAGTAATCAAAACTCTCCCAAGGAACAAAAGTCCAGGGCCAGATGGCTTCACAGGTGAAATCTACCAAATATTAAAGAAAAGTTAATACTTATCCTTCTCTAATTATTCCAAAAAATAGAAGTGGAAGGAAAACTTCCAAATTCACTCTATGTGGCCAGCTTTACCCTGCTTTCAGAACCAGATAAAGACTCCACTAAAAAAAAGAGAACTACATGCCAATACCTCTAATTAACATGGATGCAAAACTGCTCAATAAAAACTGGCAAACTGAATCCAACAGTATATTAAAAGAATCATTCACCATGATCAAGTGGGATTTATTCCTGGGCTGCAAGTCTTGTTCAATATTCACAAATAAATCAACATGATACATCACATCAATAAAACAAAAGATAAGAATGGCACGATTCTACCAATAGAGGTAGAAAAAACTTTTGACAAAATACAACATCCATTCATGATAAAAACCCACAACAAAGTATGGTTAGAGGGAATATACCTCAAAATAATAAAGTCCATATATGGAAAACCCACAGCTAATACAATCCTCAATTGTGAAACACTGAGAACTTTTCCTCTAAGGTCAGGAAATTCAGAGATGTCCACTATCACCACTATTATTTAACATAGTACTGAACGTCCTGGCCAGATCAGACAGCAAAAAGAAATAAAATGTATCCAAATCAATAAGGAAGAAGTCAAAATTTCACCATTTGCAGAGGACATGATACTCGATGTAGAAAATTCAAAAAGACTCTGCCAAAATATCTGTAGAAATGATACACAAATACAGTATCATCCCAGGATAAAAAAATAAATGTACAAAAATCCATTGTATTTCTATATACCAATAATGAAGCAGCACATATGGAAATCAAGGAATCAATTTGATTTATAACTGTACCCAAACCCATAAGATACCTAAGAATAAACCTAACCAAAGAAGCAAAAGATCTGTACTCTGAAAACTATAAAAAACTAATGAAAGAAATTGAAGATTACACAAATAGAAAAACATTCCATGCTCACAGACTGGTAGAACAAATACTGTAAAAATGTCTATATTACCCCAAAGTAATCTACACATTTAATACAATCCTTTGCAAAAACTAACAGCATTTTTCACAGAGTAAGAACAAACAATCCTAAAATTTGTATGGATGCACAAAAGACCCTGATTAGCCAAAGCAATCTTTAAAAAGAAAGTAAACCTGGAGGCATCACAATTCTGGACTTCAAGTTATATTACAAAGCTGCAGTTTTCAAGACAGTATGGTACTGTCCCAAAACAGATACATAGATCAATGGAACAGTATAGAAAACCCAGAAATGAATCCACAAGTATATAGTCAATTAATCTTCAACAAAGCAAGAAAGAATATACAATGGAAAAAAGTCTCTTCAGCAAATGTTGTTGGGAAAAGTGGACAGCAATATGCAGAAGAATGAAACTGGACCACTTTCTTACACAAAAATAAATTCAAAATGGGTTAAAGACCTAAGTGTGAGTCAGGAAACTATTAAAATCCTAGAAGAAAACACAGCCAGTAGCCTCTTTGACATTGGCCATAGCAATTTCTTACCAGGTATGTCTCCTGAGGCAAGGAAACAAAAAGGAAATTACACTATTGGGACTTTGTCAAAATGAAAAGCTTTTGCACGGAGAAGGAATTAATCAACAAAACTAAAAGGTAACCTTCAGAATGGGAGAAGATATTTACAAATAACATAGCTGATAAAGGGTAGTATCCAAAATATATAAACAACTTATCAAACTCAACAGGCAAAAAAACAAATAATCCAGTTAAAAAATAGGCATGAATAGATGTTTTTCCAAAGAAGACATACAGATGGCCAACAGGTACATGAAAGGATGCTCAACCTCACTCGTCATCAGGGAAATACAAATCAAAACTACAATATCACCTCACACCAGTCAGAATGGCTAAAATTAACAACATAAGAAAACCACAGGTGTTGGCAAGGATGTGGAGAAAGGGGAACCCTCTTAAACAGTTGGTGGGGATGCAAACTGGTGCAACCACTCTGGAAAACAGTATAAAATTTGCTCAGAAAGTTAAAACCCTTATGATCCAGCAATTGAACTACTAGGTATTTACCCAAAGAATACAAAAATACTGGTTTAAAGGGAGACATGCACCCCATATAAAGATAGCAGCATTATCAACAATAGCTAAATTATGGAAACAGCACAAATACCAATGGACTGATGAAAAGATAAAGAAGTGATATATATATATTAATATATATATATTATCAAGAATATTAGTCAGCCATAAAAATGAATGTAATCTTGCCATTTGCAACAAAGTGGATGGAGCTAAAGAATATTATGCTAAGCCAAATAAAACAGTTGGTGAATGACATATACCATATGATTTCATTCATATGTGGAATTGAAGAAACAAAACAAAGAAACATGGGGGGTGAAGAGAAAAATCAAGAAACAAACTCTTAACTATAGAGAACAAAGTGATGGTTACCAGAGGGTGGGTGGGTTGGGTGGGGAGATGGGTTGAATAGGTGATAGGTATTAAGGAGAGCACTTGTGATGAGCACTGGGTGTTGTATGTAAGTTTTGAATAACTAAATTCTACACCTAAAACTAATATTACATTGTGTGTTAATAAATTGTATTTAAATAAAAACTTGAAGAAAGAAAAAGGCTCTATGTTTACTATACTGGAAATAAAATTAAAATGCTAAATAAATAGTAAATAAATAAATAATCTCCAAGAGATTTCTGTAAAAAGAATAAAAATATTGGAAAAACCCAGAAAAATATTATTGAAAAAATCTCTATCCATATGCAAATGAAAGATTAAGGAATCTTCCCTTATATCATATACAAATATTAACTCAAAATGAATCTCAGACCTAAATATAAAAGCTAAAAGTACAAAAATCATTAGGAAAAACATAAAAGAAAACTTTTTGATATTGGGTGTGGTAATGATTTCCTTAATTGAGCCCAAAAGTTTATGCAATAAGAGAAAAAAATAGATAAAATGTACTACATCAAAGTAAAAACTTTTGTATATCAAAGTACAGTACCAGTAGAAAGAAAACAGTGATCCACAGAATGGGTCAAAATATTTGCCAAGCATATATGATAAGCAATCAAAATTCACAATTGTTAAAGAACTCTCATAACTTAACAAGAACAACAATAACCCCAAACCACTCAATTCAAAAGTAGGGAAATTACTTAAATTACATTTTCCAGAGAGATATATAAATGGTCAATAAGCACATTTAAATATACTCAATATTAATAGTTATTAGGGAGATATAAATCAAAATCACAATGAAATACCACTTCATACCCATTAGGATGACTTTTTTTTAAAGAAAATCAATTGGCAAGAATGTGGAGAAGTTGGAACACTTGTGAGTTTCTGGTGTGAAATAAAAATGGTAAGGCTGCTGTGGAAAACAATATGTTTGTTCTTCAAAAAGGAAAACATAAAATACCATATGATCCAAAAATTCTACTTCTATGCATATATCTAAAAAGTCAAAACCAAGTACTTAAACAAATATTTGTACACCAATGTTTAATATCAATTTTATTCACAATAGGTAAAAGGGAGAAATAACTCAACATCCTTTGATGGATGAATGAATACCCAAAATGGGATACATTCATACATGGAATATTATTCAGCCATAAAAATGCATTTCTGATACATCCTATAATGTGGATGATCCTTGAAATCATTATGTTAATTAGTATAACCTAGATAAAAAGGACATTATTACATGATGCCATTTGTATGAAGTTCTTAGAATAGGCAAGCCATAGAGACAGAGATAAAATAGTGATTTCCAATGGCTGGGGAGTGGGAAAAATAGAAGGTTATTGTTTAATGGGTGCAGAGTTTCAGTTTAGAATAATATGTTCTGGCATGGATAATGATAATATTTGCATATCTTTGTGAATGTACTTAATGCCAATTAACACTGAAAAATGGTTTAGATAGCACATTTTATGCTATGTGTATTTTATCACAGTAAGATTTTTAAAAATGAGAAACTCTTGAGGAAAGTGAGAAAATATTATGAAGGAAACAAAAATGAACATACAACATATCAAAATTTCTCAGATGCTGTCAATAGTGTGCTTAAAGGAAAATTAAAGACACTTGAAATTCATATTAAAAAAAAGAAAAGATCTCAAATAATTATGTCACTTCCACTTTAAAAACTAGAGATAAAGAGAAAAATAAAATCAAAGCCAGCACAATAAAGTAATTAATAAAAATAAAAGCATAAATAAACAAAACTAAAAAATAATAGAAATCAATGAATCTAAAACATTGTTTTTGAAGAGATCACTGAAACTGGTAAACTTCTGGCAAAACTGATGATGAAAAAAGATAGAAAACACAAATCATCAATATCAAGAATGAGTAATTGGATTTATTTATCTTCTATAGAAGCATTGCAATATTAATAAAGGAATAATTCAAATAGTTCCACACATATATATTCAGAAGCTTAAATAATAAATGAATTGTGTGAAAACCATAAACTGTCAAAACTCACCCAGGAATAAAAAATAACCTGAGTAGACCACTCAATATTAAAGAAATTGAGTTAATAATTTAAAACCATATGAAAAATGCAACATTGTGTGTCAACTATATGAAAGAAGAAGAAAGAAAGAAAGAAAGAAAGAAAGAAAGAAAGAAAGAAAGAAAGAAAGAAAGAAATTAAAGAAAAAGAGAGGAAGATAGATCTCCAGGCACCAACGGGTTCACTGGTAAAATTTATGAAACATTAAAAGAAGTGTTAAAAATTCTACAGCACTTGCTCCATGAAATAGAAAAGAGAATACCTCACAATTTATTAAATGATGCAAAAATTCCTGATATTAAAGCTAAATGAAAGCATTATACAAAAAGAAAACTACAGACCAATAACTCTCATGAGCATAGATGTACACATCCTAAACAAAGTATTAACAAACTGGACTTCTGGGAAGATGACACAGTAAGTGGATCCTAAGCTCACCTCCTCCCAAGAGACACATCTAAATAACAAGCACATCAATGCAACTAACCCACAAAATGACCTGAAGACTGGCAGAACATTCTTTCCACGGTTAATTATAGACAACAGGACATGTCAAAAAGAGTAAGAGGTGCAGACACCTGGTCTGGAATAAAACTCCTAGTGAGAATAACCACAAACAGGAGGAATATCACACACAAGGAGAAAGGAGAGGAGCAGACCCCACACGAGACACCCCAGATACCAGGGACCTGCACTGGCAAGATGAATCCCCATAACATTTAACTTTGAAAACCCATGGAACTTAATTTCACGAGCCTTTAAAATGAGCTTGGCTTATGTCTAGGCACTTTAAGAATAAGCGGGCTTAGCTCTGGGAGATCCTAAGACTCATATGAAACTGAGTCCCTGACTTTAAAGAGCCAGCATAAGAAACAACCCCACCATGATATAGCATAGAAGCAGTAGTTTGAAAATCACCTGGGGTACAGTGTACATGAAGAAAATTTATTTACTAATCTCAGAACCTGCACTGGAGAGGCAGGGTTTGTTAGGAGACTTTGCCATGAAAAAATGTTGGCAGTCACCATTTCTCCCCATCACCAGCCTCAAGAGTCAGACACTTGCAGGAACAAGCTCAAAGACCTTCCACTTACCTTGCTAACACCCTTGCCTGACCCTGCATTCTCCTGCTGATCCACCTCATCCAATCCACCCCATTCAGCAAGAGTCTCTCCAAAGCAGATACCATCACATCACATCCCGTAATCAGCTCCAACAGGGATCAGTGCTACTGAAAAGTGACTCCTGCTCTGTGGAGAGGGGAAAGATAATCACACCCACCAATTCAACTGAAACCCAAGCAGAAAGATTGGAGGCAGATATGTGTTGTGAGTACTGGCTCTGCCTACCAACAAAAACCTCAGAAGGAAACACAGGGGGAGACTCCTGCATTTTGGGGTCACTGCAGCCCCAGCAGACAGGTAAGAGACAGGCATCTGGTCTGGATGCTGGGTTCACCAACCTTCAAAAACCTCTCAGAAGAAAAAGCAGGAAAACACCCTGCAGGTTGGTGTTACTGCAGCTCCAGCAGAGGATATGGGGGAAGTCATCTGTTTGAACTGCAGAACCTTCCCACCAAATAAAACCTCTCAGGAGATGACATAGAACACACTGCAGTTCAGGGCAACTGTAGCCCCAAGAAATAGGCTGAAATCAGGCATCTTGTCTGACTGCTGACACCACCCAACTACAAGCCCATGGTGGCCCCAGACTGTCCTCTTAATAGCATGAGGACAAAACCCTGACCACAATAGACAATGTGGGCCATTTCAGCCACTGGACAAAGGGCAAATGCAGCTCAGCCACAACAGTAGAGTACACAAAACCTTCATGGAAGACATCCCTGTAGTGCCCCGTTCTGGTGAATGTGAGACATTGCACTAAAGGGCACTATAGAACCTCTTCACCATAAGGCCACTACTTTCAAGATTGAGAAATGAAGGTAACTTTCCTAATACATAGAAACAAACACAGACAATTAGACAAAATGTGGAGACAGAGGAATATGTCCCAAATGAAAGAACAGCAAAAGAACTAAATGAAATGGAGATAAACAATATACCTCATAAAGAGTTCAAAGTAATAGTGATAAAGATACTTATTGGACTTGGAAAAAGAGTGGAAGATCTTAGTGAGACCTTCAACAGAGAAGTAGAAAATATGAAGAAGAACCAATCAGAGATGAAGAACTCATTAATTGAAATTAAAATCCACTACAGGAATCAAGAGAAGATTAGTGGAGGCAGAAGGATGGATTAATAACCTGGATGACAGAGTAATGGAAAGCAACAAAATTCAGCAAGAAAAGGAAAAAAAAAGAATAAAAAATAAGAATAAGTTAAGGGAACTCAGCAACATGATCAAGAATAATAACATTTGCATTATAGGGATCCCAGGAAGAAAAGAGAGAGAAAGGGGCAGAAAATTCATTTGAAGAAATAATAGCTGAAAACATCCCTAATCTGGGAAAAAAAAAGACATGCAGATCCAGGAGTCACAGAGACCTCCAGCAAAATCACAAGGAGGTCCACAAAAAGACACATAATAATGAAAATGGAAAAAGTGGTGATAAAGAGATAATTTTAATAGCAACAAGAAAAAAGAAAAAAAAAATTACATGCAAGGGAAACCCCATAAGGCTATCAGCTGATTTTTCAACAGAAACATGGCAAATCAGAAGAGTGGCATGATATATTCCAAGTTCCAAAAGGAAAAAAAGAAAAACTGTAACCAAGAAGACTCTACCCAGTAAGGCTATCATTCAGAATGAAAGGAGAGAGAGAGAGAGAAAGAGAGAGAGAGAGACTGAGAGAGGGGTCTTTGTTTTACAGGCAAACAAAAACTAAAGAAGCTTATCACCACTAAACCAGTCCTGCAATAAACATTAAAGGAAATTCTTTGCATGGAAAGAAAAAGCCATATTCAGGAGTAAGAAAAGAATGAAAGGAAAAGATTTCATAGGTAAATGCAGATACAATAAATATAGTAGATTAATCAATCACATATAAAACTAGTCCAGAGGTTAGGGCAAAAATGCAGTAAAATCAATTATATTTATAAAAATCAAAGGATTCACAAAATAAAAGAATGTAAAATATGTCATCATATACATAGAATATGGTGCAAAGGTAAAAATTTAGTGCTTTTAGACTGTGTTCAAACTTAAATGACCATCGGATTAATATATATACATATATATACACACACATATACATATATATACATATATATGTATATATAACCACAAATCTGAAATGTGTAATCGATATCCAAAAAGCAAAGAGAAAGAAATCCAAGTATATCAATAAAAAACCACCAAGCCACAAGGGAAGAGAGCAAGAGAAGAAAGGAACAGACAACTACAAAAACAAACAGAAAACAAGCAAAAAAAATAGAAATAAGTACATAACTTTCAAAAATGACCTGAATGTGAATAAAGTAAATGCTCCAAACAAAAATATAGGGTGCCTGAATCGATAAAAAAAAGCAAGACCTATCTATACACTGCCTACAAGAAACTCAATTCAGATCTAATGATGCATGTTAATTGAATGTAAAGACCTGATAAAATATTTATCATCCATTTGGGGTAAAAAATGAAAGCTGAGGTAGGAATACTTATATCAGAAAAACAGACTTTAAAACAAAGTCTGTAAGAAGAGACAAAGAAGGAGACTAATGATAAAAGGAACAATCCAACAGAAGGATATAACAATTATAAATATTTAGGCACCCAATGTAGGAGAACCAAAACATATAAACCCACAATTAAGAGACATGAACGAAGAAATTGACAGTAACACATTAATATTAGGAGACTTTAACAACTGACTTACATCAACGGATAGATCACCCAGACAGAACATCAACAGGAAAACAGCACCTTTGAATGACACATTCACCCAAATGGATCTATGAGATATATTCAGGACATTCCATCTCAAAACACCAGAATGCACATTTTCAAGTGTGCATGGAACATTCTCTAGAATAGATCATATGTTAGGCCAGAAAACAAGTTTAAATTAATTAAAAAATATTCAAACCACACCATGCATCTTTTCCAACCAAAATGGTATAAAACTAGAAATCAATCACAAGAAAAAAACATGGAGGGGCGCCTGGATGGCTCAGTTGGTTAAGTGTCTGCCTTTGGCTTGGGTCATGATCTCGGGGTCCTGGGATTGAGTCCCTCATTGGGCTCCTTGTTCAGTGGGGAACCTACTTCTCCCTCTCCCACTGCTGCTGACCCCCTGCTTGTGCTCTCTCTCTCTCCCTCCCTATCAAATAAATAAATAAGATGTTAAAAAAAGAAAAAAATATGGAAAGAACACAAATATATAAAGGCTAAATAACATGCTACTAAAGAATGGATGAGTAAACCAATAACTCAATAAGGAAATAAAAATATACGTGGAGACAAATGAAAATGAAGAAACAACAATCAAAAACATTGGGATGCAGCAAAAGTTGTTCTAAGAGGGAAGATTATACCAAAACAGGTCTGTCAATAAGCAAGAAAAATCTCAAAAAAAAAGCTACCCTTTCACCTAAAGAAGCTAGAAAAAGACAAAGCCCAAAGTCAGTAGAAGGAAGGAAATAATAAAAATGAAAGCAGAAACAAATGAAATAGTGACTAAAGAAAATAGAACAGTTAGATGAAATCAGGAGATGATTATACTTCTCCAAAGAAGACATACAAATGGCTAACAGACACACGAAAAAATGTTCATCGTCAATAGCCATCAGGGAAATTCAAATCAAAACCACATTGAGATACCACCTTACACAAATTAGAATGGCAAAATTTGACAAGGCAAGAAACAACGAATGTTGGAGAGGTTGCAGAGAAAGGGAAACCCTCTTACACTGTTGGTGGGAATGCAAGTTGGTACAACCACTTTGGAAAACAGTGTGGAGGTGGCTCAAAAAATTAAAAATAGAGCTACCCTATGACCCAACAATTGCACTACTGGGTATTTACCCCAAAGATACAGATTAGTGAAAGGAAGAGCCACATGCATTCCAATGTTCACAGTAGCAATGCCCACGATAGCCAAACTGTGGAAGGAGCTGAGATGCTCTTCAACAGACGAATGGATAAAGAAAATGTGGTCCATATATACAATGGAATAATACTCAGCCATCAGAAAGGATGAATACCCAACTTTTTTATCAACATGGATGGAACTGGAGATTAAGCTAAGTGAAATAAGTCAAATAGAGAAAGTCAATTATCATATGATTTCACTCATATGTGGAACATAAGGAATAGCATAGAGGACATTAGGAGAAGGAAGGGATAAATGAAGGAGGGGAAATCGGAGGGGGAGACCAACCATGAGAGACTATGGACTCCGGGAAACAAACTGAAGGTTTTAGAGGGGAGGGGGGTGGGGAATGGGTTAGCCCAGTGATGGGTATTAAGGAGGGCACATATTGCATGGAGTACTGGGTGTTATACGCAAACAATGAATCATGGAACACTACATCAGAAACTAGTGATGTACTGTATGGTGACTAACATAACGTAATAAAAAAAAGAATAACAAAAGTGATAAACTTTCAAAGGAACAACAAAATTGATAAACCTTGTGCTATACTCATAAGACAGGGAGAGAGAGAGAAAGCAAGAGAGAGAACTCAAAGAAATAAAATCAGAAATGACGGAGGAGAAATAACAACTGACACCAGAGATATACAAAGGATTGTAAGAAAATAGTATGAAAAACTATATGCCAACAAGTTGGACAACATATAAGAAATGAATAAATTGCTAGAAACATATAACCTTTCCAAAATGAATCAAAAAGAGAGAAGATGGAGGAGTAGGGGAACCTAATTTCAGCTGGTCCCTGAAATCAGCTAGATAGTTATCAAATCATTCTGAACACCTGCAAAATCCAGTGGAGATCTGAAAAAAGATTTGCTACAATTCTACAAACAGAAAAGCGACCACTTTTTGCAAGGTAGGAGGTGTGGAGACCTGAATCAGAGGCGAAATATCGGAGGATAAACCGTGGTGGTGTGGGAGCCTCCATAAGGCAGATACCAAAAAGTGTTATAAGCAGTGGAGCACAAAATCAGAACTTTTAGAAGTTTGCCTAAAAGGCACTCAGGAGATGAAGAAGGGCAGAATCTAAGGCGGGACAGTGTGGTCTCAGGATCCTTGGGGTCACAAAAAGAACAGGGATGACTGAGTGTGGCTGCGTTCTTAGGCATTGGAGTGGGGAAGCCAGGTGCAGACAGCAAGCCTAAGCATCAGCTTTCTGCTCAGTGTTGCCATAAACCCTGAAACGCTGCAAGGTCATGCAACCACTCTCTGAGCACGGGCCCCACAAGAGGCAGAACCACAGGAGACCCCTCCTGGGAAGAATGGTCACAGGCTGGATGAAGACAGAGTTTGGATGAAAACCAGGGAGGCAAGAGTGATTGACTACTTTTCTGTAAGAGCTACTGAAGAGTAGTGGATGCTAACTTTCAGCCCCAGGGCTAGAGATCTAGGCACTGCCATTTTCGGTCCCCTCACTGGCTCCAGAGCTGCTTACATTGAGTCTGGGCCCCTGGTAAGGGTGGTGGAATTACACCCAGGCAGTGACACCTGAGAATCAGTGCAACAGGCCCTTCCCCTAGAAAATCAGGAACTTCTGTGTAATACCAAGTTTACTGATCATACAGAACTATAAAACCCCAGCACTTAGGGAAAGAATTATATAGCATTCCTGCTTTCTTCTTCTTATTCTTTAGTCCTTCATTTTTATATTTTATTTTACTTTTCAGCTATTTTCTTATTTTATCAACTTAACTTATTTTATCAATTATTTTACGTCTTTTTAAAACATAAAAATAAAAACATAAAGCCAAAACATAAAATATATTTATAAAACATGTTTTATTATATATAGGTATATGTATTCCTTCTTTCCTATTTTGAAATCTAGTTTCTTCTAATAAACAGACAAAAATACGTGCAGGATCTAGTTTATTGTTCTATTCTGTTCAAATTCTTGTTTGATTTTATTCTCTTTTTTTTTTTTCTGGGTTCTGTTGTCTTCTGATTTGTGTAGTGTATATTTTTCTGGTGTCAATGTTGTTATTTTTGTATCTTTGGGGTAAATACCTAGTAGTGCAATTGCTGGGTCATAGGGTAGTTCTATTTTTGACTACTTGAAGAACCTCTATACTGTTTTCCAGAATGGCTGTATCAGCCTGTACTCCCACCAACAGTGTAAGAGAGTTCCTCTTTCTCCACGTCTTCGCCAGTTATCTGTTGTTTCCTGACATGTTAATTCTAGCCATTTTGCCTGGTACGAGATGGTATCTCATTGTGCTTTTTTTTTTTTTTTCCTCGAGGGCAGGACCTTTCCACCATCCCACAGGTGGGGTGTCTCATTGTGGTTTTGATTTGTATTTCCCTGATGCCGAGTGAGGTAGAGCAGTTTTTCATATGTCTATTGGCCATTTTCATGTCTCTTTTGGAGAAATATCTGTTCATGTGTTCTGCCCATTTCTTGACTGGATTATTTGTTTTTTGAGTGTTGAGTTTGAGTAGTTCTTTATAGATCTTAGATACTAGCCCTTTATCTTTATCAAGATATTGCAAATACCTTCTCCCATTCCATAGGTTGCCTTTTAGTATTACTGAGTGTTTCCTTTGCTGTGCAAAAGCTTTTTATTTTGATGAAGTCCCAGTAGTTCATTTTTGCTTTTGTGTCCCTTGCCTTTGGAGACATGTCTAGCAATAAGTTGCTGTGGCCAAGGTCGAAGAGGTTGCTGCCTGTGTTCTCCTCTGGGTTTTGATGGATTCCTGTCTAACATGTAGATCTTTCATCCATTTTGAGTTTATCTTTGTGTATGGGTAAGAAAATGGTCCAGTTTCATTCTTCTATGTGTGGCTGTCCAATTTTCCCAACACCATTTGTTGAAGAGACTGTCCTTTTTCCATTGGATATTATTTCCTGCTGGTTGAAGATTAGTTGACCATAGATTTCAAGGTCCATTTCTGGGTGCTCTAGTCTGTTCCACTGATTTATGTATCTGTTTTTGTGCCAGTACCATGCTGTATTGATGATCACAGCTTTGTAACATAGGTCGAAGTCAGGCATTATGATGCCACCAGCTTCGGTTTTCTTTTTCAACATCCATCTGGCTATTCAGGGTCTTTCCTGGTTCCATAAAAACTTTAGGATTATTTGTTCCAGCTCTGTGAAAAATGTCAATGGTATTTGATAGGAATTGCATTGATGTGTAGATTGCTCTGGGTAGCATAGACATTTTAACAATATTTATTCTTACAATCCATGAGCATGGGATGTTTTTCCATTTTTTTGTGTCTTCCTCAAAGTCATTCTTAAGTGTTCTGTAGTTTTTAGAAAACAGATCCTTTACCTCTTTGGTTAGGTTCATTCCTAGGTAGCTTATGGTATTTGGTGCAATTGTAAATGGGATCAATTCCTTAATTTCACTTTCTTCTGTCTCATTGTTAGTGTGTGGGAATGCAACTGATTTCTGTGCATTGATTTTATATCCTGCCACTTTCCTGAATTCCTGCATGAGATCTAGCAATTTTGGTGTGGAGTCTTTTGGGTTTTCCAAGAGTACCACGTCACCTGAGAAGAGTGAGAGTTTGATTTCTTCTTAGCCAATTTGAATGCCCTTTATTTCCTTTTGTTGTCTGTTTGTTTAGGCTAGGACTTGTAGTACTCTGTTGAACAACAGTGGTGACAGTGGGCATCCCTGTCCTGTTCCTGACTTTAGGGGAAAAGGTTTCAATTTTTTCACCATTGGGAATGATATTCACTGTGGGCTTTTTGTATATGGATTTTATGATATTGATGTATGTTTCCTCTATTCCTACATTGTGGAGAATTTTATTCAAGAAAAGATGCTGTAATTTGTCAAGTGCTTTTCTGCATTAATAGAGAGGATCATATGGTTATTGTCCTTTCTTTAATAATGTGATGTATCACGTTTATTGATTTGCAAATTTGAACCACCCTTGCATCCTGGGGATAAATCCCACTTGGTCGTGGTGGATGATCCTTTAATGTATTGTTGGATCCTATTAGCTAGGATTTTGTTGAGGATTTTGGAATCCATATTCATCAGGGATATCGGTCTGAAATTCTCCTTTTTGGTGGGGTCTTTGGTTTTAGAATCAAGGTAATGCTGGCCTCATAGAACAAGTTTGGAAGTTTTCCTTCCATTTCTATTTTTTGAAACAGCTTCAGAAGAATAGGTATTAGTTCTTTTTTTAAATGTTTGATAGAATTCCCCTGGGACTCCTTCAGGCCCTGGACTTTTGTTTGTTGGGAGATTTTTTATTACAGCTTCAATTACTTGCTGGTTATGGGTCTGTTCAGGTTTTGTATTTCTTCCTGTTTCAGTTTTGGTAGTTTATAAGTTTCTAGAAATTCATCAATTTCTTCCAGATTGCCTAGTCTTTTGGCATATAGTTGCTCATAATATGTTCTTACAATTGTCTGTATTTCTTTGTTGTTGGTTGTGACCTCTTCTCTTTCATTTATGACTTTATTAATTTGGGTCCTTTCTCTTTTCTTTTTGATAAATCTGGCTAGGGGGTTATCAATCTTATAACTGTTTCAAAGAATGAGCTTCTAGTTTTGTTGATCAGTTCTAATGTCTTTTGCTTTCTATTTCATTGATTTCTGTTCTAATCTTTACTATTTCTCTTCTCCTGTTTAGTTTAGGCTTTATTGCTGGTTTTTCTCCAGCTCCTTTAGATTTAAGGTTAGCTTGGATATTTGAGACTTTTCTAGATTCTTGAGAAAGGCTTGTATTGCTATGTACTTCCCTCTTAGGACCACCTTTGCTGCATCCTGAAGGCTGTGAACATTTGTGTTTTCATTTCCATTTTTTTCCCATGATTTTTCTTACTCTTCTTTAATTTCTTGGTTGACCCATTCATTATTTAGTCGGATATTCTTTAACCTCCAAGTGTTTGAGTTCTTTAAAAATTTCCTCTTGGGATTGTGTTCAAGTTTCAAAGTATTGTGGTCTGAAAATATGCAGGGAATAATCTCAATCTTTTGGTGCTGGTTGTGACTGGTTCCAGTACGTGATCTATTCTTAAGAATGTTCCATGTGCGGGGGGCGGAGCAAGATGGCGGAGGAGTAGGAGACCTGGATTTCCTCTCCTCTCAGGAATTCAGCTGGATAGGGATCAAACCATTCTGAACACCTACAAACTCAACAGGAGATCGAAGAAAGGAATAGCAACAACTCTCTGAACAGAAAAGCGACCACTTTCTGGAAGGTAGGACGTGCGGAGAAGTGAATCCGAGGCG
>NC_138385.1:49859791-49887104 GCF_054177405.1 Leptonychotes weddellii
GTTTGTTTCCTGAGATTAAGAATTCCTCATATCAGTGAGGTCATATGATACATATCTTTCTCTGATTAACTTATTTCACTCAGCATAACACCCTTCAGTTCCATCCACGTCATTGCAAATGGCAAGATCTCATTCTTTTTGATGGCTGCATAATATTCCATTGTGTATATATACCACATCTTCTTTATCCATTCATCTGCTGGTGGACATCTTGGCTCTTTCCACAGTTTGGCTATTTCATTCTTTTTTAAAGCTGAGTGATAGTCCATTGTATATATATGTATATATATCACATTTCCTTTTCCTATTCATCTATTGGTGGACACAGAGGTTGCTTCCATATCTTGGCTATTGTAAATAATGCTGCAATAAACTTAGGGGTGCATATATCTTTCTCAATTAGTGTTTTGTTTTATTTGGGTTAATATCATTTAATGAAATTACTGGATTATGTGGTACTCCTATATTTAGGTTTTTGAGGAGACCATACTGTTTTCCATACTGGCTGGACCAATTTACATTACCACCAACAATGCACAAGAGTTACTTTTTCTCCACATCTTCACCAATACTTGTTATTTGTCTTTTTGATTTTAGCTATTTGTAAGCGTGTAAGGTGATAGCTCATTGCGGTTTTCATTAGCATTTTCCTGATGATGAGTGATGTTGAGCATTTTTTCATGTGTCAGTTGGACATCTGTATGACTTTTTTGAAAAAAAAAAAACACATCAATTTAGGTACTCTGTCCTTTTTTTTTTTTTTTTTTTTTAGGTTCCATTTATTTATTTGACACAGAGAGCGCAAGAGAGGGAACACAAGCAGGAGGAGTGGGAGAGGGGGAAGCAGGCTCCCCACTGAGCAGGGAGCCCGATGTGGGGCTCGATCCCAGGACTCTGGGATCATGACCTGAGCCAAAGGCAAACACAGATGCTTAATGACTGAGCCACCCAGATGTCCCAAACTCTATCCCATTTTTAATTGGATTGTTTGTGGGTTTTTTGGTGTTGAGTTGTATGAGCTCTTTATGTATTTTGGATATTATTATCTTATCAAATATACCATTCTCAAATATACTATAGTCAAATATTCCATTCAATAGGCTGATTTCTTTGTTATTGATGGTTTCCTTCACTGTGCAAAAGCTTTATAGTTTGATGTAGTCCCAATTGTTTATTTTTGCTCTCCTTTCTCTTGCCAAGGAAATATATAAAAAACCAACAGATACTTATTTCTTATAGAAATAAGGGAGTGGAAAGTCCAAAATAAAGGTGCCAGTATATTTGGTTCCTGGTGAGAACCCTCTTCCTGACTTGTAGACTGCTGCTTTATTAACATGTCTTCACATGATGAAGGAGAGCTCTGGCCTCTTTCTTCTCATATAAGGACTCTAATCCCATCTCACCCTCATGATCTCATTTTAAGCTAATTACTTCCCAAGGCCTCACCTCCAAATACCATTACATCAGAGGTTAAGTCTTCAACACAGAAATTATGAGGGAACACAAGCAGTTGCTCTTGTTTTTTGGTATCTTCTCTAAGAAACAGCTACCTAATTCAAGACTACACCTAAGTTTTCTGCTAAGATTTTTATAATTTATCTCTTATACTTGGATATTTTGTCCACTTTATCAATTTTGTGTGTGATGTAAGCTTTGGGCCTATCTTCATTCTTTTGAATGTGTAGATTTATCTGTTCCATTTGTTTAAAAAATTATTCTTTCCCTATTGAATGTCTTGTCACCCACATTGATAATCAATTTATGTTATTGGTAGATATATTTCTGAACTCTTATTTTTATTTTACTGTATTTTTTGTTGTTGTTTATTCTTATGACAGTACCACACAGTCTTGATTGCTGTAGTTTTGTAGCAAGTTTTTTGTTTTGTGTTTGGATTTGCAAGTGTAAGTCCTCCAACTTTTTTGTCCTTCAAGATTGTTTTGGCTATTCCAGACTGTTTCCATTTACATAAGAATTTTAGTATCAGCTTGTCACCAAAGTTTCAGCTTCTAATTGCTGAAAAAATCCAGTTGGATTTTTTTTCTGCAATCTATTTTATTTATTTATTTATTCATTTATTTATTTATATTATGTTCTATTAGCAGCATATAGTACATCATTTGTTTTTGATGTAGTGTTTAATGATTCATTAGTTGCATATATGCAGTTGGAATTTTTATCAGAATCTCACTGAATCTATATATCAGTTTAGAAAATATGATCATCTTAAAAATATTAAGACTTCTAATTCTTATAAATAGAATATAATTTTATTTTCTTAAAGTTTCTTTAATGTCTTTCAATAATGTTTTGAAGTTTACAGTATTCAAAACTTCACTTTGCCTATATTCTTAAGTTATTTATTTTTTCATGCTATTATAAATAAATTGTTTTCATCTTGAAATTGTTTGTTGCTAGTGTATAGAAATACATTTTTGTATATTGATTTTGTATACTAAACTTACTTCATTTGCTTATTAGATCTAATATTTTTGATGACTCCTTAGAAGTTACTATATAAAAGATCATGCCATTTGAAGAGTAATTTTATTTATTTATTTTCCATCTGGATGCTTTTTATTTATTTTCCTACTTAATTGTCAGTGTTAGAACCTCTAGTAGAAGGTAAAATAGAAGTGATAAAAGCAGACACACTCATCTTGTTTCTGATCCAAAGGTGAATGCAATCAGTCCCTTACCATTATGATGTAGCTGTGGATTTTTCACAAATGATTTTGTCGGGTTGAGGAAGTTTCCTTCTATTCCTAATTTATTGAGTGCTTTTATCACAAAAGATTTTGAATCTTGCTGAATTATTTTTCTGCATCTATTGGGATTATCATGTTGTGTTTGTCCTTTCTTCAATTGGTATAGAACATTACACTCTTATAATATATTAATTCAACTTTGTATCCAGAGAATAAATCTGATCTGGTCATGTTTATGATGCTTTTTATATGTCTTTGGATTTTGCTTGTATTTTTTGAGGATTTTTGCATCAATATTCATAAAGAAATGTGCCTATAGATTGGTTGATTGATTTGATTTTTGTATCGGTAATGTTAGCCTGATGGAATGAGTTGGAAACTTTTCACACTCCTTTTGGTAGAGTTTGTGAAGATTTGGTATTAATTCTATTTTAAATGTTTAATATAATTGTGTAGGGAGGCCAACTGTTCCTGGGCTTTTTTTTAAATAGAGACCTATTTATTACTAATTAAACAACTTGTTGCTTACATATTCACATTTTCATTTATTTCCCAATCTGTTTTATAATTTTTGTCTTTCAAAGAATGTGTTGATTTTATCTAGGTTGCCTAATTTCATGCAATGCTTCATAATATTGTCTTATATTCTTTTTATTTATTTCTCTGAAGTTGATAATAATATACCTTCATTCATTTCTGATTTTAGTAATTTGGTTATTTGCTTTTTTCCTGGTCAATCCAGCAAAAGATTTTTCAACATCATTGATATTTTCCAAAATAATAATAAAAAACCCCCTTTGATTTCACTTTTTTCTTTTTGTTTTAATTCATTATTTCACTACTTTCAACTCTAATCTTTATTATTTCTTTTTTTTTTTTAATGCTGGCTATGGGTTTAGTTTGTTCTGTATCACAAAGTTTAAGGTGGAAGATGAGATTATTGATTTCATATTTTCTTATTTTTCAGTAAGTTGTTTAAAGTTATAAATTTAATTTTAAGCATGGTCTTAGCTGTGTCCCATACTTTGGTTTGTTGTGTTTTCATTTTCTTTAATCTCAAAGTGTTTTCTAATTTTTAATATGCTTCTTCATTGATTATTAAGCAAAATATTTTAAAATTTCCATATAATTTTGAATTTCACAAATTTCATTCAGTTATTGATTTCTAACATTATTCCATGTGTTTACAGAATAAAAGTTTTACCTCAAGAGTTTTAAATGTATTAAGATTTCTTTATGACACTACATATGATACATATTGGAGAATGTTTCAGGTACATGTGTCAAAATGTGTACTCTCTTACTTTTGGGTAAAGTGCTCTATAGTTAAATGGAGTTGGTTTATACTCATGGGTTATGCTTCCACATGAAATATCTGTCTGATGTTATCCTACCCGTTGTGGAAAGTGAGGTATTGTATTCTACTATTGCTGTGAATTGTATACTTATCTTTTCAGTTATGTAAGTTTTTTTATCATTTATTGTGAAACTTTCTTGTTTGATGTGTATATGCTTATAGTTGTTATATCTTCTTGAAGGATTGACATTTTTATCATTATGAGATGTCCTTTTATCTTTAGCAAAAACATTGTCTGTTTTGTCAGATATTAGAATATCCGTTGCAGCTCTTTTTTATTATTGCCAGTATCCCCAGTAATTATTTATCTTATAACAAGAAGTTTGTGATATTTTACCTCCTTCATCAATTTCTTCTACTCCCAACTCCTGCCTCTAATAACCATAAATCTACTTTTTTTCTATGATTTTTTAAAGATTTCATATATCAGTGAGATCATACAGTATTTGTTTCTTTCTGTCTGACTTATTTCACTTAGCATAATGCCTTCAAGTTTCATCCATGTTGTTGTAAAAGACAGAATTTCCTTATTTTCTATGGCTATATATATATATATATATATATATATATAATAACTTCTTTATTCATTCACCCTTGAAGGGCCCTTAAGTTGTTTCCATGTCTTGACTTTTGTAAATAATGCTGCTATGGACATGGAGCTGCAGATATCTCTTCAAAATAGTATATTGTTACATTCAGATATATTCCCAGAATTGGAATTGTTTGATTATACGGCACTTGGAGTTTTCATTTTCTTGAGGAACTTCCATACTGTTGTCCATAATGATTGTAACAATTTACAATCCTATCAATAGTGTGCTGTGGTATCATTTTCTCCACATCCATGTCAGTGTTTGCTATACTTTCTCTTTTTGATGATATCCATTCAAACAAGCTTGCAGTGAGATTCCATTGTGCTTTTGATTTGCATTTCCCTAATAATTAGTGACATTGAGTAGCTTTTCCCTACCTGTTGGCAATTTTTTATGTATTTTTTCTTTTTATTATAGACATATATTGCTATGAAAGATTCACACAATGCAGAAATTTCCAGACTTATGGTTTTTGGCCATATATGTATCTTTGGAAAAATGTCTACTCAAGATTTTTGTTCATTTTTTAAAAGAAATATCTGTGGGATTTGATTGATGGATTATTTGCTATTGAGTTGTATGAGTTCTTTAAATATTTTGAAGTTGACCCTTGATCAGATATATCATTTGCAAATATTTTTTACCATTTAGTAAGTTGACTATTTAATTTTTTATTGTTTCTTTTACTGTGCAGAAGCATTTTAGTTTGATGTAGCCTTAGTTGTTTATTTTTTATTTGGTTTCTTATACTTTAAGTATCATATTTAAAAAAATCTTGCCAGGACCTATGTCATGGAGATTTTTTCCCCCTATGTTTTCTTCTAAAAGTTTTATGGTTTTCAGTCTTATATCTAAGTCTTTAATACATTTTGAGATAATTGTTGTGAGTAGTGTAAAATAGGGGTCTTGTTTCATTCTTTTACATGTGAAATCTAATTTTCCCTGCACCACTTATTGAAGAGTCTGTTTTATTCCTCAATTGAGTATTTTTGGCTCCCTTTTCAAATATTAGTTGAATATATATGCTTGGGTTTATTTCAGGGCTCTGAAATCTGTTCCATGGTTCTATGTGTCTCTTTTATGGCCTTATGATACTATTTTGGTTACTATAACTTTATAAGATAGCTCAAAAACAGGAAGTGAGATGCCATCCTCTTTGTCCTTCTTTGTCAAGATTGCCTTGGTTATTCAGAGTCTTTTGTGCTTCCATACAGATTTTAGGATTATTATTTCTTCTTCTTTTAAAAGGAAAAAAAAAGCCACTGGAATCTTGATAACATTTGCACTGACCCTAATGATGGTTTGGGGGTAGTACAGACATGTAATAATATTAATTCTTCCAACCCATGAGCATAAAATAATTTTCATTTATTTACATTTTTCTTCCATTGCTTTCATCAATGTCTTGTAGTTTTACATTGTAGAGATGTTTTACATCCTTGGTTAAATTTGCTCCTCAATATTTTATTGTTTTTGATGCTAATGTAAGTAGGATCACTTTATTTTCTTTACAGATAATTTATTGTTAGTGTATATAAATGCAACTAATATTTTATGTAATTTTGTATCCTCCAACTTTACTTAAGTTTTTGTTGGATCCCTTAGCATTTTATATATATAAAATTATGTCATATGCAAAGAGAAATTTTACTTAGTCCTTTACAATTCTGATGATTGATTGATTGTCCTATTGCTCAGTCTAGAACTTCCATTACACAGAACAGTGTTGAATTGGGGTGGTGAGAGTGAGCACAGTGTGTTGCTCCTAGTCTTAGAGAAGAAGCTTTCAAATTTCCACCGAGTATGACATTAGCTGTAGGCTTGTCATACATGGCCTTTATTATGTTGATGTATGCCATTTTATACCTGTTTTATTAAAATTTATTATCATGACTAGTGTTGGATTTTGTCAAATGCTTTTTCTGCATCTTTTTATATGATTATATGTTTTACTGCATCTATTGAGATGATCATATGCTTTTCATAGCTCATTTAATTAATGTGATGTATTACATTTTGATTTGCGTTTGTTGAAGCATCCTTGCATCTCAGGAATAAATCTGCTTGAACATGGTGAAAGATCCTTTTAATGTAGTGTTGAATTGGGTTTCCTACCATTTTATTTTATAAGATTTTATAAGGTTTTATTTATTTATTTGTCAGAGAGAGAGAGAGCACAAGCAGGGGAGCAGCAGGCAGAGGGAAGAGCAAGCTCCCCACTGAGCAGGGAACCTGATGTGGGACATGATCCCAGGGTCCTGAGCTGAAGGCAGATGCTTAACTGACTGAGCCACCCAAGTGTCCCAGTTTTCTAGTATTTTACTGAAAGTTTTTCATCTATATTTATTGGGAATATAGGCTTGTACTTTTCTTTACCATTACTGATCTTTTCTGGCTTTAGTATCAGGGTAAGGCAGGCTTTGTAAAATGAGTTTGGGAGTGTTCCTTACTCTTTAATTTTTTGGAAGAGTTTAAGAAGGATTGGTATTAATTCTTTGAAAGTTTGGTAGGATTCACAAGTAAAGCCATCTGGTCCTGAGCTTTACTTCAGGGGAAATGTTTCACTACTGATTCAATATTCTTACTAGTAATTGGTCTGTTAAAATTTTCTATATATTCCTGATTCTTGGTTGGTGGTATGTTTCTATGAATTTTTCCATTTCTTCTTGTTTGTGTAGTACATTGGTATATATTTTTAAACAGTAACTTCTTATGATACTTCGTGTTTCTGTGCAATTAGTTGTAATATCTCCTTTTTCATTTCTAGTTTTGTTAATTTGGATCCTGTCTCTTTTTTCCTTGTTTAATCTAGCTAAAAGTTTTTTTTTTAATTTTGTTTATCTTTTCAAAGAACCAAAGATTAGCTTTCTTAATCTTTTCTTTTTTTTCTGTTCTCTATTTCATTTATTTCTGCTCTAGTCTTTATTATATCTTTCCTTTTACTAACTTTGAGCTCTGTTTTTTCTTTTCTAGTTTATTGAGGCATAGAGTTAAGTTGCTTATTTTTTATTTGTTTTGTTTTTGTTCCTTAATGTAGGCATTATTTGCTATGAACTTCCTCTTAGAATGCTTTTATTTCATTCTTCAAAATTTTTATATGTAGTGTTTCCATTTTCATTTGTCTCAAGTTACTTTTTAATTTCTCTTTTAATTTCTTCATTGATCCATTAGTTCTTCAAAATAGTGCTATTTAATTTCCATATATTCAAGAATTTTTTTTTTTTTGGATTCCTCATGTTGTTTATTTCTAGTTTCATACCATGTGGTCCGAGATGATATTTTATTGGATTATAATCTTGAAATTTCTAAGACTCGTTTTGTGGGTTAATGTAATCGATCCTAGAAAATGTTTTATGCACACTCAAGAATAATGTGTACTCTGCTGTTATCAGAATGTTCTGTATATGTCTGATAGGTCCATTTGGTCTACCATGTTTAAATCATCTGTTTCCTTATTGGTTCTCTGAATGATCTATCCATTGTTAACATCTATTCCATTGGAGCATGCAAATACATAAAAAAAAATGAACAGAGCTAAAGTAAGAAATAAACATCAATGCAATAATAGTTGGGGATATTTGGGGGCCCTGGGTGGCTCAGTCAGTTGAGCATCTGCCTTTAGCTCAGGTCATGATCTCGGGGTCCTGGGATTGAGACCCACATTGGGCTCCCTGCTCAGCAGAGAGCCTGCTTCACCCTTTCCCTCTGCTGCTCCCCTGTTTGTGTGCTTTCTTTCTCTGTGTTTGTCAAATAAATAAATAAAATCTTAAAAAAATAAAGGGGGCCCTGGGTAACCCCAACTATTTTATTTATTTATTTATTTATTTATTTATTTATTTTTAAAGATTTTATTTATTTATTTGACAGAGAGAGACACAGCAAGAGAAGGAACACAAACAGGGGGAGTGGGAGAAGGAGAAGCAGGCTTTCCACTGAGCAGGGAGCCCGATGTGGGTCTCAATCACAGGACCCTGGGATCATGACCTGAGCCAAATGCAGATGCTTAATGAGTAAGCCACCCAGGTGCCCCTTTATTTATTTTTTAAAAGATTTTATTTATTTATTTGATATACAGATAGAGAGAAAGCACACAAGCAGGGGGAGCAGCAGAGGGAGAGGGAAAAGCAGGCTCTCCACTGAGCAGGGAACCCCACTGCGGGGCTTAATCCCAGGACCCCAAGATCACGACCTGAGCTAAAGGCAGACGCTCAACTAACTGAGCCACCCAGGTGTTCCAAATATCCCCAACTATTATTGCATTGATGTTTTATTTCTTATTTTAGCTCTGTTCATTTTATTTTTTATGTATTTACATGCTCCAATATTGAGTGCCTAAATATTTATGATAGCTATATCTTTTTGATACATTTTCCTCTTTATCATTTTATAATGATCTTCTTTTTCTCTTTTTATCATGATTAGTCATTTTTTTCCAATATAAGTATAGCTATCTCTGTTTTATTTTTATGTTACCACTTGCTTAAAATATATTTTTTCCATCTCTTTTCTCTGTCTTTATGTGTCATTAAAGCTAAAGTTACCCTTCTATAGGCAGTGTATCTTTGGATCTTATATCTTTATGCATTCAGTCATTCTAATTCTTTTAATTAGAAAACTTAATCCAAGGAAACATTCAACAAAACAGAGGCAACACATGGAATGGAAAAAGATATCTGCAAATGACACTGTAGATAAAGGGCTGATATCCAAGATCTATAAAGAACTTTTTAAACTCAACACCCAAAGAAACAAATAATCAAGTCAAAAAAATGGACAGAAGACATGAACAGACACTTCTCCAAAAAAGACATACAAATGGCTAACAGACACATGAAAAAATGTTCATCATCATTAGCCATCAGGGAAATTCAACTCAAAACCTCATTGAGATACCACCTTATACAAGTTAGAATGGCAAAAATTGAGAAGGCAAAAAACAACAAATGTTAGAGAAGTTGTGGAGAAAGGGGAACCTTCTTACATTGTTGGTGGGAATGCCAGTTGGTACAGCCACTTTGGAAAACAGTGTGGAGGTTCCTCAAAAAGTTATAAATAGAGCTACCCTATAACCCAGCAGTTGCACTACTGGGCATTTACCCCAAAGATACAGATGTAGTGAAAAGAAGGACCACATGCACCCCAATGTTCAATGCAACAATGTCCACAATAGCCAAACTGTGGAAAGAGCTGAGATGCCCTTCAGGAGACGAATGGATAAAGAAGATGTGGTCCATATATACAATGGAATATTACTCAGCCATCAGAAAGGATGAATACCCAACTTTTGCATCAATGTGAATGGAACTGGAGGAGATTATGCTAAGTGAAATAAGTCAAGTAGAGAAAGTCAATTATATGGTTTCACTCGTATGTGGAACATAAGGAATAGCATGGAGGACATTAGGATAAGGAAGGGAAAAATGAAGAGGGGGAAATCAGAGGGAGAGATGAACCATGAGAGACTATGGACTGGGAAACAAACTGAGGGTTTTACAGGAGAGGGGGTGGGGAATGGGTTAGCCCAGTGATGGGTATTAAGGAGGGCACATATTGCATGGAGCACTGGGTGTTATATGTAAGCAATGAATCATGGAACACTACCTCAAAAACTAATTATATACTGTATGGTGACTACCATAACATAATAATGATAATAAAAAAAACTAATCTGTTAACATTTAAAGTAATTTATGATAGGTAAGGACTTACTATTGCAATTTTGTAATTGTTTTCTGACTATTTTATAGATTCACTTTTCCTTGCCTTTTAACCTTCATTTTTGTGTGTTTTTATGTTTTTGGGTATCAGTATGCTTTGATTTTTTTTATCATGTCTTTATGTAATTGCTACAGGTTTTTCCCTTGTAATTAATGTAAGGATTACATAAACTATCTTAAATTTATACCACTCTATTTTAAACTGATAAATTACCTTTGAGTTTAGCATTCTTAAACTTGAAAGTTTTACTTCTCCTCCCACTTACATTTTACACAGTTTAAGCTACTGACATTAAAGTTCATATTTTTGTTTAATATTATGTATTCAATAACATTATCATAGTTATTTTTACTATGTTTGCATTTTAACTATAAAAGTTGTAAGAGAATTACACACCACCATAAACATATTAGAATTGAACTTTGACTATATATTTACCATCCCCTGTGAGTTTTACACTACATTTTTATGTTTTTGTGATGTTAATTAGCATCCTTTTACTTCCACTCACAGCACTCGCTTCAGCATTTCTTATGTGGCAGGTCTAGTAGTGATGGCATCCCTTACTTTATTCTTGTTTTTGTTGTTCAAAAGAGTCTTTATCTCCTTCATTTTTTAAGATTTATTTATTTATTTATTTGAGAGAGAGAGAGAGAGAGAGAAACCTGGAGTGGGAGGGATCAAGGGAGAGGGAGAGAGAATCTCAAGCAGACTCCACGTTGAGTGTAGGGCCCTATCTCACGACCCTGAGGTCCTGACCTGAGCCGAAACTGAGTCAGACGCTTAATCAAACATGCCACCTAGGTGACCCTATCTCCGTCCTTTATAAAGGACAGCTTTGATAAGGTATTTTTTCTTTCAATATTTTGAATATATCATCCAGTTCTCTCCTGGCCTAAAAAAGGTTCTGTTAAAATTTCCATCTATACTCTTAAGTGGGTTCCCTTGTATTTAACTTATCTCTTTTCTAATGTCCTTGTGCTGGTGGACTTATTATCAGGTTCCATTTTTGGGCAAGGTCACTGTCCGAGTTCTGATGTAGGAGAGGTAGCCATTTGTTGAGAACACTTGGATAAGACTGCTGGTTTGTTTTCCTGCCTATATGAGGCTGTAGATGAACTCAGTGTTTGTGTGTGTTCTTGGGTCAAGCTTTCTAGATTGTTGGAAATGATACTATACTCAGAGGTAGGTGGGGATATGAATTAGCTTCCCCTGCCTGGTGGGGCATCAGCATGGACCCCACAGGCCTTTATGGCTTTGGTTGGGAACCTGGATCAGGCAATATTGTGTACTGAACTCCCTGAAAGAGCCATCAGTTTTGCTTTGTAGATAATAAAAGCTATGGATCATGCTCTCTGTAAGCAGTGATGCTGGAAGGGTTGCACAGCTTCTCATGTGTTCTGGTTATTTTACCTGGTCAGGCTCACTGAGGTCTGTTTTCAGCATTATGTAGGGCTGTAAATCATATTCCTTGCTGAGGAAAAGTGAGAAAACCAATTCCAAGGATGGAAAGGCTCTTTGTGGTCATGACTCATGCCAGACCACAACCCAATTAGCCTTGTAGAATGGGGTCACTAGCTTTGCTCTGCAGATGATGAACTCTGCCTGCTGGACTTTGCTCAAGTGTAGCTAAGCTATGCAACTAATCTAGGTGTTCTGGGCTGGATTTCTGGTGGATTGGGCCAGAATCTATAGTCAGTAGTGAGTGGGGCTATGTATTAGCTCCCCTGCCTGGACCAAGCAGGGAAGCCAGCTCCAAATCAGCCTCTCATTTTCCATTCAGGCTTTCTGTTCAAGAGTGGTCAGGAGCTACACTCAGTAATAAGTGTGGCTATGAATTAGCTTGCTTGCCTGGGCATAGCAGAAAATCTATCTTCAAGCAATCTTCCAGGTATTCCCAGTCAGGCTTTCTGGTTGAGAGGGCCTGGAAAATACATTCAGCAGCATGAATTAACTCTTCTGCCTGGGTGGAATGGGGGACTGAATGAGTTCAAGCCTGAAAAGACTCTTTGTCTGTGGTCTTGACTCAAATTGACCTGTACCCCAAGTCCCCTAGACAGAAAGTGTCACAGGCTTTGGCTTTGCAGATGATCAGCTTTGTCTGCTGTACTCTCTGCTTGAGTGTTACTCAACTACATGACATCTAAGTATTCTGATCAGGCCTTCTTGTTGGCTGGGTCTACACTCAGCAAGATCTACACTCAGCAGTGGACTGTACTATGACTCAGCTCCCCTGCCTGGGCATGGGAGGGAGTGGGGAAAAATCAGGCTCTGGACTAGGAAGCTCCTCTTTTGAAGATATTAGTCAGGAAAACCTACAACTTGCTGGGTTTTCTGGTCAGACTGTGTCACTGCTTTTGTTCTGCAGATAAGTAAAAGAGCTGGCTGGGTTTACTACTTGGGCACTTCAGGTAGGACATTGGTCTGCCAACGTCTAAGCATTAGTTGTTGCAAGCCTCTCCCTTTTCCCCATCACAGTCAGATTCCCAGTGGACAAGATCTGCAGATGATCCCACATTTACCATAAGGTGAGACAAGAGTGGATACTCTCAAAAGCCAACCCAAAATGCTGGGGGAACTAGATGCATACCATGGTTCTCTTTTCCTACTGGATGGACCATCGACTCAGGGGACACCTCTGGATGTTGTGTTATGCTCTCCTAGGAGAGGACCAGTGTTGTCAAAATGTAGCCATTTATTTTATCCTTCTAATATATCTGTTTTGGTCTCTATGGTGCAGGGAGTTATTCCAGCCTCATCCACATATTCTAGGACTCTCTCAACAGTATCTTGTTCATGAGTAGTTAGTTCTTATGAGTGGGAACAAATGACCTATGTTGTTATATTGGTGACATCACTCTCTAATCCATTTATTTTTAATGTAATCCCTGGTAAAGTAGAATGTATGTGTGCCATTTTGCTATTTTTTTATTTAATTTTATTATGTTATGTTAGCCACCATACAGTACATCATTAGTTTTTGATGTAGTGTTCCATGATTCATTGTTTTCATATAACACTCAGAGCTCCATTCAGTACGTGCCCTCCTTAATACCCATTACTGGGCTAACCCATCCCCCCACCCCCTTCCCCTCTAAAACCCTCAGTTTGTTTCTCAGTGTCCATAGTCTCTTATGGTTCATCTCTCCCTCATATCCACCCCCTTCATTTTTCCCTTCCTTCTCCTAATGTCCTTCATGCTACTCCTTATGTTCTACAAATAAGTGAAACCATATGATAATTGACTTTCTTTGCTTGACTTATTTCACTTAACATAATCTCCTCCAGTTCCATCCATGTTGATGTAAAAGTGGGGTAGTCATCCTTTCTGATGGCTGAGTAATATTCCATTGTATATATGGACCACATCTTCTTTATCCATTTGTCTGTTGAAGGGCATCTCAGATCTTTCCACAGTTTGGCTATTGGGGACATTGCTGCTATGAACATCGGGGTGCATATGGCCCTTCTTTTCACTACATTTTTGTCTGTGGGGTAAATACCCAGTAGTGCAGTTGCTGGGTCATAGGGTAGTTCTATTTTTAATTTTTTGAGGAACCTCCACACTGTTTTCCAAAATGGCTGTACCAACTTGCATTCCCACCAACAGTGGAAGAGGGTTCCCCTTTCTCCACAACCTCTCCAACATTCATTGTTTCTTGCCTTGTAAATTTTTGCCATTCTTACTTGTGTAGGGTGGTATTTCAATGTGGTTTTGATTTGAATTTCCCTGATGGCTAATGATGATGAACATTTTTTCATGTGTCTGTTAGCCACTTGTATATCTTCTTTTGAGAAGTGTCTGTTCATGTCTTCTGCCCACTTTTTGATTTGATTTTTTTTGGGGGGGTGTTGAGTTTAAAAAGTTCATTTTGCTATTTTTTGATAGGTCTTGTGTTTTTTGTAGTTGGTGGTGTTTGTTTCTTACTGCCTTCAGTCCTATCTTTGTTTGTATAAAATTAATATTTTCTATCATACCACCTTAATGCCTTTGCCATTTCTTTTAATATGTTTTTGGATTTATTATCTTAGGTTTCACAGTAAATTGGAATTAACATCTTAATTTATAACAGTCTAGTTTAGATTAATACCATCTTCATTTCAATAATATGCAAAAACATTTTTCTTTATAGATCCATTCCCACACCTGCTGCATTGTATTGCTATTGACATGCCAATTATTTCTTTATATATTTTATGCTCATCACCACACTCTTATAATTACTATTTTATTGTCTTTTAAATTTGATAGAAAGAAAAAACGTTTTATGAACAAAAGTACCCTTATACTCTTAAAATATCTGTGTTCTTATATTTACCTCTGCTTTTATTGCTACTTTCAAGATTTTTTTCTGTCTTTTGACTTTTGCTTTCAAGAGTGTTTTAGTCAGAGTTCTCCAGAGAAATGTCAGTATCAATATCATATATATGAGGAGATATTTTTTTATGAGGGATTGGCTCATGTGATTTTAGAAACTGAGAAGTTCCATTCTGCTGACTGCTAATTGGAGGCCCAGAAAAATTAGTGGTATAGTTTCAGTCCAAATCCAAAGGTCTGAGAACCAGAGTAATCAGTTGTGTAAGTCCTACCTTGAGTCTGAATGTCTGAGAACCAGGAACATCAATGTTTCTCCCACACAGAAATTATGTGACTTACTGGTTTAGTAACAAGTACAGTCACCCTTTGGGAGCTTATCAGTCTCTCTTCTGCTGAAAGTTAAATAATAATAGAAAGTTACACTTAACTGAGAAGTATAGAAAAAGTTCCTAATAAAATGGAACCATTTCACATCCCTTTAAGCAGTACCCTTGGCAAGAAATCATATTCAAAGAAGTAAAGTGAATCCACATGTATCTGGGTGAACTCATATAATACCTGGATGATGTTAAATATTTTTTGTTGGTAATGTCAGTTTGTTCAGAGTCTTAGACCAGATTATTTTTTTCTATATTAAACCTATAAATGTAATAACATTAAGATATCAAGTGAGAGCTTGTGGAGAAATTAACCTAGGGCCATTTTACCCAAGCACAGATTACCACTCCCCACCCCACCCTAAGTGACTGAGCAGGCAGACATTGGATTGGGGGATTAGGCTCCATGTCATCCTCAGGAGCTACCCACATAAGTAGATTTTTTTCATATGATATGCAGACTGATTCTATTGGATTTCACACTATTAGTTTACTAACAAACATTAATTTTTATTATTCTGCATACATACTAAAGACCTCTCAAAACTATAGAATTTTTAACTATGGGTTATAGTAGAAACTCCATCAACACATATCTGTAACTTTAGTCACTTCTTTTTGTTTTTTTCAATGTTCCTTTTACTTAAAATCAGGAAAATAGGCCAGATAATTTTTCTTTTTTTTTTTTATAAGTTTTTTTTTTTTAAAGATTTTATTTATTTATTTGAGAGAGAGAGAATGAGAGACAGAGAGCATGAGAGGGAGGAGGGTCAGAGGGAGAAGCAGACTCCCTGCCGAGCAGGGAGCCCGATGCGGGACTCGATCCCAGGACTCCAGGATCATGACCTGAGCCGAAGGCAGTCACTTAACCAACTGAGCCACCCAGGTGCCCCAGATAATTTTTCTTGTGTTTATCTAAAATACATATATTCTTGGGGCACCTAGGTAGCTCAGTTGGTTCAGCATCTGCCTTTGGCTCAGATCATGATCCCATGCCTGCATTGGGCCTGGGATCGAGCCCCACATTGAGCTTCTTGCTCAGTGGGGAGCCTGCTTCTCCCTCTCCTTCTGCCTGCTGCTCCCCTTGCTTGTGTTCTCTCTCTCTTTCTGTCAAATAAATAAATAAAATCTTTAAAACAAAAAACAAACAAAAACACCCCAAAAAATACATGTATTCATATCAGAAGGGAAAATTTCATGCAGTAATTTATCTATTTGTCACAGCCTAAACACATAAAACATATAAAAAATATAATTCCTTTAAGAAAATATTAAAATTGGTTATTATTTTTTTTTCTATCCTGCACAGACATCCAAGGAAACTGAAATTGCAATCTGGTTTGGAAAAATATTTTTGGAAACAAGACATAACTTTGTAGAAATGAAATTCAATTTCCATATCCTTTTCTCTCATCATTTTTAAAAATTTTTATTCTTTATTTTTTATTTTATTATGTTATGTTAATCACCATACATTACATCATTAGTTTTTTATGTAGTGTTCCATGATTCATTGTTTACTTATAACACCCAGTGCTCCATTCAGTACATGTCCTCTTTAATACCCACCACCAGGCTAACCCATCCCCCCACCATCAGTTTCTTTCTCAGAGTCCATAGTCTCTCATGGTTCGTCTCCCCCCTCTGATATCCCCCTCTTCATTTTTCCCTTCCTATTCTCTTCTTTTTATTTTTAACATATATGTATTATTTGTTTCAGAGGTACAGGTCTGTGATTCAACAGTCTTACACAATTCACAGCGCTCACCATAGCACATACCCTCCCCAATGTCTATCATCCAGCCACCCCATCCCTCCCACCCCCCACCACTGCAGCAACCCTCAGTTTGTTTTCCCTCATCATATTTTAACAACATAATTTGTGTTCCACAATGAAGTAAATTATTTTACTTGCTACATTAATAATGCATAAAAACTGATTTATTAAACAATGATTTCCTGAACTTCTGACTTAATGTAAAGCATTGCTGTGGATAGCATTATTGTAGGGAAAAACAAAGATCAAAGACACATCTTCTTCCCTCAAGGAGTTTGCATTCTATTGAACCTGACAAATTTGTAAACAGCTAACCAGAGTAAAAGGCATAGAGAAATAAAAGACATACTAGGAGTATAAGATTTTTGTTATGAATAAAAAAAGGAAGAAATATTTAATTCTAACTCTGGTATCCCAGAAAGGATAGTGGAAAATTCTGTTTACATGTGAAAGATTCATTTTTCATGCAAGTTTTGTTTGTGATAAGGTTAATATGTTGCTATATTATTGGATTTATGTGTAAAGGCAGTGTTGACTTTTTAAAGTGAGGCAATTCTTGGTGTCAAATATACATTGAGGAGGGTGCCTGGGTGTCTCAGATGGTTAAGTGTCCGCCTTTGGCTCAGATCATGATCCCAGGGTCCTGGGATCGAGTCCTGCATCAGGCTCCCCACTCCGCGGGAAGCCTGCTTCTCCCTCTGCCTCTCTCTCTGTCTCTCATGAATAAATAAATAAAATCTTTAAAAAAAAATACATTGAGGAAGAGGCATCTCTCAGAATTAAAAAAAAAAAAAGGAACTGGAAGGGAAATAATATAGTTGAACTTCAGTATAAGAAACTGACTTCTTACCTGGCCCAATCAATAATGTCAAGAAGTCTAGGATGAAGTTTGTGGGGGATGAGTAGAAAGATGGCTCTCTCTATGTACAGACGGCTAATAAAGAAATGCTATCCTTTGGGACTGAAATGTAGATATCCCCAGTGGCACAGACCTTGAAGAATCTGGAAATGAGCTTACTATGGTAAGATTTCAATGTTGGATTTTTAGAAACATAGATGATTTTAGACTTTTTATTCTCTCCATATGTTTTACTATTTGATGCCTCTCCAATAATATGCACTGAACCTCAGTGCATTATATCCAATCTACACCAACAGGTACAAAAGATGGATTGGTTGCACACTTGGAAGAGAGTTTTAAAAGGTAGACAATAGCTAACTAGAATCCAAGATGTTGGTGGTATCACTCAGTGGAGAAAACATACAAGTAGGAAGGCAAAAGTTGAGGGGGTGCTGCAAATAAATTTGGAGATGCTCAATTCAGGCACCCTTTCTCCCTTGATCTGGAATTCTTTATTCCACAAAGAAACTTGATAGGGTCTACTTTTTTAAAATAAGCAACGTTGTTCAACTTAACTAGTGTCACCAAAGAAAAGACATTTTTTTTCCTAGACCTTAAAAAATAAAGCTCAAGTTTTATATACCCATTACACAGAAAATTCCAATCCTAGATATAATGCCTTTAGAAATTTTACCCATGTGCATTAAAAGTAATATACAATAATGTATTCACTTCATCATTGTTAAAGAAAAATATAAACATCTCAAATGTTTATCAACAGAGGAATGAACAAACTCCATGTTTATGACATAATACTACATGGAAGCTAAAATAACTGAAATAGCATGACATATTTCAACATAAATAATATAAAATATTATTTATTAAAGCAAAATTTAAGAAGAATACAACATTAAGGTACTATTTATATAAACTTTAAAAGCATGAAAAAATAGTATGCATGTATACATGCATAATAAAACTGGGGAGGGGCGCCTGGGTGGCTCAGTTGGTTAAGCGACTGCCTTCGGCTCAGGTCATGATCCTGGAGTCCCGGGATCGAGTCCCACATCGGGCTCCCTGCTCGGCAGGGAGTCTGCTTCTCCCTCTGACCCTCCTCCCTCTCATGCTCTCTGTCTCATTCTCTCTCTCAAATAGATAAATAAAATCTTTAAAAAAAAAAAAAAACTGGGGATGGGAATTATAACCACCCACTTCAGGATAGTGGATATTTATGAGGAAGAACAAGGAAGTAATATACAGTAGTATTCAAATTAATGATAATGCCTTATTTCTCAAAAGGAAATATTGAAGAAAATATGAAAAAAATATTATGATTAGGGGCACCTGGGTGGCTCAGTCAGTTAAGCATCTGCCTTCAGGTCAGGTCATGATCGCAGGGTCCTGGTATTGAGCCCTGAGTCAGGCTCTCTGCTCAGCAAGGAGCCTACTTCTTCCTTTCCTCCCTGCTCCTGCACTCTCTTGCTGTCTCTGACTTTCTCTCCAATAAATAAATAAAATCTTAAAAAATATACTTTGATTAAACAAAGCTGGGTGGTAAATGGTCAGATGTTAGTAATATTATTCTACATGTATATCTGTATTCCTGATGTAATTCATAAATTAAAAAATAAAAATAATATGACTTTGCAAGAAAGATAAAAGTAAGACAATCTATATGGAAGAAATAGCATGGATATAGGTCATGAGGCAGTAAAGGGTATGCTATGATTAGAGATATGGCTAAAGCATAAGCTGCATAGAGAAATATTGTGGGGGTGAGGGTAGGAAGATAGACTAAGCTTAGGTTGTGAAATAAATTCAGATGATCTTGTTATTTTCTGTGAAAATGAATTAATTCTTCCATCCAGAAGGGGCAAATCCTAACAATTCTTATATCAAAAGCCCTCACCTTATCCAAGAAGAATGTACTCTTGTTTTGAGTGTTTACATATTTAAGGTTCTGGAGGCAAATACATAATTGTGCACATGCACATGATTGCACCAATGCACAGTGCAACCATAACTGAACTCCCCTCAATCACCTATTAGTTACATAATATTATTGGGGAATTAAAACAACCACTCTTTCTTAAAAAAGAAAGACATTTGAAATTATTTAGGCATCAGTTCTTTTGAAAATGACTTGAAGGTCATTAATTTAGTCATAGCCTTGAGTTTTTATTTTTAAAAATTGTGCATAAACTTGCCAGATTAAATTTACTGCCTTATGTTATCTCCATAATCTCTATTCTTAGACACTGAAAAACAAAAACAAAAAAACCAACAAAAAACAAAAATCAACCCTTGCTTACCACAGCCAGTAATTGCTGGTTTGAAGTGATGTCAAAGGATATTATTATTCTTTAAAATAGAAAACAATTGAAAGAACCACCATTAGATGCCCAATGATGGGCATTCACAGTGTCAAAGTGACACTGTTCCAGCTGTTTCCAATGGCCACTATTTTTTGCCACTAAATTATTGGAGAAAAAATACAGAAAAGAGTGGCAGAACCAAATATATATGATGGTTTCTGGAAAACAAGTTGAGCAGTTATGCACCAAGTTCTCTAAATAGTCAGAACCCTTCTATACCACAGCCCACACAAGATGTATATTGGGAGCCCACCTCTATGTTCTCATAACCTTAACCATTCTGTTTTTGATATTTGTTTATGGGTAAGTCTTCTTGTGACAAGAAAAAAGAGAAGGCAGGAAGGAAGGAAGGAAGAGAGAGAGAGAAAGAAGGAAAGAAGAAAGAAGAAAGAAAAAAAGAAAAAAGTAGAAGAAAGAAAGAAAGAAAAAGAAAGAAAAGGAGCTTTGAGTCTCTTGAAGGAATCAAGTGTGTTTTGTTTTGTTTTGTTTTTAACCCAGCATTCCCAAAGTACTTGGTACATAGTGGAACATATTTGTTGACAGATTTAATAAGTGAACCAACTATGTAGAATAATTTCTTGGTACTAGTGGCATAGGAAACACCTATGTCTCCAGAAACACCTAAAAGGATGAAAGTTAGGGTAGGGAGTGGAAACAACAGACAACTTTAATAAATGAGTATATTTATATGAAACTAGAGTCATTATACAAGTATTCAGAGTGAGGGATGTCAGGAAATGGGCCTAGGTAGGGATAACAGAAGGGAATAAATTCACTGTGTAGGTAGAAGTTTTATAAGTGCAGTGTAAGTTGAGATTTGCAGAGAAAGTTGTAGAAATGTGGATGGGAATGGGGGAATGTGGTTAAATCATACATATTACTGCTTTTCTAGAAAGTGGCATGAACTGCCAGATATTGTATCCAAGAGTTCTCAGACCTTTTGGAAAGAATGAGAGCTGGGTAAAGAATAATACATACATTTGTTTTGGAGTATCTTCATGGTAGGAGGTTAAATGATATTGTGGCTAAATGTCAGGACTTTGAAATAACATAAACTAAGGTATATATTCTGGTTCTGCCACTTATTTTCTGCTTGATCTTTGACATGCTTTCTCATTTATATGAACTTTAGGTTCCACACCTCTAAAACATGGATTTCAATAACACCTATAGGTTCCTATTCCAGGTAAGATAGAGTAAACACATTCTACCGTTTGAAGACATTGATAAGTTAATAGTAAATGGATCAGGGAAGAAGAGAATAACTTGAAGTACTGCCAAATGTGTCATTAGTTTGCCTTTTAATTTTCTTTTGATATTCCTTGGCCAAGACCAATGCAACTCAAAACCTGGAAATGCAAGGTGACATTAACAGAAAAAGCTTCAGAAAAAGTGCTTCTAATTCTGGCTCAAAAAATGGGGATAATATCTCCTAATGCTCAATGAAAGTGGGAAGGAATCACTTGATGTTACTTCTTTCTTTTCTTAGTATGCTTGATCTCCACCTCCAAAAAACCCTAAGGTGGTCAGAATAGCAAAAATAGCAGCAAAAAGAAGCCTAATACTCAAAGAAGTGGATAATATTTTCTTACTAGAGTAGCTGTGAACCCAAAAGTGTGGAACGAAGTCCAATTGCATTTTTACTCTCTGTTCTTATATTGCTTGGACCTGAATGTAAATACAGACATAATTAAGTGAACAAGGTAAACAAAACCCCAACTTTCTAACTGGAAAACCAAAATCTGGAGGCCCTGGGAACCATAAAGTACTGGCAATATCACAGAGAATTCAGTTCTGGAAACCAACTATATAAACTTGTATATAAACTCCTAAGCTCACACTAGAGCTTCACAGGCTTGTATTTTATCTTATTCTGCATAACAAAGACATTGAAAACTAATTCCTTTGTGATAGATCACTCCTAAGTTGTCCAGACTGGTAATAACAGAGTGATGATACATGCGGACACTTCTAAATAGCACAGCAAATAATTTGAAAATAAAATTGATATTGAAACTACCACCCACAAAACTTGAGGCTTGAACCCAGAACTCCATTGCATGTTAAAACAGAACTTAAAATAGAATGTCTAATAACATAATATTCAATAATTTCAGAATAAAATCCATAGGTACTGAGCATAAGAACAAGGGAATGTCAGGTTACATAGAAACAGGTGATCTGTACACATCAACACTGCAAAGACACAATTTTCAGAATTGCCCAAAAAAGAATTTAAAGCAGCTATTACTAAAAATGGAACAAGAACTAATGGCAATTGTTCTTGGGAAAAATGAAGTAAAATAGAAAATATCAATTCAGGATTAGAAAATATAAAACAGAACTAAATTAAATTTGAAATTAAAATAATGCAATAATCAATATTTAAAACTCACTGGAGGGTTGTCTGGGTGGCTCAGTCATTTAAGCATCTGACTCTTGATTTCAGCTCAGGTCATGATCTCAGGATTGTGAGATGGAGCACCACATCAGGCTCCCTACACAGCAGGGATTCTGCTTGAAATTCTCTCTCTCCCTCTTTCTCTGCCCCTCCTCCCTGCATGCACATGCTCTCTCTCTCTCTCAAAATAAATAAATAAGTCTTTAAAGAAGAAAAATAAATAAAACTCACTGGAGGACTTCAGAATAAATGGTGGCATAAGGAACTTTGAAATTCTGTCCCTCAAAGAAAAAAAAATCAGTGAAAAAAATCACAAAAATTTTAAGGATCACCTTTTTTTGGAAATTTGGAAATTAACCAAAAGGTTTCAGAAAAACAGAGTTCTCAGTTAAGAAAATGCATGAACTCCAGTAAGAGCAGAGAGGTTTGTGATAAAGAAGGCTAAGGCAGAATTATAAACTTCCTGGGTGAATGTTGAAGGTGGGCACCAACATATAAACAGAACCATGATGAAGACTGGGTGATTTTTGAATCGAGGAATTTAAAGAAATCTCTGTCCAAACATTAGCTGACCACTTACCTAATGGAACAGAAACTTCATTGGTGACACATGACAAAAAAATGCAGATTTTACAGAATAAGTTCAGAATAATCACTAATCAAACAATGATTATAGCAGATGGAAAAAAAAAACTGGGAGGGGAGAATCTGATTTCCAGAGATGTCATATTATGATATTCAAAATGATTTCCAGAAATGTCATATTATGATATTCAAAATGCCCAGTTGGCAACAAAATCTTTTTAAGCACATGCACACATACATACACACACACTTACTGACTGTTCACATGAGGTAAAAAAAAATTCAATCAATAAAAACAGTACTTGAAGAGGCCTAGAACTTTGATTTTCTAGATAAAAAATTTAAATCAGCTATTTTAATTGGCTATTTAAATATAACAAATATATTTAATGAACTAAAGGATATTATGTATAGAGAATTAAATAAAAATTTTGAAAGTGTTAGCAAAGAAGACTGTCAATAGATATAAATCATTAAAAAAAAAACCCAAACAAATTGAAATTGTATAGTCAAAAGGTACAATAACTAAAGTGATCACAGTAGGTGGAAAAAAAACTTGAAGATAGGTCATTTGATATTTTTTAATATGAAAACTAGATTTAAAAAACATGAAGGAAAAATAAATTCTCAGAGACCTAAAGAACAGCATCAACTTTACCAATATATACATAATGGGAGTTCCCGAAGGAGGAGAGAGAGAGATAGGGGCAGAAAGAATATCTTAAGATATAATGACCAAAATCTTCCAAAATTCAATTGAAAATGAATTTACATATATAAAAAGCTCAACAAACTCCAAAGAGCCAAACTGAGACACATCATAATCAAACTATTGAGAAAGAATATTTTGAAAGTATTAATAAGGAAATAACTCATCACACACAAGGAAGTATCAATAAAATTAAAAGCAGATTACATGGGAGAAGTTAAGATGGTAGAGTAGTAGGGAGACCTTGGGCTTGCCTTATCCCTCAAACACAGCTAGATCAACATCAAATCATTTTGAACAAATAGGAGATCTATCTGAAGCTTAAGAAAACAATCTGCACAATTAGAGGGAGAGAATGTGGAAAGTGCAAGGTTCAGAGACCTGAATTGGTGGAAAGAAACACCATGGTTCTTCAGAGGGGAGGGAGCCATTTTGCAGAGAGAAATCAGGTATAGAGGGAGAAAGTGAGAGAGAGAGCAGCACATAGGGGTTGCTGGAGTGGGAATCCCCTGGGTTACCCTGGGAAAGAAGGTTCCCCTTCCTGCAATACATTTGGAAAAGGGTGTATTGCCTCTCCAAGGACAAAATGCCCCCTGGGTTAGGGGGTGGAGGACCATCTATCATGCTAATGAATGTCATAAGAAAGCTGGAGTAGCCATACTTATATCAGACAAACTAAATTTTAAACAAAAGACTGTAATAAGAGATGAAGAAGGGCACTATATCATAATAAAGGGGTCTATCCAACAAGAAAAACCTAGCAATTGGAAATATTTATGCCTCCAACTTGGGAGCACCCAAATATATAAATCAATTAATAACAAACAAAGAAATTCATTGATAATTATACAATAACTGTAGGGGACTTTAACATCCCACTCACATCATTTAACAGATCATCTAAGCAGAAGATCAACAAGGAAACAATGGTTTTGATGACACACTGCACAAGATAGATTTAACAGATATATTCAGAACATTTCATCCTAAAGCAGCAAAATACACATTCTTTTCAAGTGCACATGGAACATTCTCCAGAATAGATCACATACTGGGTCACAACTCAGGCCTAAACCACTACAAAAAGATTGAGATCATAAAATGCATATTTTCAGACCAAAAAGCTATGAAACTTGAAGTCAACCTCAAGAAAAAAATTGCTCACAAATACATGGACACAAATACATGGAGATAAAGAACATCCCACTAAAGAATGAAAGTCAACCAGGAAACTAAAGAAGAAATTAAAAAAAAAATACATAGAAGTAAATGAAAAAGAAAACATGGGAAGCAGAAAAGGTGGTCCTAAGAGAGATGTATATAGCAATACAGGCCTTCCTCAAGAAGCAAGAAAAGTCTCAAATACACAACCTAACTTTACAGCTAAAGAAGCTAGAAAAGGAACAGGAAATAAAGCCTAAAGCAAGCAGAAAAAGGGAAAAAATAAAGATTTGAGCAAAAATAAATGATGTAGAAATTATAAAAAAAAGTAGAAGAGATAAACAAAACAAAACAAGGAGCTGATTCTTTGAAAGAATTAACAAAATTGATAAACCCCTAGCCAGACTTATCAAAAAGAAAAGAGAAGGGACCCAAATATATAAAATATGAAGGAAAGAGGAGAAGTGACAAGCAACACTGCAGAAATGCAATTATAAAAGAATATTATGTCAACAAATCAGACAATCTGGAAGAAATGGATGCATTCATAGAAACATCAGCTACCAAAATTGAAACAGGAAGAAATAGAAAATTTGAACTGACCCATAACAAGAAAAATAAATTGAGAAAGTAATGAAAAATCTCCCAAAAAGCAAGAGTCCAGGGCCGGATGGCTACCCAGGGGAATTCTACCAAACATTTAATGAAGAAATAATACTCATGTTTCTGAAAGAGTTCCAGAAACTACAAATGGAAGGAAAACTTCCAAACTCATTCTATAAGGCCAGCATTACCATGATTCCAAAACCAGACAATGAAACCACTAAAAAGGAAAATTACAGACCACTATCCCTGATGAACATGGATGCAAAAGTTCTCAACAAGATACTCCCTAATTGAATCCAACAGTTCATTAAAAGGATTATTCACCACAATCAAGTGGGATTTATTCCTGGGCTGCAGGGGTGGTTTGATATCTGCAAACCAATCAATGTGATACACAACATTAATAAAAGAAAGGAAAAGAAACATGATCCTGTCAAGAGATGCAGAAAAAGCATTTGATAAAATACAGCATCTTTTCTTGATAAAAAACATTTAAGAAATTATGGATAGAGGAACATTCCTCAACATCATAAAGTCCATATGTGAAAAACCCACAACTAATATCCTCAATGGGGAAAAAATGACAGCTGTTGCCCTAAGGTCAGGAACAGGACAGTGATGTCCCATCTCACCACTGTTGTTCAACATAGTTTTGGAAGTCCTAGCTTCAGCAAGAAGACAACAAAAATAAATAAAATGCATCCAGATTGGCAAGGAAGAAGTCAAATATTCATTCTTCACAGATGATATGATACTCTATGTAGAAAACCGAAAAGACCCCACCAAAAATTTGCTAGATCTGATTAATGAATTCATCAAAGTCACAATATATAAAATATATGTACAGATATCTATTGCATTTCTATACACCAAAAAATGAAGCAGCAGAAAGAGAAATGAAGAAATCAGTCCCATTTACAATGGCACTAAAAACCATAAGATACCTAGGAATAAACCTAACCAAAGAAGTAAAAGACCTGTACTCTGAAAGCTATAGAACATTTATGAAAGAAATTGAAGACAAAGAAATGGAAAAACGATCAACTTTTTTTCTAAGAAATGGAACAAATAATCTTAAAATTTGTATGGAACAAGAAAAGACCTCGAATAGCCAGAGGAATGTTGAAAAAGAAAAGCAAAACTGGTGGCATCACAATTCTGGACTTCAAGATCTATTACAAAGCTGTCATCATCAAGACAGTATGGTATTGGGACAAAAACAGACACATAGATCAATAGAACAGAATAGAGAGCCTAGAAATTGACCATCAGCTCTATGGTCAACAAATTTTCGACAAAGCAGGGAAGAATGTCCAATGGAAAAAAGACAGTCTCTTTAACAAATGGTGCTGGGAAAATTGGACAGCCACATGCAGAAATGAAACTGGACAATTTCCTTCCACCATACACAAAAATAGACTCAAAAATGGTTGAAAGACCTAAATGTGAGACAGGAGCCCCTCAAAATCCTAAAGTAGAACACAGGCAGTAACCTTTTCGACCTCAAATGCAGCAACTCCTTATTAGAAACATTGCCAAAGGCAAGGGAAGCAAGGGCAAAAATGAACTATTGGGACTTCATCAAGATAAAAAGCTTTTCCAGGGATGCCTGGGTGGCTCAGTCGGTTAAGCGTCTGCCTTCAGCTCGGGTCATGATCCCAGGGTCCTGGGATCGAGTCCCGCATCGGGCTCCCTGCTCCGCGGGGAGCCTGCTTCTCCCTCTGCCTCTGCCTCTCTCTCTCTATCTCTCATGAATAAATAGATAAAATCTTTAAAAAAAAAAA
>NC_138385.1:49887604-49949129 GCF_054177405.1 Leptonychotes weddellii
TATGCACAAACAATGAATCATGGAACACTTCATCTAAAACTAATGATGTAATGTATGGGCATTAACATAAGAATAATAATAAAAAATACTAATGATGTAATGTATGGTGATTAACATAACAATAAAAATTTTTAAAAAAAGAATGAAATCTTGCCATTTGCAATGATATGGATGGACCTAGAGGGTATTATGCCAAGAAAAATGGGTCAGACAGAAAAAGATAAAAAGCATATGATTTCACTTATATATAGAATCTAAAAAAAAAAAAGAACAAACAACAACAATGAAAGTGAAACAGACTCATAAATATAGAGAACACTTTAGTGGTTGCCAGTAGGGAAGGGGTTGCGGAGATAGAGAAAATAGATGAAGGGGATTAAGACATACAAACTTAAACTTATAGAGAATTCATGAGAATGAAAAGTGCGGCATCGGGAATATAATCAATAATATTGTATAACTTTGTGTGGTGACAGATTGTAAGTACACTCATGGTGAGCACTTTATAATGTATGTAATTGTCAAAATATTATGTTGTACACCTGAAACTAATGTAATACTATGTCAAAAATACTTCAGTTAAAAATTAATAGAAATATCTAAGAGTCTGTTCCTTGGTTTATCTCTGTGTGTGTGTTTATTTTTCCTTTGCTTATTGCTATGAGACTCGATCTTAAGTGTTCTCACACAAAAATAAAAAAAAAATATCTGTGTGATACAGGTTTTGGTTAAGGATATAGTAATAATCGGGGCGCCTGGGTGGCTCAGTTGGTTAAGCGACTGCCTTCAGCTCAGGTCATGATCCTGGAGTCCCCGGATCGAGTCCCATGTCGGGCTTCCTGCTCAGCGGGGAGTCTGCTTCTCCCTCTGACCCTCCTCCCTCTCATGCTCTCTGTCTCTCATTCTCTCTCTCTCAAATAAATAAATAAAATCTTTAAAAAAAAGGATATAGTAATAATCATATTGCAAGTTTAAATGTATCAAATCAACATGTTGCATACCTTAAACTAGGACAATGTTATATGTCAGGTATATTTCAATATAAAAAATAATTTAAAAAACTATGAGATACCACTTCAAGTCCACTAGAATGGGTATAATAACAACAACAAAAACAGGTAGACTGTAATAAGTATTGGGGAGGAAATGGAGAAACTGGAACACTCATTCATTGCTGTTGAAAATGTAAAAAACCTGCAGTTCCTGTGGAAATGTTTGGCAATTTCTCAGTATATTAAACATAAGATTTTTATACATTCCAGCAATTCCACTATTTATTATTTAACCAAAATAGCTGAAAACATATATCCACACAGAAACTTGTTCACAAATGTTCATAGGAGCACTGATCATACAGCTAAAAAGTAGAGACAAACCATTCAGTCATCAACTGATGAAGGAATAAACACAATGTGCTCTGATTGTACAATGGGATATTACTTAGCACTAAAAAGGAATGAAGTAACTGTACATGTTGTAACATTGATGAATGTTGAAGACAGTAGTCAGAGTTAAAGAAGCCAGGCACAAAAAGGCACAAAATAAATTATTCTTTACAGATGAGATGCTGAATATAGGCAAATACATAAATAGAGAATTATAATATGTAGCTGTCACTGGTAGGGGTAGGGTGAAGTGGGGATTGACTAATTACTTCTAGGTTTCTTTGGGAGTGATGGAAATGTTTTTGAATTAGGTATTCGTGATGGGTGCACAATTTACAATGCGAATACATTAAAACCCACTGAATTATAGAGTTTAAAATGGTGGATTTTATGGTATGTGGATTATATGTCAATTTTAAGAAAACTTTGCCATTCAACTTGCATATTTATGCACACCAACTTCTTGGTAAACTTTGGAGAACAGAGTTTAGGAAAGTCTCTTTGAAATCTTCTGTGATACCTACAGTTTATACCCACTGTTCTTTATCTGGTCTATACATAAGAGTAGCTATTACTAAGATTGTCCCACATCCCCCCACCAGAGTTCTAAATTCCCCATAGGAAAGCCTAGAATACTTTATTTATATGAATTTACCAAGTGCTTTTGTTAAGACCATACCATAAAAGTGGTAACTGACTCATTTGTCTGAATTCCTAGGCAAAGAGTCAAGTGAATTTTAGCTTTTTGACAGTAAGTAGGTCATATAGTCCTTCTACAGCATAGGTTTCTTTTCTGTAGATTCGAGGTAGGTTTTGACACTTATGTATTTCTTGTTTTGTGTGTACCAAGCATCTTATTTTTATTTTACATTATTTTAATTTTTGCTTTTACTCACAAGTTTATTTCTCTTATTCTCCAAATTTTTATTTAAATCCTCAAGATGTTAAGAATAGAGATACCCTATGACCCAGCAATTGCACTACTTGGTATTTACCCCAAAGATACAGATGTAGTGAAAAGAAAGGGCATGTGCACCCCAATGTTCATAGTAGCAATGTCCACAATAGCCAAACTGTGGAAGGAGCTGAGATGACCTTCAACGAATGAACGGATAAAGAAGATGTGGTACATATACACAATGGAATATTATTCAGCCACCAGAAATAATGAATACCCACCATTTGCATGGACATGAATGGAACTGGAGGGGATTATGTTAAGTAAAGTAAGTCAAACAGAGAAAGACAATTATCATATGGTTTCAGTCATATGTGGAACATAAACAATAGCACGGAGGACCATTGGGGAAGGGAGGGAAATCCAAAGGGGGAGAAATCAGAGAGGGAGATGAACCATGAGAGTATGGACCCCAAGAAACAATCTGGGGATTTCAAAGGGGAAGAGAGTGGGGGGAGGTGGTAACAGGGTAATGGGTATTGAGGAGGGCACGTGCTGTGATGAGCACTGGGTGTTATACTTAACTAATGAATTGTTGAACACTACATCAAAAACAAATTATGTACTATACAGTGGCTAACTGAACATAATAAAAAATAAATAAAAATATGAAAAAATTAAATTAGTTCACATACAGCATAAAATTAGTTTCAGGTGTAGGATTCACTGATTCATCACTTGCATATAACAATCAGTACTCATCACAAGTGCCTTCCTTAATAACTACCATCTATTTAACCCATCTTCCCTCCCACCTCCCCTCCAGTAACCATCAGTTTGTTCTCTATAGTTAAGAGTCTGTTTCTTGGATTGCCTCACTTTTTTTCCAACTATGTTCATCTGTTTTGTTTCTTAAATTCCACATATGAATAAAATCATATGGTATTTGTCTTTCTCTGACTTTTTTCACTTAGCATAATACTTTCAAGCTCCAACCATGTCATTGCAAATGACAAGATTTGATTCTTTTTTATGGCTGAGTATATTCCATTGTGTGTGTGTGTGTGTACCACATATTCCTTTTTTTAAGATTTTATTTATTATTTATTTATTTGGGAGAGGGAGGGAGGAGGAGCAGAGGGAGAGGGACAAGCAGATTCTGCGCTGAGTGCAGAGCCCAACATGGGGCTCAATCCCACAACCCTGAGATCATGACTCCAGACGAAACCAAGAGTCAAACACTTTAACTGACTGAGCCATCCAGGCACCCCACCACATATTCTTTCTCCCTTCATTAGTCGATGGCATTTTGGCTCTTTCTATAATTTGGCTATTATTGATAATGTTGCTGTAAACATTGGGATCACTTCGAATTAGTATTTTCCTATCCTCTGGATAAATACCTAGTAGAGCAATTGATGTATCATACAGTAGTTCTATTTTTACTTTTTTGAAGAACCTTATCCTGTTTTCCAAGTGGCTGCACCAGTTTGCATTCCCACCAAGAGGGCAAGAATGTTCCCCTTCTTCCACATCCTTGCCTTTTGTTTCCTGCATTGCTAATTTTACCATTCTGATGGCTGTGAAGTAACATCTCATTGTAGTGATGAGTGATTTTGAGCATCTTTTCATGTGTCTGTTAGCCATCTATATGTCTTCTTTGGAAAAATGTCTATTCATGTCTTATTCCCATTTTGTAATTGGATTATTCATTTTGGGGGTGTTGAATTTTATAAGTTCTTTATATATTTTGGATACAAACCCTTTATCAGATGTCATTTGCAAATATTTTCTCCCACTACATAGGTCGTCTTTCAGTTTTGATTATGTTCTTCCCTTTGCAAATTTTCATTTTGATGAAGCCCCAGTAGTTTATTTTTGCTTTTGTTTCCCTTGCCTCAGGAGACATATCTAGTAAGAAGTTCTACAGCTGAAGTCAAAGAGATTACAGCCTGTGGTCTCCTCTAGGATTTTGATGGTTTCCTGTCTCACATTTAGGATTTTCATCCATTTTGAATTTATTATTGTGTATGGTGTAAGAAAGTGGTCCAGTTTCCTTTTTTTACATGTTGCTGCCCAGTTTTCCCAACACCATTTGTTGAAGAGATTGTCTTTATTCCATTGGATATTCTTTTCTGCTTGGTTGAAGTTTAAGTGACCATATAAATGGGAGTTCATTTCTGGGATGTGTCTGTTTTGTGCCAGGACCATATTGTCTGGATGACTGCAGCTTTGTAATAACAGTTGAAGTCTAGAATTGAGGTGTCTTTAGCTTTGCTTTTCTTATTCAAGGTTGCTTTGGGTATTCAGGGTCTTTTGTGGTTCCATACAAATTTTAGGATTGTTTGTTCTAGCTCTGTGAGAAATGCTGCTGGTATTTTGATAGGGATTGCACTGTCTGTGTAGATTGCTACGGATAATATAGACATTTTAACAATATTTGTTTTTCCACTCCATTTCTTCATGTCCTCTGCAATTTATTTCATCAGTGTTTTATAGTTTTCAGAGTACAATTTGGTTAGGTTTATTCCTAGATATCATGGGTTTTTTGTCAAATTGAAAATGGGATTGATTCCTTGATTTCTCTTTGTGGTGCTTCATTATTGGTGTATAGAAATGCTGCACATTTCTGTATGTTGATTTTGTATACTGTGACAACTGAATTCATGTATCAGTTTTATCAATTTCTTCATGGAGTCTTTTGGGATATATATATCTGCAAATAGTGAAAATTTGACTTATTCCTTGATGATTTGGATGCTTTTATTTATTTTTGCTGTTTCATTGCTGAGGCTAGGACTTCCACTACAATGTTGAATTACAGTGGTGAAAGTTGACATCCCTGTCTTGTTCTGATTATAGTGGAGAAACCTCTCAGGTTTCCCCATGAAGGATGATATTTGCAGTGGGTTTTCATATATGGCCTTTATTATTTTGAGGTATTTTCCCTGTACACCTACTTTGTTAAGAATTTTTAACACAAAATAATGTTATATTTTGTCAAATGTATTTTCCTACATTTATTGAAAAGTTCATATAGTTCTTATCCTTTCTTTCTTTTAATGTGGTGTATATCATATTGATTGATTTGTGAATTTTGAACAAACCTTGCAGCCCAGGAACAAATCCCACTTGATTGTGGTGGAGGAATCCTTTAATGTATTGTTGGATTAGATTTCCTAGTATTTTGTTAAGAATTTTGCATCCATCTTCATCATGGATATTGGCCCACAGTACCCTTTTAGTGTAGTCCTTGGTTTTGGAATCAGGGTAATGCTGGCATCAAATAATGAATTTGAAAGTTTTCCTTCCATTCTTATTTTTTGGAACAGTATGAGAATCATAGATATTAACTCTCCTTCAAATGTTTGGTAGAATTCCCCTGGAAATCCATTAGGTCCTGGACTTTTGTTTGTTGGGAAATTTTTGATTACTGATTCAATTTATTTGATGGCTATCAGTCTGTTCAAGTTTTCTATTTCTTCCTGTTTCATCTTTGGTATTCCTTTTTTTCTTAAATATTTATTTATTTATTTATTTTATTTATTTTAGAGAGACAGTGAAAGTGGGGGAAGTGGCAGAGGGAGAGAGAGAGAGATAGAGAAGCAGACTCCCTGTTGAGCTTGGAGCCTTACTTGGAGCTTGATCATGAACTGAGCCAAAACCAAGTGCCAGATGTCCAACCGACTGAGCCACCCAGGCACCTGTTTTTGCACTTTGTATGTTTGTAGGAATTTATCCATTTCTTCCAGAATGTCCAATTTGTTGGCATATATTTTTTCACAATATTCTTCTAAATTATTTGAAAAATGCCTGGGACACAAAGTGAGGAGGCTGTTCTTCTCAGAGTGCTTCCCTGAGAGGCAATGTGCATGGAAGCTCCTCTCTGGGGACAAAGGAGATGGCTGGCAACACTTCCCGCCTCTGACACTCAGCATAAACACTGAGCCACCTGTGGAAAGCAGCACAGAGCAGACACTGGCTACCTAACCTGCTTACACAAGTCCCACACAACTGCAATCTGGTGGTACTGCCATTCTCAGTCACATTTGCCTCAGTCCCAGTATGGCAGGAACCTTCTTCTGAAGACCTGTAGAAACCACTGCCCACACTATGGCTCATGACCAGAGAGTTTGGCAGGCTTCAGTTCTATTGGAAGTAGATCAGATCCCATTTAACATGCAGACCTGAGCACACATAGTTAAAACTCTCCACATTCTGGCCAAGAACCAAACACTGACCACTGTGGGCAAGGAGAGCTTCTGTAGATGACCAGACTGGAAGACAGAACAGCCAAAACACAACAGCAGTCTCCATGCAACAAGCATTAGTGAAATTCCCTGAAGCACCAGGCCCTGGACACTATGTGACCTCTTCTACATAGAACCATTGCTCTCAGGAACAGGGAACATAATGGATTTTTCAAATACACAGAAGAAGACAGAGACCTAGGCAAAATGCAAACAAAAGAATTCATCCCAAATGAAACAAGAGGTCACAGATAAAGATATAACTGAAACAGATATAAGTAACATGTCCAATGGAGAATTTATATAAACAATCATAAGGATATTCACTGTGCTTGAAAAAAGAATGGAAGACTTCAGGGAGGTCATTACTGTAGAGATAAAAGTGTTACCAAAACAAGAAGTAATAAATGAAAAATGCAATAACTGCTATTTGAAAGAGCATTGATTCATTGAAAATAAGGATGGAAGAAGCAGAGGAAAGAATATGTGATTGAGAAGATAAAATATTGGAAAATAATGAAGCTGAACAAAAGAGAAAAAAATATGGAACATGAGAATAGTCTTAAGAACTCAGTGACTCCATCAAATATCATAACAGTCATACTATAGGAGTTCCAGAAGAAAAGAGAAGAAAAGGCACCAGAAAATTTATTTGAAGAAATAATAACTGAAAACTTCCCAAATCTGGGGAAGGAGACAGACATCAACATCCAGAAGGCACAGGAAATTGTCATCAAAATCTACAAAAGTAGGCCAACACCAAGATACATTGTAATTAAATTTGCAAAATATAGTGATAAAGAAAAATATAAAAACAGCAAACAAAAGAAGTCCCCAACTTACAATGGTGGACCCATAAAGCTAGCAGCAGATCTCTACACAGAAAATTGGTAAGCCAGAGAAAGGCAGCATGATATATTCAAGGTGCTGAATGGGAAAAATTTGCAACCAAGACTATTCTATCAAGCAAGGCTATCATTCTGAAGAGAAGGAAAAATAGAGTTTCCCAAACAAAATCTAAGGGAGTTCATGAACACTGAAAAAGCCCCACAAGAAATATTAAAGGGGATTCTGAGTGGAGAGGAACTACCAAAATTGACAAAGACAAGAGAGGAACAGAGAACATCTCCAGAAACAACAAACAAGGACTATAATGACACTAAATACATATCTATCAATAATTATTCTAAATGGAAGTGGATTAAATGCTCTAATCAAAAGAGTATCAGAATAGATAAGAAAACAAGATCCAACTATATGCTGCCTACAAGAGACTCATTTTAAACTTAATGACATATGCAGATTGAAAGTAAGGAGATGCAGAAACATATATCATGCAAATGACATTTTAAAAAAAGCCAAAGTAGCAATACTTACATCAGACAAACTGGATTTTAAACTAAAGACTAACAAGAGATGAAGAAGGGCACTATATCATAATAAGGGGGTACTTTCCAACAAGAAGATCTAACAATTGTAAATATTTATGCCCCAAACTTGGGAACACCCAACAATTAATAAACAACATAAAGAAACTCATTGATAATAATACAATACTAGTAGGGGATTTTTAACACCCCACTTACATCAATGGACAGATCATCCAAGTAGAAAATCAACATGGAAACAATGGCTTTGAATGACACACTGGAACAGATCGACTTAACAGATATATTCAGAACAGTCCAACCTAAAGCAGCAGAATAAGCATTTTTTTTCAACTGAACATGGGTTATTCTCCCAAATACATCATATACTCGGTCACAAGTCAGGCCTCAACAACAAAAAAAGATTGAGATCATAGCATGCATATTTTCTGACCACAACTCTATGAAACTTGAAGTCAGCCACAAGAAAAATAAAATTGTGAAGATGACAAGTACATGGAGGTTAAACAACCTGCTATTAAGAATGAATGGGTCAACCAGGAACTCAAAGAAGAAATAAGACTACATGGAAACAAACGAAAATAAAAACATGAGGTGCAAAACCTTTAAGATGCAGCAAAAGTGATCCTAAAAAGGAAGTATATAGCAATACAGACCTATAATAAGAAGCAAGAAAAATCTCAAATAAACACCATAGCCTTACATTTATGGGAGCTAGAAAAAGCACAACAAATGAAGCCTAAATCTAAAAATTAGAACAGAAATAAATGACATAGGAACTAAAAACAATAGGACAGATCAATGAAACCATGAGCTTGTTCATTGAAAAAATTAATAGAATTGATAAACTCATACTTATCAAGAACAAGAGACAAGACCCAAAGAAATAAAATCATAAAAGAGGGAAGAGAAATAACAACCAACACCACAGAAATTCAAGCAATATAATAGAATACTATGAAAAAATATATGACAACAAATTGGACAAACTGGAAGAAGTGGATAAACACCTAGAAACATATTAAATACCAAAAGTGAAAGGGTAACAAATAGAAAACTTGAAAAGACCAATAATGAAGAAGGAAATTGAATCAGTAATAAAAACTTTCCCAATAAATGGAAGTCCAGGGCCAGATGGCTTCACAGCTGAATTCTACCAAACATTTACAGAAGATTTAATGCCTGTTTCTCTCAAACTATTCCAAAAAAATAGAAAAGGAAGGAGACTATCCAAATTCACTCTGTGAGACCAGTATTACTGTGATATCAAAACCAGATAAAAACCCTACTAAAAAAGATAACTACAGGCCAATATCCCTAATGAAAATGGAAGCAAAAATTCTTAGTAAAAGACTAGCAAATTGAATCCAACAGTGCATTAAAAGAATCATTCACCACAATCAAGTGGGAATCATTTCTTTGTTGCAAGGGTGGTTCAATATTCCCAAATCAATCAACATGATACATCACATCAATAAAATAAATGATAAGAAACATATGAACTTTTAAATAGAGGCAAAAAAGCATTTGACAAAGTACAACATCCATTCATGATAAAAACCCTCAATAATTGGGGTTAGAGAGAACATACCTTAATATAATAAAGGCCATATATGAAAAAACACAGCTAATATTATCTTTAATGGGGAAAAACTGAGATCTTTTACTCTAAGGTCAAAACCAGACGGGAATATCCACTTTCACAAATCTTATTTAACATAGTACTGGAAGTCCTAGTCATAACAACCAGACAACAAAAAGAAAACTACTAGAACTGATAAAAGAATTTAGTAAAGTCAAAGGATGCAACATCAATGTACTAAAATATGTTGCATTTCTACACATCAATTATGAAGCAGCAGAAAGAGAAATTAAGAAAACAATCCCATTTATGATTGCACTAAAACCTTAAGATATGTAGGAATAAACCTAACCAAAGAGATGACCTATACTCTGAAAACAATAAAACACTAATGAAATAAATTGAAGAGGACATAAGGAAATGGAAAGACATTCCATGCTCATGGATCAGAAGAAGAAATATTCTTAAAATGTCTATACTACCCAAAACAGGTTACACATTTAACACAATCCCTATCAAAATACCACCAGCATTTTTCACAGAGCTAGAAGAAAGAATCCAAAAATGTGTATAGAACAACAAAAGACCCCAGATAGCCAAATCCATCTTGAAAAAGAAAAGCAAAGCCGAAAGCTTCACAATTCCACATTCCAAGTATGTTACAAAGCTGTAGTGATCAAGACAGTATGGTACTAACACAAATATGGACATACAGCTCAATGGAATAGAGCAGAAAACCCAAAAAATGAAATCACAACTATACAATCACTTAATCTTTGACAATGCAGGAGTGTCCAATGGGGGAAAAAAACAGTCTCTTCAATAAGTGGTTTTAGGAAAACTGGACAGCAACATGTGAAAGAATGAAACTGGACCACCTTCTTACACCATAAACAAACATAAATGCAATATGTATGAAAGGCCTAAATGTGAGAGAGGAAACTATTAAAATCCTAGAGAAGAACACAGGCACTAATCTCTTTGACATTGCCCATAGTAACCTCTTTCTAGATATGTGTCCTAATGTAAAGGGAATAAGAGCAAAAATAAACCATTAGGACTTCATCAAAATAAAGGTCTTCTGAGGTGCCTGGGTGGCACAGTCAGTTAAGTGTCTGACTCAGTTTTTGGCTCAGGTCATGATCTCAGAGTCATGAAATCGAGCCATGCATCAGACTCCACACTCAGTGGGGTGTCTGCTTGAGATTCTCTATCTGCCTCCGCCCCTCCCCCAAGCTCTCTCTCTCTTTTTATCTCTCTCTCTCTCAAATAAATAAAACATTAAAAGTAAAACAAACAAAAATAAGAAGCTTCTGCACAACAAAGGAACCAATCAACAAAGCTAAAAGGCAACCTGCAGAATAGAAGACATTTTAAATACGTCTGACAAAGGGTTAGTATCCAAAGAATACAAAGAATTTATAAAATTTAATATCTTAAAAACAAATAATCCAGTTAAAATGGGACAAAATACATGAATAGATATGTTTACAAGGAAGACATAGAAATGGCAAACAGACACATGAAAAGCTGTTCAACATCACTCATCATCAATGAAATACAAATCAAAATTACAATGAGATATTACCTCACTCCTGTCAGAATGGCTAAAATCAACAACACAAGAAACAACAGGTGTTAGCAAGGATGTGGAGAAAGGGAAAACTCTTGCCTTCTTGGTGGGAATGCAGACTGCTGCCATCACTCTAGAAAACAGTACAGGTTTCTCAAAAAATTAAAAATAGAACTACCCTATGATCCAACAATTGCACTAATAGATATTTTCCCAAGGAATACAAAAAACTTTTTCAAGTATTACATGCAGCCCAATGTTTATACCAACATTTTCATAATAGCCAAATTGGAGAACAACCCTTGTGTATGAGGTTTGCTTTTCTTTTCTAAGTTTGCTTTGACTATTTGGAGTCTTTTGTGACAAATTCTAGGATTGTTTGTTTTATTTCTATGAAAAACGCTGTTGGTATTTTGACAGGGATTACATTAAATGTATAGATTGCTTTGGATAGCATGAAGATTATAACAATATTTGTTCATCCAATTCATGAGCATGGAATGTCTTTCCATTTTTTTTGTGTTGTCTTCAATTTCTTTCATCAAAGTTTTATAGTTTTCAGAGTACAGATCTTTCACCTCTTTGGTTAGGTTTATTCCTAGGTATCTTACTGGTTTTGGTGCAATTGTAAATGGAACTGATTCCTTAATTCCTTTTTATGCTGCTTCATTATTGGTGTATAAAAATGCAACATATTTTAGTACATTGATTTTGTATCCTGCAACTGTACTGAATTTGTGTATCAGTTCTAGCATTTTTTTAAGATTTTATTAATTTATTTGTCAGAGAGAGAGAGAGAGCACTAGCAGGGGGAGTGGCAGGCAGAGCAGGCAGAGGGCGAAGTAGGCTCCCCACTGAGCAAGGAGCCCCATGCAGGACTCAATCCCAGGACCCTGGGATCATGACCTGAGCCGAAGGCAGACACTTAACTGACTAAACCATCCAGGCATCCCAGTTCTAGCAATTTTTTGGTGGTGTCTTTTGGGTTTTCTATATAGAATATCAATTCATCTGCATATAGTGAAAATTTAATCCTCTTTGCCGATTTGGATACATTTATTTCTTTTGTGTGGTGATTGTTGTGGCTAGGGCCTTGGTACTATGTTAAATAACAGTGGTGAGAGTGGACATCCCTGACTTGTTCTTAACAGTAGAAGAAAATCTCTCAGTTGTTGCCCATTGAGGATGATATGAGATGTGAGTTTTCCATATATGGCCTTTATTATGTTGAGGTATATTCCCTCTAAACCTATTTTGTTAAGGATTTTTATTATGAATGGGTGCTGTACTTTGTGAAATGTTATTTCCTCATCTACTGAAATGAACATATGTTTCCTATACTTTCTTTTATTCATGTGGTGTATCATGTTGACTCATTTGCAAATATCAAACCACCCTTGCAATCCAGGAATAAATCCCACTTGATAGTGGTAAATGACATTTTAATGTATTGTTGGATTTGGTTTGCTAGTATTTTACTGAGAATTTTTGCATCCATGTTCATCAGGGACATTACCATGTAGTTCTCTTTTATAGTGGAGGCTTTATCTAATTTTTGTATGGGATAATGATGGCCTCCTAGAATGAAATTGGATGTTTTCCTTCCTTTTCTATTTTTTGGAATAGTTTGAGAGTAGGTATTAAATTTTCAAATTTTTTGTTAGAATTTGCCTGTGAAGCCATGTGACCCTGGAGTTTTGTTTGTTGGTAGATATTTAGTTATTGATTTCATTCCTTTATTGGTTATCAGTCTATTCAAGTTTTCTATTCCTTCCTTTTTCAGTTTTGGTAGTTTATATATTTTAGGAATTTGTCCATGTCTTCCAGTTCGTCAATTTGTTGGCATATCGTTTTTCATAATATTCTCTTATAATTTGTCTTTCTGTGGTGTTGATTGTTGATTTCTCCTCTGTCATTTGAGACTTCACTTATTTGGGCCTTTTCTCTTTTGATTTTTATAAGTCTGGCTAGGGGTTTATTCATTTTATTAACTTTTTCAAAGAACCAGCTCCTGATCTCATTGATCTCTTCTATCATTTTTTAAGTATTTTTTCTTTGTAGTTTCAAGCTTTGTTTTGTTTTGTTTTGTTTTTAATTCATTAGTTAACACATAGTGTAATTTTAGTTTCAGGAGTAGAATTTAGTGATGGATCCTTTACAGATAATACCTAGTGCTCATCACAAGTGCCCTCCTTAATACCCATCACCCATTTAACCCATCCAACTGCCCACATTCTCTCTAGCAACACTCAGTTCTGTATAATTAAACGTCTGTTTTATGGTTTTCCTCTCTCTTTGTTTCCCCCTGTTCATCTGTTTTGTTTCTTAAATTCCACATATAAGTGAAATAATATGGTATTTGTCTTTCTCTGACTGACATATCAGTTAGCATAATACACTCCAGATCCATCCACATAGTTGCAAATGGTAAGATTTCATTCTTTTTTTAAAGATTTTATTTATTTATTTGACAGAAAGAGACAAAGTGAGAGCAGGAGCACAAGCAGGGGGAGTGGGAGAGGGAGAAGCAGGCTTCCTGCAGAGCAGGGAGCCTGATGCAGGGCTTAATCCCAGGACTCTGGGATCATGACCTGAGCCAAAGGCAGACACTTAATGACTGAACACCCAGGTGCCTAAGATTTCATTCTTTTTTATGGCTGAGTAATATTCCATTTTATATGTATATTATGACATCTTTATCCATTCATTAGTTGATGGATATTTGGGCTCTTTCCATAATTTGGCTATTATTGATAATGTGCTATAAACATCAGTGTACATGTATCCCTTCAGATCAATATATTTTTTTTTTGTATCCTTTGGGTAAATACCTAACAGTGTAATTGCTACATCATAGGGTAGTTCTATTTTTAACCTTTTGAGAAACACCCATACTGTTTCCCAGAGTGGCTGCACCTGTTTGCATTCCCACCAACAGGGCAAGAGGGTTTCCCTTTCTCCACATCCTCACCAACACCTGTTGTTTCCTGTGTTGCTAATTTTAGCCCTTCTGACTGGTGTGAAGTGGTATCTCATTGTAGTTTTGATTTGTATTTCCCTGGAGATGAGTGATGTTGAGCATCTTTTCATGAGTCTGCTGGCCATCTGGATGTCTTCTTTGGGAAAATGTCTATTAATGTCTTCTGCTCATTTAACTGGATTATTTCTTTTTTGAGTGTTGACTTTTACAAGTTCTCTATATATTTTATATACTAACACTTTATCAAATATGTCATTTGCAAATATCTTCTCCTATTCTGAAGGTTGCCTTTTAGTTTTGTTGATTTTTTTTACTCCTCTATGCAGAAGCATTTTATGTAGATGAATTCCCAATAGTTCATATTTTATTTTTTTCCTCCTTGCCTCTGGAGCTGTGTCTTATAAGAAGTTGCTAAGGCCAATGTCAAAGAGTTGCTGACTGTGTTCTTCTCTAGCGTTTTGATGGATTCCTGTCTTACATTTAGGTCTTTCTTCCATTTTTTATGTTTGTGTATGGTATAAGGTAGAGTTTCAATTTCATAGAGTCCAGTTTCATTCTTTTGCATGTTGCTCTCCAGTTTTCCCAACAGGATTTGTTGAAGAGAATGTCTTTTCCCTATTAGATATCCTTTCCTGCTTTGTCAAAGATTAGTTTACCATATAGTCTGGGTCCATTTCTGGGTTTTCTATTCTGTTCCATTTGATCTATGGGTCTGTTTTTGTGCCAGTACCATATTCCCTTTATCACAATGGCTTTGTAATATAACTGGAAGACTGGGATTTTGATGCTTCCAGGTTTTCTTTGCTTTTTCAAGATCATTTTGGCTACTCTGATTCTTTTGCTGTTCTATACAAATTTTAGGATTCTTGGTTCTAACTCTTTGAATAATGTTTGTGGTATTTTTTAAAGATTTATTTATTTATTTATTTATTTATTTATTTATTTATTTATTTATTATTTTAGAGAGAGAGAGAGGGAGAGTGAGGGGAGGGGCAGAAGGAGAAGGAGAGAGAATCAGACTCTCCACTGAGCATGGAGTCTGTCACGGGGCTCAATTTCATGACCCAGAGATCACTACATGAGTCAAAATCAAGAGTCAGCGCTTAACACACTGAGTTACACAGATGCCCCATTTGTGGTTTTTTGATAGTGATTGCAATATATGTATAAATTACTTTTGATAATATAGGCATTTTAACAATATTTTTTGTTCCAATCCTTGAGCATGAAATATTTTTCCTTTTTTGTGTGTCATCTTCAATTTCTTTCATAAGTGTTCTATAGTTTTCAATGTACAAGTCTTTGACTTCTTTGGTTAGGTGTATTGCTAGTATTCTTATGGTTTTTTGCAATTGTAAATGGGATTCATTCCTTGATTTCTCTTTCTGCTACTTCATTATTGGCATATAGAAACGCAACAGATTTCTGTTCATTGATTGTGTATCCTGTGACTTTACTGAATTTGTGTATCAGTTCTAGTAAATTTTGGGTGGAGTCTTTTGGGTTTTCTACATAGAGTCATGCCATGGAGTCATGTCATCTTCAAATAGTGAAAGTTTGAATTATTCCTCATTTTTTTGGAGCTTTTTGTTTCTTTGTGTTTTCTCATTGCTGAAGCTAGGACATTCAGTACTATATTATATATAGCAGTGGTGACAGTGGACATCCTTGCTTTGTCCCTGACTGTAAAGGAAAATCTCTCAGTTTTTACTTATTGAAGATGATATTAGTTGTGGGTTTTTATATTTGGCTTTTATTATGTTGTTATGTTATCTTAATATCCTTCTTTCTCTACTTTGCTGCTTGTTTTTAACAAGAATCCATTCTGTAATTTGTCAAATGCTTTTTCTGCACCTATTGAGAGGATCATCTGATTCTTCTCGTTTCTTTTATTAATGTTGTGTATCATGTTGTTTCATTTGTGAATATGAAACTACCCTTGCAACACAGGAATAAATCCCACTTGATCATGGTGAATGATTCTTTTAATACACTGTGGGATTTTAATGGATAATATTTTGTTGAGAATTTCTGCATCCATCTTCATCAGAGGTATTGGCCTTTACTACTTTTTTTTAGTGTGGTTTCTGTCTGGGTTTGGAATGAAGGTAATGCTAGCCTCATATAATGGGTTTGGACATTTTCCTTCCATTTCTACTTTTTTGGAACATTTGAGAAGAATAGGTATTAACTCTCCTTTAAATATTTGGTAGAATTCCATTGGGATTCCATCCACCCCAGGGTTTTGTGTGTTGGGAGAATTTTGATTACTGATTCAATTTCTCTGTGGGTTATCAACTGTTCAAGTTTTTTACTTTCTGTTTCAGTGTTGGTAATTTATATGTTTCTAGGAATTTATCCATTTCTTCTAGGTCATCCAGTTTGTTGGCATATAATTTTTCATAACATTCTCTTATAATTTTTTGTATTTTTGTGGTGCTGGTTGTGATCTCTCCTAATTTGTGATTTTTTAAATTTGATCCTTTCTCTTTTATTTTATATATGTGTGGCTAGGGGGTTAATGAATTATGTTAATTTTTCAGTGATCATGTTCCCAGTTCCCTTGATCTATTCTATGTGGTTTTTGTTTGTTTGTTTGTTTCTATATCACCTATTTTCGCTCTATCCTTTATTATTTCCCTTCTTGTGTGGGTTTTAACTTTCATTTATTGTTCTTTTTCTAGCTTCTTTAGGTGTAAAGTTTGGTTGCATATTTGAGATTTTTCTTGCTTCTTACATCAAGAAGCTTTTGCTGCATCCCAAAGACTTTGGATTGTCATGTTTTCATTTTCATTTTTCTATGTATTTTTAAATTTCTTCTTTAATTTCCTTGTTGACCCATTCATCGTTTAGTAGCATGTTGCTTAACCTCCATGTATTTGTGGTTTTTCCAAATTTTTTTCTTGTGGTTAACTTCAAATTTCATAGTGTTGTGTTTAGAAAATACGGATTATATGATCTCTATTGTTTTATATTTGTTGAGGCCTTTTTTGTTACCTAATGTTTGATCTATTCTTAATAATATCCTATGTGGATTATAAAGACTGAGTATTCTATTGTTTTAGGATGGAATGTTCTGAATATACCTGTTAAGTCCATCTGATCCAGTGTGTCTTTCACAACCACTGTTTACTTGTTGATTTTGTGTTAAGATGGTCTGTCCATTCATGTAGGTGTGGTGTTCAATTCCGTTACTATCATTGTATTATTATTGTTTATTTCATTTATGTTTGTTATTAAGTATTTTATATATATGGGTTCTCCTATGTTGAGTGTGGAAATATTTATATAGTGCTCTTCAGCTCTTGTTACAGTTCTTGTTTTAAAGTCTAGTTTGTCCGATATAAACATTGCTGCTCTTTCTTTTGACATCCATTTGCCTGATAGGTGTTTCTCCATCCCCTCACTTTCAATCTGCATGTGTCTTTCTTCTAAAATGAATGTCCTGTAGGCTGCATACAAATGGGTCTTGTTTTTGTTTGTTTTTTTTTGTTTGTTTGTTGTTTGTTTTATCTATTCTGATACCCTATGTTTTTTGACTGGAACATTTAGTCCATTTACCTTCATAGTAATTATTGATGGATATTCATTTGTTGCCCTTTTATTACATGTTTTGTCATTGTTTCTGGAGATCCTTGATCCTTTCTTGTTGTTGTCACTTTTATCATCTCCTATGCACTCAAAGAGTCCCCTTTAACATTTCTTGCAGGACTGGTTTGGTGGTTACAAATTCTTTAATTTTTGTTTGGAAAACTCTCTCTCTCCTGCCATTCTAAAAGATACCCTTGCTGGATATAGTATTTTTTTATTGTTTTTTTTATTATTATGTTCAGTTAGTCACTGTTAAGTGTATCTTAGTTTTTGATATAGTATTCAATGATTCATTAGTTGTGTTTAACACCAACACGTGCCCTCCTTAATACTCATCATCCTGTTACCCCATCATACCACCCACCTCCCCTATGAAGCCCTCAGTTTATTTCCTGGAGTCCATAGTCTCTCATGATTCATCTCCCTCGCTGATTTCTCCCCTTTCAATTTTCTCTCCCTTTCCCTATGGTCCTCCATATTATTCCATATGTTCCATATATGGGTGAAACCATATGATAATTGTCTTTCTCTGCTTGACTTATTTCCCTTAGAATAATCCCCTCCAATTCCATCCATGTCCATGCAAATGGTAGGTATTCATCCTTTCTGATGGCTGAATAATATTGCATTGTATATATGTACCACATCTTCTTTACCCATTCATCTGTTGAAGAGCATCTCAGCTCTTTCCACAGTTTGGCTATTGTGGACATTGCTGCTATGAACACTGGGGTGCATGTACCACTTCCTTTCATTACAAATCTATCTGTGGGGTAAATACCTAGTAGTGCAATTGCTGGGTCATAAAGTAGCTCTATTTTTAACATCTTGATGAACCTTCATATTCTTTTCCAGAGTGGCTATACCAGCTTGCATTCCCACCAACAGTGTAAGAAGGTACCCCTTTCTCCACATCCCCATCAATATTTGTTTTTTCCCTTCTTGTTAATTTTTCCCATTCTAACTGGTGTAAAGTGGTATCTCATTGTGGTTTTGATTTATATTTCCCTGATGGCTAGTGATGTTGAGGATTTTTTCATGTGTCTGTTGGCCATTTGTATGTCTTCTTTGGAGAAGTGTCCATGTATTCTGCCCATTTTTGACTGGATTAATTGTTTTCTGGGTGTTGAGTTTGAAAAGCTCCTTACAGATCTTGGCTATCAGCCTTTTATCTGCAATGTCATTTGCAAATATCTTCTCCCATTCCGTGGGTTGCCTCTTATTTTTGTTGACTATTTCCTTTGCTGTGCAAAAGCCTTTTACTCTTGATGAAGTCCCAAAAGTTCATTTTAGCTTTCATTTCCCTTGCTTTTGGAGACACGACTTGAAAGAAGTTGCTGTGGCTGATGTCGAAAAGGTTACAGCCTACATTCTCCTCTAGGACTTTGATGGATTCCTGTGTCAAATTGAGGTCTTTCATCCATTTTGAGTTTATCTTCGTGTATAGTGTAAAAGAATGGTCCAGTTTCATTCTTCTGTATATAGTTGTCCAATTTTCCCAGTACCACTTATTCAAAAGACTGCCTTTTTTCTATTGGATATTTTTTCCTGATTTTTCAAAGATTAGTTGACCATAGAGTTGAGGGTCCATTTCTGGAGTCTCTATTCTGTTCCATTACTCTATATGTCTGTTTTTGTGCCAAAACCATGCTGTCTTGGTGATCACAGTTTTGTAATATAGCTTGAAATCAGGCGTGATGCCCCCAGCTTTGTTTTTCTTTTTCAACATTCCCTTGGTGATTCAGGGTCTTTTCTGGTTCCATACAAATTTTAGGATTGTTTGTTCCAGCTCCTTGAAAAATGCCAGTGGCATTTTAATAGGGATGGCATTGAAAGTGTAGATTGCGGGGCACCTGGGTGGCTCAGTTTGTTAAGCGACTGCCTTCGGCTCTGGTCATGATCCTGGAGTCCCTGGATCGAGTCCCACATTGGGCTCCCTGCTCGGCAGGGAGTCTGCTTCTCCCTTTGGCCCTCCCGACCCTCCCCCCTCTCATGCTCTCTCTCTCTCAGGTTTTCTCTCTCAAATAAATAAATAAAATCTTTAAAAAAAAAAAAAAAGAAAGTGTAGCTTGCTCTGGGTAGCATAGGCATTTTAACAATATTTATTCTTCTGATCCATGAGCATGGAATGTTTTTCCATCTTTTTTGTGTCTTCCTCAATTTCTTTCATAAGTGTTCTGTAGTTTCTAGAATATAGATCTTTTACCTCTTTGGTTATGTTTATTCCTAGGTATCTTATGGTTTTTGTGCTATAGTGAATGGAATGGATTCCTTAATGTCTCTTTTTTCAGTTACATTGTTAGTGCATAGAAAAGCAATTGATTTTGTATCCTGCCACTGTTTGAATTCTAGTAATCGCTAAAAACAGCAAAATTGCTATTTGAGTTCTAGTAATTGGGTGTGAAGTCTTTTGGGTTTTCCACATAAAATATCATGTCATCTGCAAAGAGAGAGATTTTGACTTCTTCTTGGCCAATTTGGATGCCTTTTATTTATTTTTGTTATCTGATTACTGAGGCTAGGACTTCTAGTACTCTGTTAGACTCTAATGGTGACACTAGGCAACACTGTCGTGTTCTGGACCTTAAGGGAAAAACTCTTATTTTTTCCCCATTGAGAATCATATTTTCTGTGGGCTTTTCATAGATGTCTTTATGATATTGAGGTATGTTCCCTCTATCCCTATGTTTTGAAAAGTTTTAATCAGGAAAGGATGCTATATTTTGTCAAATGTTGTTTTATGCATCAATTGAGAGCATCATGGCTCTTTTCTTTTCTTTTATTAATGTGCTCTATCACGTTAATTTTTTTTTTTGAATGTTGAAGCACCCTTGCAGACCAGAAATTAATCCCACTTGGTCGTGGTAAATAATCCTTTTAATGTGCTGTTGGATCCTATTGGCTAGGATCTTGTTGAGTATTTTGTCATCCATGTTCATCAAGGATATTGGTCTGTCATTCTCCTTTTTGATGGGGTCATTGCCTGGTTTTGGGATCAGGGTAATGCTGGCCTCATAGAACGAGTTTGGAAGTTTTCCTTTTATTTCTATCTTTTGAAACAGCTTCAGTAGAATAGGTATTATTTCTTCTTTACATGATTGGTAAAATTGCCCTAGGAAACCATCTGGCCCTGGACTCTTGTTGTTTGGGAGGCTTTTGATTACTGCTTCAGTTTCCTTGCTGGTTATTGGCCTGTTCAGATTGTCTGTTTCTTCGTGTTTCAACCTTGGTCATTTATAAGTGTCCCAGATTGCTTAATTTGTCAGTATATAGCTGCTGGTAATAAGTTTTAATAATTGACTCTATTGCCTTGGTGTTAGTCGTGATCGCTCCCCTTTCCTTCATGATTTTATAATTTGGGTCTTTTCTCTTTTTTTGGATAAGTCTGGCCAGAGGATTATCGATCTTAGCAATTCTTTCAAAGAACCAGTTTCTAGTTTCATTGATCTGTTCTACTGTTTTTCTGGTTTCTATTTCATTGATTTCTGCACTAAGCTTTATTATTTCTCTTCTCCTGCTTGGTTAGGTTTTATTTGCTGTTCTTTCTCCAGGTCCTTTTGGTATAGGGTTAGCTTTTTCACTTGGGATTTTTCTAATTTTTTGTGAGAGTCTTAGATGGCTGAGTCCCTCCCTCTTAGGATTGCCTTTGCAGTATCTCATAGGTTTTGGACCAATGTGTTTTCATTTTCATTAATTTCTATGAATTGTTTAAGTTTTTCTTTAATTTCCTGGTTGACCCAATCATTCTTTTGCAGAATGCTCTTTAACTTCTAAGTGTTTGAATTCCTTCCAAATTTCTTGTGGATGAATTCCAGTTTAACAGCATTGTGTTCTGAAAATATGAAGGGGATATTCTCAATCTTTTGGTATTGTTTGAGACCTGATTTATAACCTAGTATGTGATCTATACTGGAGAAAGTTCCATGTGCATTTGAGAAGAATGGGTATTCCTTTGTTTTAAGATGGAATGTTCTTTATATATTTATGAAGTCTATCTGATCTACTGTGTCATTCAAACACATTTTGTTTATTTTTTGATCTTCTGCTTAGATGATCTGTCCATTGCTGTGAGTGGAGTGTTCAGGTCTCCTACTATTAATATATTATTATCAATATGTTTCTTTATTTTGGTTATTAATTGGTTTATATAATTGGCTGCTCCCATGTTGGAAGCATAGATATTTATAATCATTAGATCTTCTTGTTGGATATTCCCTTTAAGTATAGTATAGTGTCCCTCTACATCTCTTACTATGGCCTTTGGTTTAAAATCCAGTTTGTCTGATATGAGGATTGCTACCCAGCTCTCTTTTGGGGTCCATTAACATGGTGAATTGTTCTCCATCTCCTCACTTTCAATCTAGAGGTGTCTTTAGGTTCAAAATGAGTCTCTTCTAGACAGCATATGGGTGGGTCCTGCTTTTTTATCCAATATGATACCTTTTGTCTTTTCATGGGATCATTCATCCCACTTACATTCAGACTAAGTATTGAAAGATATGAATTTAGTTCCATTGTATTGTCTGTAAAGTCCCTGTTTCTGTATATTTTCTGTTTCTTTCTGGTCTATGTGACTCTTGGGGTTTCTCTTTGTTTACAGAATCCCCCTTAATATTTCTTGCAGAGCTGGCTTGGTGGTCACATGTTCTTTCAGTTTCTGCTTGTCCTGGAAACTTCTTATCTCTCCATCCATTCTGAATGACAGCCTTTCTGCATAAAATATTCTCGGCTGCATGTTCCTTTCATTTAGTACCTTGAATATGTCTTGCCAGCCCTTTCTGGCTGGCCAGGATTCTGTGGACAGGTCCTTCCTCCATATGTAAGAAATCTCTTCCCCCTTGCTGTTCTCAGGATAGCATCTTTGGCTCTAACATTTGCAAGCTTCACTATTATATGTCAGATTGTTGATCTGTTTTTATTTTGGGAGGGGTCCTCTCTGCTTCTTGGACACAAATGCTTGTTTTCTTCCCCAGATAGGGAAGTTCTCAGCTCTGATTTGCTCAAATATATCTTCTAGTCCTCTCTCTCTCCACCCCCTTGGGGATCCTAATAATTCTAACATTGGATCATTTCATGGCGTTACTGATATCTCGTCTATTTTCTTTTTTTTTTCAAAGATTCTATTTATTTATTTGAGAGAGAGAGAATGAGAGAAAGAGAACACATGAGAGGGGATAGGGTCAGAGGACGAAGCAGACTCCCTGCCGAGCAGGGAGCCCAATGCGGGACTCGATCCAGGGACTCCAGGATCATGACCTGAGCCGAAGGCAGTCGCTTAACCAACTGAGCCACCCAGGCGTCCCATATATCTCGTCTATTTTCATGTGCTACCAGCTGCCTATCCTTATTTTCCTCAGCTTCCCTCCTTTCTATCAGCTTATCTTCTAGATCACTGATTCGCTCTTCTGCTTCACTTACCCTGGCTGTGAGAGTATCCAATTTAGACTGCATCTCATTCATAGCATTTTTAAGTTCAGCCTGATTAGACCTCATTTCTACCCTTAGAGATTCTATATTGTCGCTAATGCTGTTTTCAAGCCTAGCTATTGATTTCTTGTTTGCTAACCTGAAATCTCTCTCTGACATCTTGCTTATATCCATATCCATTAGTTCTTTGGCAGAGGACATTGTCTCTGGTTCTTTTCTTTGTTGAGATTTCCTCCTCCTAGTCATCCTGTTGAGGGATTGTTGAGTGAATGAACAGAATCCAAAATATTGACCACGACCCAAACTAGATGCACCCTAACAAAATCTGAGGTGGTCAGACACCACCATCAAAAAACTAAAGCCAAGATGAAACACAGGAATAAAATTTTAAAAATGAAAAATTTTTAAAAAGGGGGGAGAGGAATAGAGGCTATAATCTCTCAGTGTGGACAAAGCAGGGTGTTTCAGTTGTTCCTGGGTGTATTTTGGTCTGTGTGTTAGAGGACACTAAGTTCCAAAATTACAAGGAAAGAAAAAATTGTATATATAAAAAGATAAAACTGAATAAGAGTGAAAAATGGGCTAAAATAAAACATATATCTATAAAAAATATTGGTGTGTAAAAATGCAAATTAAAAAGTGACTATGAAAAAGAAGTCAATATAATAGACATCTAGGTGATATGAGGAGAAGGTAAAAAGCAAAGTACAACAGAGAAAAAGCATGTGAAAAGGAAAAAAGAAAAGAAAAAAAAGGAAAATTATATCTGAATAATAAGTAATGAGGCTACACCTGGAGTTCAATATACAATTTTCCCCTGGTGTTGGGATTTCAGTCTTATAGGATCCATAGTATTGTCATCCACCTGTTCTTCCTTCTTGTCTTCAGGGTGATGGGCTCAGTGGAAACTGGTCTTCTGTGTGGCTTTTGTTCCCTGGGGGCTTTCTGCACGTCTTCAGAGGATCAGAGCAAAAATGGACACAGCCAAATCTCTCTAAGTCAGAAAAATCTCAGTGTGTGCTCTTTAATAAATCCTCCAGGACAAACAGTCTCCACTTCTGCATGCACTGCTGAAAACTGCAGCCTACCAAGGTGTGCGTCCACAGCAACTCTCTCAGAGGTAGTTTCAGGGGCCCTGGAGTGCCTCTACTCTTTGTGATTCTAAAACCATGAGTGGCTGTGGGCTTGTGCATGTACCTGAAGCCCCAGAATCAGGTCTGGGTTCCACTCTAAAATCCTTTTCTGGCCACTACTGTTCTGCGAGTTTTTGCCAGGTCATAGGCACAGGTTCCAGATTTTTTTCAGGCTGTTAAAGAAAGAGCGGTTATCCACAGGCCGGCTCATGGCTCAGACTCTCTACAATTTCAGGAATCCCCTTTTGCTCTCTGGTCCCTCCTAACCTGAGATCACAATGCCCTACCTAGAATTCTGCCTTTTCAATTCCAGAGTGCCCTTCAGAGAGGGATGTCTCTTACTGGAGCAGATTTCTAAGGGTTCCAATTTTGTGCTCTGGTGTTATATTACTTTCCAGGAGCCAGCTTATGGAGGCTCCCTCCCCCTTCTCTTTATCTTCCAATATCTCCCCACAGATTCATGACTCTGCATGTTCTACCTTGCATAAAACAGTCGCTTTTCTGCTTGTAGAGATCCAGATATATATTCTTATATCTCAGGCTGACTTCTTGGGTGTTCAAAATGGTTTAATAGCTATCCAGCTAAATTCAGGGTACCAGTTGAAATGGGTCCCCTACTCCTCTGCCATCTTGCCTCCTCCTCTGGATCAAAGTATTTTCTGTTAAAGTTCCTGAGCTAGATAAGGAGTTCAGAAGTGCCTCATGAACTTGGAGATAAGATTATTCTCTTAGAGACAAGTGTAGTAAAGTATACAATGATTAAAATTAGCCATTGGCAGAAGGTTGTCATCATTCACCTTATAAGAAAGTATGTAATTGTGGTTATTAGGAGATAGTGTGTCTCTTATAATCAAGGTGGCTGTCTTGTTTCCTGAGGACTAAAATATAACTAAAGCTATAATCTAATCATTGTTTTTGTACTCTGAAGAAATAATGTATTACCATAGCTGGAGATGGTTTTCAAAAATTTTACAAAAAAGAGGGAAAAAAGAATAAGAATTTAGCCTTGTTTTTTTTTAATTTTTCAGTTTTATTGAGATATAATTGACATACATCACTATATAAGTTTAAGATGTACAACGTAATGACTTGATTTACATAAACTGTAAAATGATTACCACAGTAAGTTTAGTTAACATCTCTCACCTCATAGAGTTTCAAAATATATAAATAAATAAATTTTTTTCTTGTGATGATAACTTTTAGGATATACTGTATTTAGTAACCTTTTTATTTAGTATGATACAATGGAGAGAGACACTGCATCTGGTGGACATGAGGTTTCTGTCACAAGACATGTCTCCTTCATTGTAGATCAATAATAAATCATTAGTCTACCCTGTGATTGAGATTTCATACCTTTCTGTGCTTGCCATATTTGGATTTCTTGTTAAGTCATCCCATGACTACCTAATTCTGTTTTTTTTTTTTAAAGATTTTATTTATTTATTTGAGACAGAGAGAATGAGAGAGAGAGAGCACATGAGAGGGGGGAGGGTCAGAGGGAGAAGCAGGCTCCCTGCTGAGCAGGGAGCCCGATGCGGGACTCGATCCAGGGACTCCAGGATCATGACCTGAGCCGAAAGCAGTCGCTTAACCAACTGAGCCACCCAAGCGCCCCTAATTCTGTTTACAAAGCACTTTTGTGTCATATACATTTTCTTTTTACCATTAGAATGAGCTATCTTCCATATCAAATTTAAAAATTGAAATTTTTGTCTATACCTATATCTCTTCTGAAAATAGCTAATATGAGACTCTAGTAAGAGATTGTCACCCCTGGGCGTAGGGACAAAAAGGAGTGTCTGGGCCCACATATTTTGTATGGTAAGCTAAACTACTATAACAATAGAATGAACAGTATAATAGCTCAAACTTAATACAGATTTATTCTTTGCTAATCTAACAGTTCAAACTGGGTGTTTCCTATTGGCAGGATACTCTCCTCCAGATAGTGATTTTTTAAAAAAATGTTTATTTATTTATTTTGAGAGAGAGAGAGCATACACAAGCAGGGGGAGGGGCTGAGGGAGTGGGAGAGAGAGAATCTTAAGCAGACTTTGTGCTAAACACAGAGCTCAATGCACAGCTCAGTTTCACAACCCTGAGATCATGACCTGCCCTGAAAACAAGAGTCAGATGCTTAACTGATGAAGCTACCCAGGTGCCCCCCAGGTAGTAATTTATAAACTCCACTTCCTCATCTTTTGAATGCACCATCCTCTAGAGCCTTATTGTCATATGTGTTTAGTTGAAAGAAGAGAAAATTGTGGGGAAGGTATACTCACAACTTATAAACCTTGTACAAATCAGAAAATGGCACTTCTACTCTTATTCCATTAATTAGAAATCTAACCATATAGACACATATAATTACAAAGAAAACTGAGCACTTAGTCTAACTGTATCCAGAAGACAAGTAAGTGGTTCTGTTAATCAGCTAGTAGTTTCTGCCAAATCCTGTAAAGTCGGGGACAACTTTATTCCTTGAAGATAGAACCAAAGAACCCCAGTTCAGGTGGCCAGACAGCCACATATTAGATATATATCTTTAATCTCTAGCTACATTACCAAAAAAAAAAAAAAAAGAATCTACTACTTAGTAATAATAAAAGAAGTTCAGGTCAAAGTGCTAGAAGAATTTTAATCTGACATGGGGCATTGCCATAATTCCCAGCCCCTCAATAGTAATTAGTGCATCATAATAGGTAGCTAGACACAATTGGGGGGATAATGTCACTTTGAACTCAAGTCTTAAGATTCATTGTGACTGTGAAAAAATAATGGAAACTCATAGAGATATAAGAAAGGATTAAAATCTTTAGGCTATTTTGAACCAATTATCCTACATAGATTCTTGGCATTACTGATATCTTAAATTATTTGTCACCCTTTTTTCCAATAGTTTTCCATTTCAGAGAAAGAAAAACTGATGAAATATGGAATAATCCACTGCATGGAAAAAAATACATGTTTGCTATAGCCTGAATAGTGAATACCAATTTATCATCTGCTTCATTCCTATGCTTACTTGTCTCTCCAGCTAGCATTTCAGTTTTGTGTTATTTTCATGTGGTTCTGATGAAATATAAAATATATTCTTAACATTATTTTAACTTGCAAATTCAAGATCAAAGGAAGGTTCTTCTTTTTTTTTTTAAGATTTTATTTATTTATTTATTGGAGAGCGAGCGAGAGAGAAACAGCATGAGAGAGGAGAGGGTCAGAGGGAGAAGCAGGCTCCCCGCTGAGCCAGGAGCCCGATGTGGGACTCAACCCCAGGACCCTGGGATCATGACCTGAGCCGAAGGCAGTCGCTTAACCAACTGAGCCACCCAGGCGCCCCAAAGGAAGCTTCTTCTAAAGTAAATAAAATATATATAAAGAAATATAGAAATCATGCTCAATGTGTTTGGTATCAGGTCGTTTCATATAATAAAACATGTACATTACTTTGAATTCACTACAGCATTAAGACAAATGTTTTGTTTAAGTATCATACTCATTGCATTGAACCACTTAGATCTGTAACATTTTCAGATATTAAAATGTTAATAGTGTCTTGCGATTTTATTGCTATGCATTTTTGCAGCTCTAAAAAGCAACTGATAACTAGAAGAGTGATTCTTTGAAACACATAATTCTTTTAATTGATTGAAGATAATTCATGACAATTCTAATGCAATAACCTAACTGTATGTAAGGTGACATCATTGAATAGTGTGTCTGTCAGAGAGAATTATGATGCAAGTGTAAAAATTAAATTATTTCATATTCATGACCTCAATTTCTGTTTTATACTCCAGATTTCTTTAAACTCATTTTCCCCCAAATATATGGCAAGTATATACATTGGAGAAGCCTTGAAAGAAGAAAATAACTTCAGAAAAAAATCTAAACTAATATTGGTATGTTTCATGAAGAAGATACCATAAACTTTTGAGGTTTTAAAATAATAAAATACATGATTAACATGGAAGAGCCTTCATTGCTCAAAATGTCACATATAAACTTATAAATTAAAACTTGTCCATGCACTCAAATTAGTTTATTTTGGAAGCCATTCACAGGAGCCTGATAATGCTGCCATTGTTGAAAAACGTTTTGGACTTCCCTTCCTTTCTATGAGTGAGCAATATTATTTTCAATATTCTTCATGGTAACAAATCATAATCTTTTGATTATGAACTTGATTTTGATTTAAAAAGTCAACAAAACTTGAAGGTGACCACAGTCTTCAATAAATTGGCTAATACGGTTTTAGGCTAACAAACATAATTTTTTTTTTATCAATTTTTTTTTTCTTTTTAAGATTTTATTTATTTGCGAGAGAGACAATGAGAGACAGAGAGCATGAGAGGGAGGAGGGTCAGAGGGAGAAGCAGACTCCCTGCTGAGCAGGGAGCCTGATGCGGGACTCGATCCAGGGACTCCAAGATCATGACCTGAGCCGAAGGCAGTCGCTTAACCAACTGAGCCACCCAGGCGCCCAACAAACATAATTTTAAAATGCAGTGCTATCATTGGCTTGTTTGTGTGGTTAAAAATAATTTATTCAGGGCACCTAGGTGGCTCAGTCTTTAAGTGTCTGCCTTCAGCTCAGGTCATGATCCCGGAGTCCTGGGATCAAGCCCCGCTTTGGGCTCCCTGCTCAGTGGGAGGCCTGCTTCTCCCTCTCCCACTCCCCCTGCTTGTGTTCTTGCTCTTTCTGTCTCTCTCTCTGTCAAATACATAAATAAAATCTTTAAAAGTAAATTTATTCAACAGATACTGAATGTTTGAGATGTATGAAACACTATTTTAGATGCTATAGAGTGGTACTTAACTCTGGTTATGTAATAAAAGTACTTCAGAAGTTTTAAAAATACTGAGTCCCACTCCCATAAATGATGATTTATTAGTCTAAAGTGGAGCCAAAATATTGATGTAAAAATTTGAAAATAACCCCAGAGGACTGTAATATGTAACCATAGTTTCAAATGGATGAAGTAAAATATTTAGAAATGAGTAAGAGAAATGGCTGGATATAATGGAGGGAAAAAATTGCCTTTGACTGCTTATTCCATAAACTTCTCTTATGGGGTCACAATCTCTGGAGTAAGACTAAAGGGTGAAAATAAAGTACATTTACTGAGTGTTTACTCTGCACCAAGCAGTTTACTTGGGTCTCTATATGTCATAGAGCATTTAATACAACAATTATTTGAAGTATATAATTGCTATAGTCTGAATGTTTGTGTTTCCTCAAAATTCATATTTTGATATCCTAACCTTCAAAAGTGATGGTATTAGTATGTGGAGCCTTTGAAAGATGCTTAGGTCATCAGGGTAGAACCCTCACGAATAAGATTAGTACTTTATAAAAGAGACTCCAGAAAGTTCCCTAGCCCCTTCCACCATGTGAGGGCACAGCAAGAAGGTATCTGTAAATCAGAAAGTGTGTCCTTAATAGACACTGAATTTGCCAGTGACTTGATCTTGGAGTCCCAGTTTCCAGAACGGTGAGAAATAAACTTCTGTTGTTTATAAGCTACCCAGTCTATTATAGCAATCTACACAGACTAATAATCTTCTCCCTTTTTTATAAATAAGAAAAAAAAGTTCAGAGAAGTTATATAACACATATAGTCACATAGATAGTAAATAGCAGAGCCAGGATTCAGATCCAGGCCTGTCTGGCTTCTAAATTCTTATTTTTTCCACTCTACAAAATTGCTTAAAATAAGACTAACACTAAGTATGATGTATTAAGTGTTGTAAGACTTGAATTCAGATGGAGGGAGAATTTCTACCTGATGATAATAAATAAAACTTTGTAAAAAATAACATTTAAGTTAGAATATGAAAGAGTGATAGAATTTTTGTAGGTGGACATAAAGAAGCAGGGATTTTAAATATGAGCAAAAGCATGCCGAAAGAAAACTATGAAACATATTTGAGAGATTAAGAATAGTCCAATTTAAAGGTTCTCAAATGTGGCAATACTGCTATGATGTTTAGAAATAAGTGAGGGCAATTTTGTTTCTCTCAAAAATGGGACACTTTACAATGCACACAGCAATCTTGCAAAGTAAACAATTTTACTGCAAATATTGTCTTTATTGAAATGTATGTATATGTGCAGGAAAGTAATAGGAAATAAGTCATGGTAAAGAATACTAGTGCTTACAGTACTCCTAGTCCTCCTTTTCTCTGGATGCATGGGAAAATTGAATCTTTTTGCATTCTTTAAGTTAGGTGAAGCTAATGAAAGATAAAATAAGTGCCATTAATTATTTGCAGGCAGAAGCATTTACAATCAGTAATACAATTCCTTTTTTTGTTATGTTATGTTAATCACCATACATTATATCATTAGTTTTTATGTAGTGTTCCATGATTCATTGTTTGTATATAACACCCAGTGCTCCATGCAGTATGTGCCCTCTTTAATACCCATCACCAGGCTAACCCATCCCCCCAACACCCTCCCCTCTAGAACCCTCAGTTTGCTTCTCAGAGTCCATAGTCTCTTATGGCTTGTCTCCCCCTCTAATTTCCCACCCCCCTTCACTTTTCCCTTCCTGCTATCTTCCTCTTTTTTTTTCTTTTTAACATATAATGTGTTATTTGTTTCAGAGGTACAGGTCTGTAATTCAACAGTCTTACACAATTCACAGCGCTCAGTCATACAATTCTAATCACTCTCCCCCTGTTGATTTAAACCCTGAAGGGTAGTAACGTGAAGATGGTGCCACACCATTGAAGCATCCTATATGACTGAGCCATCACAGAGAGGACAACTATCCTAAGGACATGACTGAGACCACATAAGACTTTGTAATATACTTTTGTTAGTTTAAGCCACTGAAATTTAGGTAGTGCTTGTTGCATTGTAATAACCTAGTTTATAGAAACTGATACTAAGGTTAGATAGATAAGTTAAAAATACCTTGCAAAGGTGCATGAATTTTAGAACATGGAGTTTGGACATGGACCTGAAATCCCTTCAAATATAGAATTTTCACTAATTCTCAGAGTATTATTAACATAATTAGATTACATATATAACCTCCTAATTTAAATTATTTGAAGAATAGCATTCATTCAGATGTCCATTTCTGGTATTTTAAAACTCACTCTTATTCCCTTTAGTCACAGAGCATGCAAATAATTAGAACACCTTCTACATGTCTGTTGCTCACCATCAAAAGCGATTATACAGGTGAATAAAGAGTGAAGCTGCTATTGAAATGTGGGTGAACCTTACCAGTACATACAACTACCTACCACACGGATTAGAAAGCTCTTCTTCATGCATGCTTGGAAGTACTTAACAATAAGTATCATTCATTGACATTGTATCCTTTATATAAAAGGGCAGCCTAAGTATGTTTCTTATGAGGAAACATACATACATACATAAACAGAGGTGTGAATAGTCTAACAAATATAGAGATGTTAATAGTCTAGCTTTTTATGGAAATGGGAGAAATGCCCTGGAAATGTTAAAATGTTCATCTTCTCAGATATAGCCTTTTCTGCCTCTGAAAGAAATTAAGTGAAAATTAGCTAAAACTAAGTTAAGGCAACTTGGCAACATTTACTAAGGGACTATATAATGTTTATATATTTCAATTGAGTCATTTCACTTTGGGAAAACTAGCCTAAGAATATAATGCCATATATAGACAAGCTTTAAAAACAAAGTTATTCAATGTGACATTATTTATAATAGCAAAATATCATAACCAAGTTATGTTTCCAGCAATAGGAATTTACTGAAGGTAATTTCAGTATATCTGTATTATAAAATATTATATAGTTATTGATATAACATTAGTTTTTATCAATCAAATATATACATTTTATATCTTATAAAAAAGATCTAATACAGCACACACAGTGTGTACAATACTGTGCCAAACAAATTTATTTGAAAAATATAGGATAAAAGTATACCAAAATTATTAAGTGGTTATTTGATGTGGTAGGATTATGAGTCATATTTCCCACTTTTAGTATTTTTAAATACTTTGCAAAATCTTTGTAATAAATATAATTTATTTTGAAATCAGAATATAAATATCCTAAATGATACAAGAACTTCAACCCAGTTAAGCCCAACACAATAAGAACAAACAGAAAACAAAAAGTTTATATAATGCATCTTGCTCCATTTTTAAAATATATCACTCTACTCCAACTATTTATCTAGCCTTTCACTCTTATGTAGATTAAAAGACATTCTTCAATCCTGGCCAAGTGAGTCCATAATTAACTCATCAGTAAGAAGTCTAGATCAGTTATATGGACAAACACACACACATGTATTAGTAAGTTAGGGAAATATTTCTTTTTATGCATGCATATACAGACATATATAAGTACAAATATGAACATATGTGTATATGTATGTCTACAAACACACACACATATGATATGAGAGAAAGAGAAATGAGGGATATATTTTTCCATGGACCACTGCTGATCCATGGCTAAGTTTTTACTAGTCTTATAAAAAAATAAAAGGTAGGATTTGGGAAAAGATGGGAGAGGACTAGGGGACCCTATTCCAACTGGTCCCCGGAATTGAGCTGGATATCTACCAGACCAGTCTGAGCACTCACAAAATCAGCCTGAGATGTAAGAAGATAGATCTGGGTCTATACAAACAGAAGATCGCAGGTGGTTGGTTTCAAGATACAAAGCAGGGTGCTGTGATTCCGTGGGCAGATATGAGAGGATAAATGGCAGCAGGAGGGAGCCTGGCCATGGGGATCCTACACCAGCAGTGAGCGAAAGCCTCCTGCACTGGGGATGGGGCAAGACTTGCAGACCGGTAGTGGCAGGGAAAGGACTTTAGAAAGAAACTGGAGAGGTAGGGCTGGGAGTGTGAACTGGGAGTGGCTGGTGAGTTGAGAATTGCAAAAGACAGAGACGTGCCCTGACCCTGTGTTGTGAAGGGGGTGCACAAGCCAGGATGCTGCAGTTTATAGCAGCATGGACAGAAACAGAGAGACTTTGGCCTGGAGAGCTCACTGAAGAACAGACTGCGATCTCTCTGCTCTGTGGCAGAGGGTTGGAAATGGTCTCTTCTGCTCTGACTCACAGAAGAGACCTGGAAAGCCTTCAGGAAAAGGCACCAGAGAACAAAAGCCCCAAAGACTGATTCCCACCGAGCACATCCCCCGCCACAGGGGCGCAGGGCAACTCCGCCCAAACAGGGTTGCCTGAGTAACAGCACAGCATGCCCCTCCTGCAGAAGACAGGCTGGGAAAACAAGAGGCCAGCAACTCTAAGGTCCCTAGAAAACAGGTGCATCTTGCTTGGATTGTGGTCAATAACTTGGACTCTATGCATTCCCTCAAACACCCATCAACAGAATGACTAGCAGGACGAACCCCCAAAATAGGAAAGACTCAGAGGCTGTGAATTCTGCCACAGATTTACAAATGGATGCAGATATTACCAAGATGTCAGAGATGGAATTCAGGCTAGCAATTGTGAACACAATAGCTAGAACGGGGAAATCATTAATGCCAACATAGAGTCTCTAAGGGCAGAAATGAAAGCTGAATTGGCAGAACTTAAAAATGCTATCAGTGAGATCTAATCTAATCTAGATAATCTAACAGCTAGGGTAAGTGAAGCAGAAGAACAAATTAGTGACCTGGAAGACAATTTAATAGATAAAAAGGGAAAAGAGGAAGCCAGGGAAAAACACCTCAGAATCCATGAAAATAGAATCAGAGAAATAAGTGACACCATGAAGTGTTGCAATGTCAGAATTATTGGAATCCCGGAGGGAGTGGAGAGAGAGAGAGGACTAGAAGATATATCTGAGCAAATCGTAGCTGAGAACTTCCATAATCTGGGGAATGAAACAAACATTCGTGTCCTAGAGGCAGAGAGGACCCCTCCCAAGATCAAGGAAAACAGGCTAACACCCCGGCATGTAATAGTAAAACTTGCAAATCTTAGAACCAAGGAAACCATCTTAATGGCAGTTAGGGGGAAGAGATTCCTTACGTACAGAGGGAGGAACATCAGAATAATGTCAGACCTATCCACAGACACCTGGCAAGCCAGAAAGGCCTGGCCAGACATATTCAGGGTATTAAAAGAGAAGAACATGCAGCCAAGAATACTTTATGCAGCAAGGAAGTCATTTAGAATGGATGGAGAGATGCAGATCTTCCAAGACCGGCAAAAACTGAAAGAATATGTGACCACTAAGCTGGCCCTGCAAGAAATATTAAGGGGGGTTCTATAAAAGGAGAAAGACCCGAAAAGAGATATACAACAGAAATTTATAGGGACAATCTATAAAAACAAGGTCTTCACAGGCAACATGATGACAATTAATTCATATCTTTCAATAATCACTCTCAACGTGAATGGCCTAAATGCTCCCATAAAATGGCATAGGTTTGCAGATTGGATAAAAAGACAGGACCCATCCATATGCTGTCTACAAGAGACTCATTTGGAGCCTAAAGATACATCCAGACTGAAAGTGAAGGGATGGAGATCCATGTTCCATGTCAGAGGACCTCAAAAGAAAGCTGGGTAACAATTCTTATATCAGACAAATTAGATTTTAAACTAAAGACTCTAGTTAGAGGCATAGAAGGACATTATATCATTCTTAAAGGGTCTATCCAACAAGAAGATCTAACAACTGTAAATATCTATGCCCCCAACATGGGAGCAGCCATCTACATAAGCCAAATGTGAACCAAAATAAAGAGTCATATTGATAACAATACGTTAATTGTAGAAGACCTCAATACTCCACTCTCAGCAATAGGCAGATCATCTAAGCAAAAATCAAAAAAGAAACAAGAGTTCTGAATGACATACTGGACCACATGGACCTCATAGATATATACAGAACATTCTACCCTAAAACAACAGAATACTCATTCTTCTCAAGCGCACATAGAACTTTCTCCAGAATAGATCACATACTGGGTCACAAATCAGGTCTCAACCGATACTAAAGGATTGAGATTATTCCCTGTATATTTTCAGACCACAATGCTTTAAAACTGGAACTGAATCATGAGAAAAAAATTGGCAGAAATTCAAACACTTGGAAGCTAAGGACCACTCTGCTAACGAATGTTTGGGTCAACCAAGAAATCAAAGAAGAACTTAAACAATTCACGGAAACCAGTGAGAACAAAAATACATTGGTCCAAAACCTGTGGGATACTGCAAAGGCGGTCCTAAAGGGGAAATACAGAGCCATCCAAGCCTCAATCAAAAAGATAGAAAAATCCGAATTCACCAACTAACTCTACACCTTAAAGAACTAGAGAAAAAGCAAAAAATTTTGCCTAAGCCACACAATAGAAGAAAAATAACTGAGATTAGAGCAGAGATCAATGAATTAGAAACCAGAAACTCAGTAGATCAGATCAAAGAAACTAGAAGCTGGTTCCTTGAAAGAATTAATAAGATCGATAAACGACTGGCCAGGCTTATCCAAAAGAAAAGAGAAAGAACTCAAATTAATAAAATTATGATTGAAAGGGGAGAGATCATGACTAACACCAAGGAAATAGAAACAATTTTTAGAAATTATTACCAATAACTATATGCCAATAAACTCAGCAATCTGGATGAAATGGATGCCTTCCTGGAAACCTATAAGCTGCTAAGATTGAAACAGGAAGAAATTGACAAGCTGCATAGGCCAATAATCAGTAACGAGATTGATGCAGTGATCAAACACCTCCCAAAAAACAAGAGTCCAGGGCCTGATGGATTCCCTTGGGAATTCTACCAAACATTCAAAGAAGAAATAATACCTATTCTCCTGAAGCTGCTTCAAAAAATAGAAACAGAGGGGAAGCTTCCAGACTCATTCTATGAGGCCAGCATTACCTTAATCCCCAAAACAGGCAAAGACCCCATCAAAAAGGAGAATTTCAGGCCGGTATTCCTGATGAATATGGATTCCAAAATTCTCAACAAAATCCTAGCTAATAGGATGCAACAATAAATTAAAAGTATCATCCACCACGACCAAGTGGGATTTATCCCTGGGATACAAGGGAGGTTCAACATTCGCAAATCAGTCAATGTGAGAGAACACATTAATAAGAGGAGAGAGAAGAACCATATAGTCCTCTCAATTGATGCAGAAAAGCATTTGACAAAATATAGCATCCTTTCCTGATTAAAACTTTTCACAGTATAGGGATAGAGGGAATATTGCTCCAGTTCATAAAATCCATCTTTGAAAAACCCACAGCAAATATTATCCTCAATAGGGAAAAGCTGAGATCCTTTCCCTTAAGATCAGGAACACGTCAAGGATGCCCACTGTCACTACTATTGTTCAACATAGTACTACAAGTCCTAGCCTCAGCAATCAGACAACAAAAAGAAATAAAAGGTATTCAAATTGGCAAAGAAGAAGTCAAACTTTCTCTTTTCAGAGATGACATGATACTTTATGTGGACAACCCAAAAGACTCCACCCCCAAATTACTAGAACTCATACAGCAATTCAGTAATGTGGCAGGATACAAAATTAATGCACAGAAATCAGTTGCTTTCTTATACACTAACAATGTAACTCTAGAAAGAGAAATTAGGGAAATGATTCCATTTACAATAGCACCAAAACCCATAAGATACCTCAGAATAAACCTAACCAAAGAGGTAAAAGATCTATACTCTAGGAATTACAGAGCACTCATGAAAGAAATTGAAGAAGACACAAAAAGATGGAAAAACATTCCATGCTCATGGATCAGAAGAATAAACATTGTTAAAATGTCTATGCTACCCAGAGCAATCTATACCTTCAATGCCATCCCGATCAAAATTCCAATGACATTTTTCAAAGTGCTGGAATAAACAGTCCTAAAATTGGTATGGAATCAGAAAAGACCACGAATCACCAAGGAAATGTTGAAAAAGGAAAACAAATCTGGGGGCATCTCGTTGCCTGATTTCAAGCTATATTACAAAACAGTGATCACCAAGACAGCATGGTGCTGGTGCAAAAACAGACATACAGACCAATGGAACAGAATAGAGAGCCCAGATATGGACCCTCAATTCTATGTTCAAATAATCTTTGACAAAGCAGGAAAAAATATGCAATGGAAAAAAAACCAGTCTCCTCAATAAATGGTGCTGGGAAAATTGGACAGCCACATGAAGAAGAATGAAACTCGACCATTCCCTAACATCATACACAAAGATAAACTCAAAGTGGATGAAAGACCTCAATGTGAAACAGGAGTCCATCAAAATCCAGAGGAGAACATAGGCAGTAACCTCTTTGACATCAGCCACAACAACTTCTTTCAAGATACATCTCCAATGCAAGTGAAACAAAAGGAAAAATGAACTTTTGGGACTTCATCAGGATAAAAAGCTTCTGCACAGCAACGGAAACAGTCAACAAAACAAAGAGACAACCCACAGAATGGGAGAAGATATTTGCAAATGATACTACAGATAGAGGGCTGGTATCCAAGATCTGTAAAGAACTTCTCCAACTCAACGTCTAAAAAACAAATAATCAAGGCAAAAAATGGGCAGAAGTCATGAACAGACACTTCTCCAAAGAAGACATACAAATGGCTAACAGACACATGAAAAAATATTCACCATCATTAGCCATCAGGGAAATTCAAATCAAAACCACATTGAAATACCACCTTACATCAGTTAGAATGGCAAAAGTGGACAGGGAAAGAAACAACAAATGTTGGAGAGGTTGCAGACAAAGGGGAACCCTCTTACACTGTTGGTGGGAATCCAAGTTGGTACACCACTTTGGAAAACAGTGTGGAGGTGCCTCAAAAAATTAAAAATAGTGCTACCCTATGACCCAGCAATTGCACTCCTGGGTATTTACCCCAAAGACACAGATGTAGTGAAAAGAAGGGCCATATGCACCCCAATGTTCATAGTGGAAATGTCTGCAATAGCCAAAATGTGGAAAGAGCCTAGATGCCCTTCAACAGATGAATGGATAAAGAAGATGTGGTCCATATATACAATGGAATATTCCTCAGCCATCGGAAAGGATGAATACCCAACTTTTACATCAACATGGATGGGACTGGAGGAGATTATGCTAAGTGAAATAAGTCAAGCAGAGAAAGTCAATTATCATATGGTTTCACTTATTTGTGGAACATAAAGAATAACATGGAGGACATTAGGAGAATGAAGGGAAAAATGGGGGGGTATTGGAGGGAGAGATGAACCATGAGAGACTATGGACTCTGAGAAACAAATAGTGTTTTAGAGGGTAGGGGGTGCGGGGATGGGTTAGCCTGGTGAGGGGTATTAAGGAGGGCACGTACTGCATGGAGCACTGGGTGTTATACGAAAACAATGCATCATGGATCACTACATCAAAAACTAATGATATTGGGGCGCCTGGGTGGCTCAGTTATTAAGCGTCTGCCTTTGGCTCAGGTCATGGTCACATGGTTCTGGGATTGAGCCCCCCATCTGGCTCCCTGCTCCGCGGGAAGCCTGCTTCCCCTCTCACACTCCCCCTGCCTGTGTTCCCTCTCTCACTATCTCTCTCTCTGTCAAATAAATAAATAAAGTCTTTAAAAAAAATAAAAAACTAATGATGTATTGTATGGTGACTAACATAGCATAATAAAAAAAGAAAAAAGAGATTTATGTACAAAAAAAAGAAAAGAAAAGTTAAAGGACAAAAATAAAGTCTATACAATGGTATTTTTTTCTTTTTTATAGAGTTACACTTAACTTAAAAATTTATATTGTGTTTCCCTTTCCTGTTTTTTTTTTGTGTACATTTTATTTAGCATAAACATTGTGAAAGTATATAGTTTGTTTTCCAAATTTTAATTTTGAAAAAAAATAGACAATCTTATGTAAGAGATCAATGAAATAAATAATCTCTAGTGTGACCATTCATCTCTGAGACAGTATAATCCTGTATTTTGAGGCTAGATGGCTTTTGTGATCCTTATCCATCCAGACTTTGTATGTAACTGTTGATATGAGACTGGTCTTTGCTGGAAGCCTTGGAAGGTAAAACCCATTTTTCAAGGACAGCCCACAACAGTAGTAAAGCTCATTAAAGAAGCTTATTTCTCTATACTCCCTTACTCCACCTCCCAAAAGAAAGAAGCATCTGTCTCATTAGGGTCAAAAGCCTAGGAGAGACAATGGAAAAGAATAAAATGAGAAAAGAACCAAGTTCAAACAATAAGCAATTAATGCTGTAGTACAATAGCCCCTATTTTCTTGCAGCTTCTGAATTAGAAGGGTAAAGTCTTTCCGACCCATCCCTTACCTCAATATAAATAGGTGGAATCTGCCACTGGAGCTGTGATCTCTGCTGCTGTTCTCCCATAGACTGCTAAATGCCTCTTTAATGTATTTTACTTGGAGTCTTGTTCCATTTGGCCTGCTGTAATAAAAATACCATAAACTGGGAGGTTTAAACAACAAATATTATTACTTACAGTTCTGAGCCTAAGAAGTCCAAATCAAAGTGCTGGCAGATTTGGTGTTTGGTCAGTGCCCTTTTCCTGCTTCCTAGACAGCCATCTTCTTGATGTGTCTTCGTATGGCAGAAGGAGTGTAAGAGCTCTCTGGGATCTCTTTTGTAAGGACACTTGTTCCATGAGGGCTTCACCTTCATTTCCTACTCACCTCCCAAAGGTCTCACTTCCTAGTACCATTGCATTGGGAGTTGTATTTCAACATGAATTTTAGGGGCCACAAATATTAAATCCCTAACACTTGACTGTTTTATGACTTCATGGCTCTATTCCCAGAAAAACCAGTCTTGGGTGAACCAGCTAATAAGACTAAGTACGAACACATGCCTCTGATTTGACATCTTGACTCTCTATGCCTGCTACCCAGAGAACCAGGGGCAATCTTAGTTAGCAACAGTGGTTGTGGTATCTGGAAAAATATCAGGGGCTTAAGTTAGCCAGCTTCTTCTCTTATGGGGGACAACCACACTCCCATTTCATTTATTTATTTATCTGTATTGATCTTAGCAGAAAATAACACCAAAAAAAGAAGGAAAGATGTTTCTGTGTCATCCTATTATGTGCTAGGCAGAGACAACATTATGCTTGGTTATTTTGGCAAAAGGCAACTGACCATACTCTATTTGAAAGAAATTGACAAGAACAAAGTACACATAAATGCCATAGGCTATGTATGGCATTTCTAACACACCCAATACTCTCTGTGGCTGCTGGTTCCAGTAAGGCAAAGCTTGGAGGCTGTTATTGTGGGTTTGAAATGTGAGAAAGATGGCCCAGGCCACAGCTCTTTAAATGCACTTTTCCTGAAAGTGAAATTGAGGCTTTGCAGGAAAAAGGTGCCTCTTTGTCTGATTAATGAGGGCTTGCTTCCCCCTCCTGTGGTTATATATTTTTTTCTATAATACCCACACACATTTTAGACCCTACTTCTAATATTCTACTTCTAACTCTTGTCATGTTCTTGGGAATAAAAGATTCTATATGTTTCTGCCAATTCTTGAGTTGGAGACACTCATAACTTGGCATGATGCATATTTGTGAACAGAACACTTGGCTTTGGCAACAATTAACCTATATTTCTGGCTCATTACCACTCAGACAATGAATGTATGAGCAAGAAGCAGAGAAAAAGTCTTTCGTGGCAAAGACTGGATACCCCAGTATCTGTGGCTCTCTACTGCCCACATTATAGAAGCAAGAACATTTCACATTTGCTATTTCCTTCAAATATATAAACTCACTAGAAGGTAAATTCCTGTGGTGGTGTGACTGGACTTTAAACAGATAATATCAACATAAGACTCACTTACTTTTTCAAATGCTTGTGTCTTTTTTAAATGATTGTGCCCTCATAATTATCACTAAAAAAGAAAAAAAATATATGCTTTTTATCTGGGATGTTTATACGATCAACTGATTCACTGCCATATCTGATATCCAATTGTTATTTATTGAAAATAAGCTATTTAAAAGCATTGTAGTCTTTTGCTTCAACTTTGCAGAGAAACAATATAGAATATGAGTATGTTTTGCTGTTGTTGTTATCAGTTTCATTAGATGTGCCTAATATTGTTCCAGTTCAATTTAGTAGAAGTATTTTAACCCATCTCATCAACCCCTAACTGATTTTCTAAGGTGAAGAGTGTATGGTTATTTTTTTTCTCACAAATGTAAAATATATCATACATGTTTCATTGAAGTAGTTAAGACTGGAAATAGGAGACACTGCTACATATTTCCAAATGGTTTTATTGTTTAAGATGTGACATTTCTCTTTATGCTATAATTCAGTATGTTAACTGTCTCTAACTTACAGTATCAGAGAATTAATAAAGGGTACTTCATACTTGATTTCTCCTGAAATAAGCATGAGGGTCTAGAAATCACCAAAAGTTTATATGTAAGTAAGCACTACTGTTTTTACTTTCCATTAAAGTCCCATCATTAGACACTATGAGAATAGTTGCAATGAAATGGTGTTTGTAGCAAAACTTGTCAACAATAAAAAAATTTAAATGGCTCTGTTCAAATTTGTAAGTTAGAGAATCAAAATATCTTTGATTCATATGTTTTCTAAACTTGTTATTAAGAAATTTTGTTTGTCCATATATACGATTTATGTATTTTGAGCACTTGAAACTATTCACATTTTTCCCTTATGGCTCTAATAAACAAATTCTGCCAAAAATAGACCATTCAGAATAAGTGATAGGAATAAAAGGCACAGCATAAGGAATAGAGTCAATAATATTGTAATAGCATTGTATGGTGACAGATGGTAGCTACACTTGTGGTAATCATAACATAATGTTTAAACTTGTCAAATCACTATGTTTTACACCTGAAATTAATGTAATATTTTGTGTCAACTACGCAAAAAAAAATAGACCATTCAAAGTGCCAGGTTGCAAGAATTGGCTCTCTTTTAATGGCAACAAGGGAAAACTACAAAAAGCTTGGTAATATATTTGCCTGTAAGAAGTGGGCATCTTATGAGATTATTATGCAAAGGATTCATAATTGCTAATGGAAGCCTGGAAGATATATTTTCACAAAAGAAAATGAGGCAGCTTGTACATTGGAAGTATGTAGAATTCCCATTTGCAAAGTCTAAAAGCATGAGTTTTATTTAATCTACTATATACCTTGACTGAAATAGGGCATGCTACTAACTCTTAATTGACTATAGGGACAAGGTCTTTCTTTCGCATAATAAAAACATACTATGCATCTTCTTGCTTTTGTTCTCTTTGTACATCTTACTGAACATCCTTCTCTCCTCTTTTCAGCTTGTCTATCTCTACATATTTGTAAAATCCCAGTTGATTTTGGCCTTTTCTTATAACTCCTTATCATTCCTATGAATCTTACCTCATTTTTAGTTCATTATGGCTCTCATGTTCTATACCTTTTTGTTGATGTTATATTTAACTTTTACATGCAAATATGTCTTAATTCTCCAATGAAATTAAAAGTTCCTTGAAGATAGAGGCTGTTTTAAATGTTTTTATATCTCCCACACCATACTCATAAATAGAACAGAGCCCAGAAGTAAACCTTCACAAATATGGTCAATTGATTTTCAACAAGGGTACCAAGACCATTTAGCAGGGCAAAGACAGTCTTTGCAACAAAAGGATGGGAAAACTGGATATTCATTGCAAAAAATGAGGGTGGACCTTTACCTTTACCTTAATCCATATTCAATATTTAACTCAAAACAGATGAGAGACCTAAACTTTAGAGACAGAACAATAAAACTCTAAGAAGAAAACATAGGGGAAATTTCACAACATTGGATTTAACAATGATTTTTTTTATATAACATCCAAAATACAAAAAACTAACAAAAAATAGATAAAATATACTTTATTGAAATTGCACTTTTTGTGCATCTGACAACATAATCATCAGAATAAAAAGGTAACCCATAAAATGGGAACGATTTACAAATTATATGTCTGATAAGGGTTTAATACCCAGAATGTATTAAAAAACTCCTACAAGCCAGCCAGAGGTTCAGGGATGATGGCAGAGTAGAATTCTGAGCTCACCTTGTCCTATGAACACATTGAGATAACAGTTAATCTATGCAACTAACTCTGAAAACAGCCTGATGATTGGAAGGAAAAACTTTCCACAATTTATTGTAGAGAGGAGACCACATCAAAAAAGTAGGAGAAACAAGTGTGGTTGGGAACCAAACCCTTAGTGAGACTAATCATGAACAGAAGGGATACTACAAGCACAAAGAATCAGTAGTATCAGACCCCACACCAGGCACTCCAGGAACTGGAGACCTGTACTGAGAAAATGAGTTCCCATAACATCTGGACTTAAAAACCCCAGTGGGGCTTAACTTTAGGGGCTTTTAAAATTAGCAGGTTTGTGCTCGCTTCGGCAGCACATATACTAAAATTAGCAGGCTTAACTCCAGGAAAACCAGAGGTGATAGGAAACTAAGTCCCCATTCTTAAGAGGCAACAAAATAAATAACTTGGCCTGGAACACAACATAGAAGAAACAGTTTGAAAAGCAACGGGGGTATACATGAAGAAGATTTATTTACTAATCTAAGAACATGTGCTGTAGGGGCAGGAATATACAGGAGATTTCTCCATGAACAAATGTGCTGGTTGGCATCATTTATCTTCCCCTCTCCCATACTAGGTAGCCAGAGACTTGTAAGAGCCAGCACTAACACTCCCCACCCATTTTGCTAGCTCCACATGCCCTACTACTTAATTCCCCTGCAGATCCATGCCATCCAACCTGCCTACCTCAACAGCTATTCCTCTGAAGCTGCTCTTGCCATATCACACCCCAAGAGCAGCCCCATCAGGGACCTGCACAAATCCAAAGTGAGTCCTGTCCTGGGGAAAGATAACCCCACACATTAGCATGCCTACAGTTCCAGCAGCCAAGCCTCTTATTGAGCTGTACAGAGAGCAAGCCCTTACATTTGGTGTGCCTACAACCATGGAAGAGAGCCTAACTGCAAACACCTAGTCTTATTGCCAGCCCCAACCACCAATGAAAGCCTCTGTTGACCACACAGAAAACAAACTCTGCTGTTTGGTGTGCTCACAGCTGTGGCAGAGAGGCTAATTGTAGACATTTAGCCTGACTGCCAACCCTGCCACCTACTAGTCCCCAGAAGCCTGACAGGACTCTTAATGGCACAGTGACCAAACACCTCCCAATGTGCCCACAGCAGGCAAATCAGGTCATTGTAGCCAGCTGGGATAAAGACAATCGTGGCTCAGTCACAACAGTAGGGCACACACAACCCACAAAGGAGTCATCCATGAAGCACCTACTTCTGGTGACAAGGGCTATTGCACTACAGGGCACCACTAGACCTTGTTTACATAAGGCCACTATTTTTTACTAGGTGCTGTAGCTGACTTTCCTAATACATAGAAATAAACACAGAGTTAGTCAAAATGAGGAGACAAATGAATATATCCCAAATGAAAGAACAAGTCAAAATGACCACATAAGAGCTAAATGAAACTAAGATAAGCAATATACCTGAAAAATAATTCAAAGTAGTGGTCAGAAAAAAACTCACTGGACTTGAGAAAAGAATGGATGAACTCAGTGACAATGTCAATAGGGGAAAAGTATATATTTAAAAAATAATCAAGTCTAAAAGAATTCAATAACTGAAATAAAAAAAATATACTTAACAAAATTGACAGAAGATTAGAGGATACAGAAAATGGACTAGTGACCTGGAAGACATGTAAGGAAAGCAACCAAGCCAAACAGAAAAATGATGATGATAGTAATAATGATGATGATGATAATAATAATAAATGAGAACAGGAGAATAATTTAAGGGAATTCAATGACAGAATCAAGCATAAGAAATTTGTATTACAGTGATCCCAGAAAAAAAGAGAGAGTGAAGGGGAAAGAAAACTTATTTCAAGAAATAATAGCTGAAAATTGCCCTATTCTAAGTATGGAAACAATATCCAAGTTCAGAAAGTTTAGAGACCCCCCAAAAATCAATATAAGGAGGTCCACAAAATGACATGATAATTAAGAAAGCAAAATGTAATGATAATTTTTAAAGCAACAAGACAAAACAGTTACATACAAGGAAAACTCCCATAAGGCTATCAGCTGATTTTTTTTTTAACAGAAACATTGGAAGTCAGAGAGAGTGGCATGACATATTAAAAGTGCTGAAAGGGAAAAAATATACATTTAAAATACTCTAACTTGAAAGATTATCATTCTGAATAAAAGAGAGATAGAGTTTCACACACACAAAAAAAAAGAAGAATTCATTACAACTAAACCAGCCTTACATGGAAATTGTTCATGTGGAAAGAAAAGGCCTTAAGTAGAAGGAAGAAAATTATGAAAAGAAAATTTTCACAGGAAAAGGCAAACACATAGTAAAGGTATTAGTATGTGTATAGTATAGTAAAAGTTTTAAAATTAATTATATCTACAATAATCAGTCAAGAGATACACAAAATAAAATGATATAAAATATCACATCATATACATAAAAAGTAGAGATAGCATAAATGTTTAGTGACTTTAGAATGTGTTTGAACTTAAGCAACCATCAACTTAATATAAACTGTTATATATATACTGAATGGTGACAACAAATTAAAACCCTATAGTAGATACACAAAAACAAAGAGAAAGGAATCCACGTATAACACTAAATAAGCCATCAGACCACAAGGAAAGAAAGTAAGAGAAGAAGGAAGGAAAAACTACAAAAACAACCAGAAACAATAAAATTGCATAAGTACACACCAAAAAAACCCTTACTTGTGTTTGAAGTATTTTTTATTTACTTTTATAAGTAAATAAATGTAAATGGACTAATGCTTCAATCAAAAGGCTTACGGTCGGGCACCTGGGGGGCTCAGCCAGTTAAGTGGTTGCCTTTGGCTCAGGTCATGATCCCAGAGTCCTGGGATCAAGTGCCACATCAGGCTGTCTGCTCAGCAGGGAGTCAACTTATGGTGACTTAGTGGATTAAATAAACAAGGCCCATCTATATATAGCCACAAAGAGACACATCAGACCTAAAAACACATACAGACTGAAAGTGAAAGTATAGAAAAACATATAGCATGCAAATGGAAGCAAATAATAATAATAATAATAAGCCAGTGTAGCAATACTTATATTAAACAAATTAGACTTTAAAACAAATCCTCTACTAAGAGACAAAGAAGGGCACTGCATACTGCTAAAGGGTTCAACAAGCAGATATAACAATTGAAAATATCTATGCACCTAACATAGGAGCAACTAAATACATAAAACAAATATTTACATACATAAAGGGAGGGATTGAGAGCAATATAATAATAGCAGGGTTTTTAACACCCCACATACATCAATGGATAGAACATGGAGATAGAAAATCAATGAGGAAACAGTGGCTTTGAATGACACATTAGACCAGATAGACCTAACAGATGTGTACAGAACATTCCATCCAAAAACAGCAGAATACATTTTCTTTTCAAGTGCACATGGAACAGTTTCCAAGATAGATCACATGTTAGGTCACAAAACAAGTCTCACTAAATTTAAGAAGATACAAATAATATAAAGTGTCTTTTCTGACTCTAAAATTATGAAACTGGAAAGCAATTACAAATACATATACATGGAAAGAACACAAGTACAAGGAGGCTAAAAAACATGTTACTAAACAAGAATGGGTCAAACCAAGAAATCAAAGAGGAAATAAAAATATACAAGGAGACTAAAAAATTGAAATTACAACCATTCAAAATCTTTGGGAAATAGCAAAAGAAGTTCTAAGAAGGAAGTTTATTTTATTTTTATATTTCAAGTTTTTATTTAAATTCATTAGTTAACATATAGCATAATATTGATTTCAGAGGTAGAATTTAGTGATTCATCACTTACATATAACACCCAATGCTAAGATGTGCGTTTATAGTGATAGATACCTACCTCAAGAAATGGGAAAAATCTCAAAAAATGTGAATTTACACCTAAAAGAACTAGAAAAAGAAGAGCAAGCAAAGCCCACAGCTAGTAGAAGGAAAGAAACAACTAAGATGAGAGCAGAAATAAATGAAATAGAAACTAAACAAACAAAACAATAGAAAAGATCACCAAAAACAGGAATTAGTTCTTTGAAATGATGAACAATATCAATTAACCTTTTTCCAGACTCATCAAAAAAAAAAAAAAAGAGAGAGACAGTGAGAGAGAGAGAGAAAACTCAAATAAAATCAGAAATGAAGGAGGAGAAATAACAATTGACACCACAGAAATGCAAAGAATTATAAGATAATATTATGTAAAAGTATATGCTAACAAATTGGGCAACCTAAAAGAAATGGATACATTTCTAAAACCATATAATATTCAAAAATGGAATCAGGAAGAAATACAAAATGTGAAAAAAAATCACTATTGATAAAAATGAATTAGCAGAAAAACAAAAACAAAAACAAAAAACCTGTAAATAACAAAAGTATGGAACCAGATGGATTCGAGGTGAATCTACCACACATTTTAAGTAGAGTTAATACTTATAATTCCCAAACTATTAAAAATAAAAAAAAGAAAGGAGGAATGGAGCTAAGATGGTGGCATAGTAGGTGGATCCTAGGCAACTCCCATCCCTCCAACACAGCTAGATAACCATCAAATCATTCTGAATACCCAAGAAATCAACCTGAGGACTCAGAGAACAAACTCCACAACTAGAGGGAGAGAAGAGGCCACATCCAGGAAGACAGGAAATTTGGAGATGTGGTTTAGGGGAGAAATGGATTGCGGGAGCTGCAAAGGGAAAGGAGCCATGGTCAAGAAGAAAGGCAGGAGAGAGAAGAACACACAGGAGAGCAAACAAGGAGAACACTTCCCCAAAGCCATTGGGGAAGGAAATGAGAAGAGCTGATTTTCTTGAGGTTTTTCAACCAGGGGGACTTGAAGACTGGAGTTTTAAAAGTCAGCAGGCATGGCTGGGACAGAACCCTGAGGGCACTGCCCTAGTCTGGGAGAGAAGACAGGCAAACAACCCAGAGGCAGATGGCCTAGAAACAGCCATCTGAAGAATGTCTAGGACACACAGTGGAGAAATTATTAGCTTTTCTCTGAATGCTTCCCTGAGGGGAGCAGGCACTGAGACTACTTTGCAAGGACTATAGAAGGAGCTGGCTGGTGAAATTTCCTTCCCCCAACCCCGGCATAAACACAGAGCCAGCTGCAGTAAGCAGCACAGCACTGACTCTTGCTGCCTATCCTAATTACACAAGGTCCCACACCCCTGTGATCTGGCAGTACCACCTTTCTTGTTCAAGTTTGCTTCAGCCCCAGTACAGCAGGCCCCTTCCCCAGAACACCAGCAGAAACCCCTACCCACACCACATCTCTGGACCTGAGTTCAGCAGCGCTTCAGTTCTAGTGAAAGTAGTATCAGGTCTCATTTAACAAGCAGACCAGAGCAAACCTAGTTAAAACTCACCACATTCTGGCCAAGGAAGAAACTTCCCACTGCAGGCAAGGAGAGCCTCAGCAGATGGCAAGCCTGAACAATAGAGTAGCCCAAAACACAGCAGCAGAGTGAAAGCAACACACACAAGAGACACTCCCTGAAGCACAAGGCCCTGAATAATATATGACCTCAACTTCGTAAAGACATTACTCTCAGGAGCTGAAAAAAACAAAACAAACAAACAAACAAACAAAAACCCAGGATTTTCTAACACTGAGAAGAAGACAGACACTTTCAAAAATGCCAAGACAGAAGAATTCATCACAAATGAAACAACAAGATGAGATCATGACCATCTAGATAAGTAAGCAAAGCAGATATAGGCATTATGCCTGATGGAGAATTTAAAGCAACATTCATACTTTCTGGGCTTGAGAAAAGAATGGAAGACTTGAGGGGGGCCCTTCCTGCAGAGATAAAAGAGTTAAAAAAAAACAATCAGTAAGATATGACAAATGCAATAATTGAGATTCAAAACAGAATGCATGCAATGAAAAAAAGGACAGAATAAGCAGAGGAACAAATAAGTGATATAGAAGATTAAGGGAAAATATAATGAAACTGAGAAAAAGAAAGAAAGAATCATGGAACACAAGAATAGACATAGGGAACTCCATGTTTGACTCCATCAAACATAATAACATTCGTATTATAGGAGTCCCAGGAGAAGAAGAGAGAGAAAAAGGGGCAGAAAATACATTTGAGGAAATAGTGGCTGAAAACTTGCCTAATCTGGGGAAGGAAAAGACATCCTGATCCAGGAGGCACAGATTAATGCCATCAAAAAGAACAAAAGCAGGACAACCACAAAACATACTGTAATAAAATTTGCAAAATATGGTGGTAAAGATAATCTCAAAGAAGCAGTAAGACAAAAGAAGTGCCTAACTTACAAGGGAATACCCATAAGGCTAGTAGCAGATCTCTCCACAGAAACATGGCAAGCTATAAAAAGTGGCATGATGTGTTCAAAATGTTGAATGGGAAAAATCTGCAGCCAAGAATACTCTATCCAGGATAAATACCATTCAGAATAGAAGGAGAGAAAGAGTTTCAGACAAACAAAAAACAAAGGCGTTCAGGACTGCTAAACCAGCCATGCAAGAAATGAAAAGGGGAATCTTTGAGTTGAAAGGAAATACCAGAAGTAACAAGGACAAGAAAGAAACTGAGAAAATTTCCAGAAACAATGAAAAAAAAACAAACAAACAAGAAAGTGACCCTAAATATCAATATATCAATAATTACTATGAATGTAAAAGGATTAAATGTTCCAATCAATAGATAAAGGGTGTCAGATGGATTAAAAAAAAAAAAAACAAGACCCATCCAGATGCTGCCTGTAAGAGACTCGTTTTATACAAAAAGGCAGTTGCAGATCAAAAATAGGGGATGGAGAATGAACATCAAATGAACATCAAAAGAAAGCTGGAGTAGCTTTAAACCAAAGACAAACAAGAGTTGAAAAGCACTATATCATAATACATGGGACTGCACAACAAGAATATCTAACAATTATAAATATGTTTGCCCCCAATTTGTGAGCACCCAAATATATAACAACACTCAAATATATAAAAACAATTAGTAACAAACATAAAGGAACACATTGATAATAATAAAGTAGGGGACTTGAACACACCACTTTCATAAATGGACAGATTATCTAAGCAGAAAATTAACAAGGAAACAATGGCTTCAAATGACAAACTAGAACATTTCATCCCAAAGCAGCAGAATACAGATTCTTTTCAAGTGCACATGGGACATTCTCCAGAATAAATCTCATACTAGGTCACAAATCAGGCCTCAACAAGTACAAAAAGATTAAGATCATACCATGCATGCTTTCTAACCACAATGCAATGAATTTTTAAGTCAACAACAATAACAACAAATTGGAAAGACCACAAATACATGTAGGTTATACAATATGCTACTAAACAGTGAATGGGTCAACCAGGAAATTAAAAAAAAAAAAACACATGGAAAGAAATGAAATTGAAAATAAATTGGTTCAAAACTTTTGGAATGCAGCAAAATAGAAATACATGCTTACATTAAAAATCACAAAATATCTCAAATAAACAACTTTCACATATCCTAAAGGAGTTAGAAAAGAACAACAGATGATGCCAATAGCAAGGAGAAGGAAAATAATAAAGGATAGAAATAAATGATATAGAAATTTAAAAAGTAATATAATGGATCAATGAAACCAGGAGATGGTTCTTCGAAAAAATTAATAAAACCAACAATCCCCAGCCAGAGTTATCAAAAAGGAAAGGAAAAAAAAAAAAACAAATAAAGAAAATCACAATGAGAGAGGAGGTTAACAACCAATATGACAGAAATTCAAACAATTATAGGAGAATATTATGAAAAACTATATGCCAACAACTTGGACAACCTGGAAGAAATGGATAAGTTATGAGAAATATATAAACTACCAAATTGAAACAGGAAGAAATAGAAAGCTTGAACCAACTGATAACCAGCAAAGAAATTGAATCAGTAATCAAAAATCTCCCAAGAAACAAAAGAACAGGGCCAAATGGCTACACAGGTTAATTCTACCAAACATTTAAACAACAGTTAATATGTATGCTTCCCAAAATATTCCAAAAAATACAGATAGAAGTAAAGTTTCTTAATTCATTCTATGAAGCCAACATTACCCTGATTCAAAACTGAGACAAAGACTCCACTAAACAACAACAACAACAACAATGACAACAACCAAAAAACTGCAAGACAATATCCCTGATGAACATGGATACAAAAATTCTCAGTAAAATACTTGCAACTCAAATCCAACAGTACATTAAAGGAATCATTCATCACGATCAAGTAAGATTTGTTCCTGGGGCGCCTGGGTGGCTCAGTTGGTTAAGCAACTGCCTTTGGCTCAGGTTGTGATCGTGGAGTCCCGGGATCGAGTCCCACATCGGGCTCCCTGCTCAGCGGGGGGTCTGCTTCTGCCTCTGACCCTCTTCCCTCTCGTGCTCTCTGTCTCTCATTCCCTCTCTCTCAAATAAATAAATAAAATCTTAAAAAAAAAAAAGATTTGTTCCTGATTCATCAGGGGGGCTCATATTTGCAATTCAATCAATGTGATAAAGCACAATAAAAAGAAAGAATAAGAGCCATATAATCCACTAAATAGGATGCAGAAAAAGAATTTGATAAAGTATGGCATCCATTCTTGGTAAAAACCCTCAACAAAGTAGGGATAGAGGGAACGTACCTCAACATAGTAAATACCATGTATGAAAAACCCACAGCTAATATCCTCAATGTGGAAAAAAATGAGAGATTTTCCTCTACTGTTGGAAACAACACAAGGATGTCCACTCTCACCACTATCATTTAATATAGTATTGGAAGTCCTAGACTCAACAATCAGAAAACACAGGAAATAAAAGACATCCAAATTAGCAAGGAAGAAGTCAAAATTTCACAATTTGCAGATGACATGATAATCTATATAGAAAACACAAAAAACTCCACCAAAAAACTGCTAGAACTGATACACAAATTCATTAAAATCAAAGGATACAAAATCAACATACAGAAATCTGTTGCATTTCTATACACTGATAATAAAAAAGCAGAAAGAAAAATTAAGGAATCAATCCCATTTATAATTACACCAAAATTATAGGATACCTAGGAAGAAAACTAACCAAAGATATAAATGACCTGTACTCTGAGAACTACAAAATATGGGAGAAGGAAATTGAAGATGACACACAAAAAAATGGAAAAATATTCTATGCTCATGGATGAAAACATACTGTTAAATTTCTATATTACCCAAAGCAATCTACAAATTTAATGCTATCCCTGTCAAAATAACACCATTATTTTTCACAGAACTAGAACAAACAATCCTAAAATTTGTATGGAACCACAAAAGACCCTGAAAAAAAAAATCGTGAAAAAAAAAAAGCAAATACAGAAGCATCACAACAGACATATACAGAACATTCCATGCTAAAACAGCAGAATACATATTGTTCTCGAGTGCACATGGAACTTTCTCCAGAATAGATCACATATTGTGAGGGTCATAAATCAGGTCTTAACCAATACTAAAAGATTGAGGTTTTCCCCTGAATATTTTCAGACCACAATGCTTTGAAACTGGAACTCAATTACAAGAAGAAATTTAGAAGGAACTCAAATACCTGGAGGTTAAAGAGCCTCCTGCTAAAGAATGGATGGTTAACCAAGAAATTAAAGAAGAACTTAAACAATTCATTGAAATTAATGAGAATGAAAACACATTGGTCTAAAACCTATGGGAGACTGCAAAGGCAGTCCTAAGAGATAGGCACATAGCCATCCAAGCCTCTCACAAAAAAATTAGAAAAATCCCAAATGCACAAGCAAAACTTACACCCAAAGGACCTGAAGAAAGAAGAGCAAATAAAGCCTAAATGAAGTAAGAGAAGAGAAATATTAAAGATTAGAGCAGAAATCAAAGAAATAGAAACCAGAGAAATAGTAGAACAGATCAACAAAACTAGAAGCTGGTTCTTTCAAAGAATTTATAAGATTGATAAACCTCTGGCCAGACTTATCAAAAAGAAAAGAGAAAGAACCCAAATTAATAAAATCATGAAGGAAAGGGGAGAGATCACAGCTAACACCAAGGAAATCAAAACAATTGTTACAAACTTTTATCAACAACTATAGGCCAACAAATTAAGCAATCTGGAAGAAATGGATGCATTCCTGGACATTTATAAATGACCAAGGCTGAAACAAGAAGAAATAGACAATCTGAACAGGCCAATAACCAGCAAGGAAACTGAAGCAGTTATCAAAACCTCCCAAACAACAAGAGTCCAGGGCCAGATGACTTCCCAGTGGAATTCCACCAAACATATAAAGAAGAAATAATACCTATTCTACTGAAGATGTTTCAAAAAATAGAAATGGAAGGAAAACTTCCAAACTTGTTCTATGAGGCCAGCATTACCTTGATCCCAAAATCAGGCGAAGGCTCCATCAAAAAGGATAACTTCAGACCAATATCCCTGATGAACATGGATGCCAAAATACTCAGTATGATCCTAGCCAATAGGAGCCAACAGTACATTAAGAGGGTTATCCATCACGACCTGGTGGGATTTATTCTTGGGCTGCAAGTTTGGTTCAACATTTGAAAATCAATTGATGTGATAGAACACATTAATAAAAGAAAAGACAAACACCACATGATTCTCTCAATTGATGCAGAAAAAGCATTTGACAAAATACAGCATCCTTTCTTGATTGAAAGTCCTCAAAGTATAGGGATAGAGGGAACACATCTCAACATCATAAAAGCCATCTATAGAAAGCTCACAGAGAATATCATTCTCAATGGGGAAAATTGAGAGCTTTTCCCTTAAACTCAGGAATATGATCGGGATGCCCACTCTAACCACTGTTGTTCAACATAGTACTAAAAGTCCTAGCCTCAGCAGTAAGACAACGACAAATAATAAAATGCATCCAAATTGGCAAAGAAGTCAAACTCTCACTCTTCACAGATGACATGATACTTTATGTGGAAAATTCAAAAGACTCCACCCCAAAATTGCTAGAATTCATACAGCAATTCAGCAATGTGGCAGGATACAAAATCAATGCACAGAAATCATTTGCAATTCTATACACCAACAGCAAGACAGAAGAAAGAGATATTAAGGAATCAAACCCATTTACAATTAAACCCAAAACCATTAGACACCTAGGAATAAACCTAATCAGAGTGGTAAAAGATCTTTACTCTAAAAACTACAGAACACTTATGAGAGAAATGGAGGACACAAAGAGATGGAAAAACATTCCATGCTCATGGATTGGAAGAATAAACATTGTTAAAATGTCTTTGCTGCCCAGAGAAACCTACACATTCAATGCAAATACTATCAAAATACCATTGACATTTTTCACAGAGCTTGAACAAAAAATCCTAAAATTTGTATGGAACCAGAAAAGACCTGGAGGGGCACCTGGGTGGCTCAGTCATTTAGGGTCGGCCTTCAGCTCAGGTCATGATCCCAGGGTCCTGGGATCGAGTCCCGCATTGGGCTCCCTGCTCCGCTGGAAGCCTGCTTCTCCCTCTCCCACTCCCCCTGCTTGTGTTCCTGCTCTCTCTCTCTCTCTGTGTCAAATAAATAAAATCTTAAAGAAAAGAAAAGACCCAGAATTGCCATGGTATTGTTGAAAAAGAAAACCAAAGCTGGGGGCATCACAACGCCTGACTTCAAGCTGTATTACAAAGCTGTGATCATCAAGACAACATGGTCCTGGCACAAATACAGACACATAGATCAATGGGACAGAATGAGAGCCCAGAAATGGACCATCAACTCTATGGTCAACTAATCTTTGACAAAGCAGGAAAGAATATCCAATGGAAAAAATACAATCTCTTCAATAAATCGTGTTGGGAAAATTGGACAGCCACATGCAGAAGAATGAAATTGGACCATTCTCTTACACCATACACAAAGATAAACTCAAAATGAATGAAAGACCTAAATGTGAGACAGGAAGCCATCAAAATTGTAGAGACCACAAGCAGTAAATTCTTTGACCTTGGCCACAACCACTTCTTCCAAGACATGTCTCTAAAGGCAAGGGAAACAAAAGCAAAAATGAACTTTTGGGACTTCTGCACAGCAAAGGAAACAGTCAACAAAACTAAAACGCAACCTACAGAATGGGATAATATATTTGCAAATGACATAAGAGATAAAGGGGTCATATCCAAGACCTATAAAGAACTTCTCAAACTCAATGCCCAAAAAAACAAATAATCCAGTCAAGAAATGAGCAGAAGACATGAACAGACACTTCTCCAAAGAAGACATACAAATGGCTAACAGACATATAGAAAAATGCTCAACATCACTTGCCATCAGGGAAATACAAATCAAAACCTCAACAAGATACTACCTTACACCAGTTAGAATGGCTAAAATTAACAAGACAGGGAACAACAAATGTTGGTAAGGATGTGAGAAAGGGGAGCCCTCTTATACTGTTGGTGGGAATGCAAGTTGGTATAGCCACTCTGGAAAACAGTATGGAAGTTCCTCATGACATTAAAAATAGAGCTACCCTAGGACCCAGCAATTGCACTACTGGGTATTTTCCCCAAAGATACAGATGTAGTGTAAAGAAGGGGCACATGCACCCCAATGTTCATAACAGCAGTGTCCAAAATAGTCAATCTGTGGAAGGAGCTGATATGTCCTTCAATAGATTAAAGGATAAAGAAGATGTTGTTCATATATACAATGGACTATTACTCAGCTATCAGAAAAAATGAATACCTACTATTTGCATCAACATGGATGGAATTGGAGGGGATTATGCTAAGTGAAATAAGTCAAACAGAGAAAGATAATTATCATATGGTTTCACTCATATGTGGAGTATAAGGAATATGGCAGAGGACCAGAAGGGAAGGGAGCAAAACCTGAATGGGAAGAAATCAGAAAGGGAGACAAACCATGAGAGCCTCTGGACTCCAGGAAACAAATTAAGGGTTGCAGAAGTGAGGTAGGTGGGTGCATGGGGTAACCGGGTGATGGGCATTCAGTAGGGCACATGATCTCATAAGCCCTGGGTGTTATACACAACTAATGAATCATTAAATACAATAAAAACTAATGATTTACTATGAGTTGGCTAATTAACTTAATTTTAAGAAAATAAGAAAGAATGAAAACTTCCAAATTCGTTCTAAAAGGACAGCATTACACTGATAACAAAGCCAACAGAAACAAGCAAACAAACACTACAGGCCAATATCTCTGATGAACATAGATGCAATAAATCCTCAGCAAAGTAGTAACAAATTAAATTCAACAATACATTAAAAGCATATTCACCAAAATCAAATAACATTTAATCCATAGATATAAGGGTGGGTGGTTTTTTTTTTTTAATCCTACTTCCCCAGTGCTCTTTCCCAGGAATTATTGTCAGATCATGAAGAAATATATCAATTCCAGAATTTCAGACTGAATAAACTCTAATGACACATGTAAGCTAATCTTATTTTATTTCATTTTATTTTTAATCTTATTTTAAAGATAAAAAAATTAAGATGACAAAAAATGAATGGCTTGTCAAGATTTCCAAAGCCAATTAGGGGTGCCTGGGTAGTTCAGTCCATTGAGCATCCAACTCTTGATTTCACCTCGGGTCATGATCTCAGGATGTGGAATCAAGCCCTGTGTCAGGCTCTGTGCACAGCAGGGAGTCTGCTTGTGACTCTCTACCTCTGTCTCCCTTTGTCCCCCCACCCTGCTCTCCCTCTCTAATAAATAAATCTTAAAAAAAAAAAAGATTTCCAGAGTCAATTACAGTAAGGGGTAGGGCTGGAAAGCAATTCATTAGGTTATATCATTGGTAAGATACACAAGATTATTGGCAGCATTGGGATGAAATGGCTTGGGTACGGTTTAAGTTTTATGCTGAGATTTTTACAGTCCATGCATAATCTTGAGGCCACGTCATCCAATAAAAAAATAAACATTTCCTGTACCTATATTTATGAAGAATAGTAAAATGAAACAAATAAGTATACATATTTTGAAAGGGAAATTCACAAGTCTTCAAAGAGCTAGCAGTTTCTCCTCTTTCAAGTAACAACCAAAATATCACCCCTTTAGAGAACACTTCCTGGGCTACTCTACTAAACTATCTCCCATTATTCTATGTCATAGTATATTCTTTATTTTCTTCATGGTATACATTGTACTCAGAAAATCAATTCACTTACTTGCTTCTTGTTCTTCTTTCCTTATTGGAACATATAATTCTCCAAGTTTACCTTTCTCGCCATGTGTGTCTGATGGCTAATAAGGTATTTGGTACAGAAAAGGCATTCATTAGATTTGTGAATGAGTAGATGAAGCCAAATCCAGATGGTAAATAGAAGAAAAGGAGACAAAATGGCTACAAAAACCTCTGGTACATTTATGTATGATGGTGTTACAGGACGTTCTGACAATGAAGCATAAACCTACTAGAATATGAGCAGTTGAAAAAAGTTTTGCCAGAAAGAGATTACACTAGGTGAGGATTAAACACAGAAAATGAATAGAGAGCACTACAAAGCCTCATGTGAAAGGTGTGTGAGCTTAACCTTTCTTGAGTGAACTACGTGGAAGTTGCCTATGGAAACATTATGCATCTGGATCTTTGTTTGGGCTGAAAAATAGAAATATTTATAAAACATCAGAAAATATCCCACACCTTAGTTGTGTATAACAAACATATGTTTGTTTGCAATGACAATGAAAGTGACAATGAAATATTCACTTAGCTTTGAACTATAATTGACCTTAGACTTAAGAAGTCTGGCAGTTACTACCTAAAAATGATCATTGGAATTTATGTAACTCTTCCCAAGGATGAAGTAATAGCTTTTTTCACACTGAGAGAAGAAAATACAAACAGGTAATGGGTACTGTGTCTTGGTGAGCTACTGTCCTCAAATATCAAATATTGCACCAAAAATCATAAGATAACTGGGAATAAACATAACTATAGGTGAAAGACCTCTACTTTGAAAACTATAAAACACTGATGAAAGAAAATGAAGATGACACACATAAAAATGGAAAAACATTCTATGCTCATGGATTGGAAAAACAAATATTGTTAAAATGTCTATACTACTTGGAGTGCCTGGGTGGTATAATTGGTTAAGTGTCCAACTCTTGGTTTTGACTCAGGTTGTGATCTCAGGGTGCTGAGATCGATCCTGGCATCAGGCTTCTTGCTCAGCTTAGAGGTTGCTTGGGATTCTCTCTCCCTCTCCCTCCCACCCTCCTATTCATTCTCTCTCTCTCTCTTTCTCTCACCCTCAAAAATAATCTTTTTTCAAAAATAAAAAAAATAAAATGTCTATACTAACTAAGCAAGCTACACATCAAGTGTGATACCTATGAAAATACCACCAGCTAGTTTTCTGTTTACAGAGCTAGAACAAACAATTCTAAAATTTGTATGAAACAACAAAAGACCTGGACTAGCTAAAGCCACATGAAGAACATAAGCAAAGTTGGAATAATCACAATTCCAGACTTCAAGTTATATTACACAGCTGTAGTGACCACGACAGTATGGTACTGACACAAAAGTAGACCCATAGATCAATGGATCAGAATGGAAAACCCAGAAATATATCCACAACTATATGACCAATTAATCTTTGACAAGGCATGAAGGAATATCCAAAGGGAAAAAGACAGTCTCTTCAAAAATAGTGTTGGGAAAACTGGACAATATGCAAAAGAAAGAAACTGCAGCACTTACATACACAATACAGAAAGTAAATTCAAAATGGATGAAAGACCTAAATGTGAGACAGAAAACCATCAAAATCCTAGAGGAGACCACAGGCAGCTCTAGTTGTTCAATTTCTGTTAAAATAGTATGAAAAGTTTGTGAAGACTTGAAGCCCAAATTTTCTTCACATGTGGGAATCTAGCATTTGGCCCCTATTCTGTATACAGGAAATGATTGTTCATTACAGGCAATAGACAGTATATGTCAGAAATGTGTATTTCTGGGGCACCTGGGTGGCTCAGTCGTTGTGTCTGCCTTCAGCTCAGGTTGTGATCCCATGGTCCTGGAATCATGCCCTGCATCAGGCTTCCTGCTCGGTGGGAAGTCTGCTTCTCCCTCTCCCACTCCCCCTGCTTACATTGGTGGTATAGTGGTGAGCATAGCTGCCTTCCACTCCCCCTGCTTGTGTTCCCCTCTTGCTATGTATCTCTCTGTCAAATAAATAAATAAAATCTTAAAAAAAAAGAAATGTGTATTTCTTCTGTAAGCACAGTAAAGAAATGCCTACCATTTTCAAGGAGTCCCAACATTGGTATACTTTTTACTATGCTCATTTATCTTGTTGGCACAGTCTTCCCCAAAATACTATCTTTCTATTTGACTTAAGCAAGATCATGGATTTTTCCTTCCTCCTTTTCCTTCTTATTTTCTTCTTCTTATGATATTGAAAAATTAACCAATTCCAGTTATTCCCTTGTCCCCTGAGTCAGTATTCTTCCTGTACATCTTGAAGTGGATAATCAGGCCTTAAACTTTTTTATTATTAGATCTCATTCTCTTGTGAAATATATTTTCATTTCTTTCCTTTGTGTTTATTTTTTTTTAAGATTTTATTTATTTATTTGACAGAGAGAGCGAGAGAGCACAAGCAGGGAAAGCAGCAGAGAGAGAGGAAGAAGCAGGCTCTCCACTGAGCAGAGAGGCTGATGTGGGGCTCAATCCCACCACCCTGGGATTATGACCTGAGCTGAGGGCAGACGCTTAACCATCTGAGCCACCCAGGCACCCCTCTTTCCTTTGTGTTTAAAATTACTCTTTGTGGATCCTTAAACTTTATTAACCTTTCACTGGAGTTTGCCCCTCAATTTGATGTATTATATATGGATGCTCTTTCTGCGTGCTTGATTACTTTTCCCTTCTGTCCATTGCTTCCATTGCACTAGCCTGCTCAAATTCATCATGTACTTCCAGCAGATGTCTGTGACTGGCTTTGCAGAATATCACATAGTACATTTTTCTGTTCCTTAATTAAAACTCAGGTAAGATGAAAGACTAACTGTTGCACATCTCCCAACACAACAAGACTGCAAGTATGGTTTGCTCTAAAACAAATCATAAATTACTTTTAACCTTAAAATATTTTTGTATATATTGTGAGAAATTTTAACATCTAATAGTATTGCCACTTTGGAGGATTGATTTAATTTTTAAAACACTAGATTGAATATATTTGTCTCCTCATTTTGTAGATTACACTAAAAGTTATCATCTAACTTTTTGATAAGGGAGAGAAGATGGCAGTGGAGTAGGAGAACCCTAGGCTTGTCTTGTTCCATGAACATAACAAGATAACCATCAAATCTTTCTAACTACCCCAGAAATAAACATGAACACTGACAGACCAAAATCCACAACTAAAGAGAGAGAAGATGCCACATCAAAGAAGGTAGAAGTGCAGATATGTGGTTTGGGGAAGAAATGAATCCAGGGTGTTGCCAAGAGGAGAGAGTTGTGGTTATGGAGAAAGGTGAGAGAGAGAGAGGAGCACACAGGGGAATGCACAAGAAGAAAATTTCCTCAAAGCCATTGGATGGGAAAACAAGAGGGGCTAATTTTCATTACTTCTTGTAACCAGCAGGGCTTAAAGACTGGAGATTTAAAGGTTGGTGGGTTTGCTGGGATAGAGCAATGAGGGGGCTGTCCTACTTACTCCTGGAGCGAAGGCAGGCAAACATCCCAGAGGACAGATAGCTTGGAAACAGCAGTCTGAGGAATGCCTGCAGCACAAAGTGGGGAGATTATTCCCTCTTCTTGGAGTGCAACCCTGAGGGTGAACATTCACAGGGAAGCCTCTCCTGGGACAAAGGAGCTGGCTGGAGCCATTTCCCTCCCTCACCCCTCAATGTAAATACAGAACCACCTGCAGAAAAAAGCAGCTCAGCTCCTACACTGGCTGCCCAGCTTGCTTACACCATGTCCCACACTCAGCACTCTGACACTACTGTCCTTCTAGGTCAAGCTTGCCTCAGTCCCAGCACAGCAGAACCCTCCCTCAAAAGACCAGTGCATACAAATGGCTAACAGACACATGAAAAAATGTTCATCATCATTAGCCATCAGGGAAATTCAAATCAAAACCACATTGAGATACCACCTTACACCAGTTAGAATGGCAACAATGGACAGGGAAAGAAACAACAAA
>NC_138385.1:49949629-49976836 GCF_054177405.1 Leptonychotes weddellii
GGAGGGGGGTGGGAGGATGCGTTAGCCTGGTGATGGGTATTAAAAGGGCATGTTCTGTATGGAGCACTGGGTATTATATGTAAACAATGAATTATGGAACACTACATCAAAAACTAATGATGTAATGTATGGTGATTAACATAACATAATAAAAAAAAAGAAATCTGAAATAAACAACCTAAACTTACACTTAAAGGAGGTAGAAAAAGAACAACAAACAAAGCCTAAAACCAGCAGAAGGGAACTAAAGATTAGAGCAGTAATAAATGATATAGAAACTAAATAACAATAGAACAAATCAATGAAACCAGGAGCTGGTCCTTTAAAAAAAAAGGAAAAATTAATAATCCTCTAGTCAGACTTACCAAAAAGAAAAGAGAACACAAATAAAATCATAAATGAGAGGAGAGATTAAAACCAACACCTCATAAATACAGTTATAATATTATGAACAATTGTATGTCAACTAATTAGAAAACAACTTTAAAATTATTACCATCTATCTTTAGATTTTTCCTCTATAATTTAACTCAATATAATTATTTGCCACTTGTGCCTAAATAACTTTTCCATAAATCACACAATGATGCTTTGCTTCACCATCTGTAAGTCTTCTAATAGTAGTTACAGTCTTCTCACCTTTCCCTTTTGGACTCCCCTTCAAACTAAATTTCTAGAAACTGGATACTTGGGCTAGATTTTGGGCCACTTTTTTTCAGAGTGATTTTTTTGTATTCTGCATCCCATTAGAAAAATCTGTCTCTACTCATCAAAAACAGACATATGTTTACTATGGACTCTTGGGGCAGAGAAAGTTTCAAATGTATAGGGTAAGTTCTATTATCAAATTCCTTTTATCCTCAGTGTGGTTAAGACTGTGTTAGATGATTTTTTTTTTTATTATTCCTTTGGAAACCAAATTCCATTGAATGTGTTATTTTGAATTATTGTTATTCTTTACTCATCTTTATAAATATAATGTTTAGGGAGAGTATCTGTGAATCCTACAAACTCAATATGCAAACTTTAGTAGACTTTAGCTTTCCTCAGCCTTTAATCCACAATAAATATTTTCACTCCTAAATCCATTCCTCAGAGATGAAATCTGTGCTCCTCAATATAACTTTCAATGTCATCCAGATTTACATTTACACTTTTTCAAGTTTTTATTTAAATTCCAGTTAGTTAACAGACAGTATAATATTAGTTTCTGGTGTAGAATTTACTGATTCATCACTTACGTACAACACACAGTGCTCATCACAAAAAGTGCCCTCCTTAATACCCATTACCCATTTAACTGATCCCCCTGCCCAGCTCCCCTCCAGCAACATCTGTTTATTCTTTATAGTTCAGAGTCTGTTTTATGGTTTGCCTCTCTTTCTTGCCCCTATGTTCATCTGTTTTCTTTCCATTCCATTGTATATATATTCGATGGATATTTGGGCTCTTTCCATAATTTCGCTATTGTTGATAATGCTACTGTAAACATTGGGGTACATGTATCCCTTCAAATCAGTATTTTTGTACCATTTGGGTAAATATCTGGAAGTGCAATTGCTGGATCCTAGGGCAGATCTATTTTTAACTTTTTGAGGAAGTTCCATATTATTTTCCAGAGTGGCTGCACAAGTTTGCATCCCTACCAAGAGTATAAGAGGGTTCCCCTTTCTCCCCATCCTTGCCAACACCTGTTGTTTCCTGTGTTGTTTATGTTAGCCATTTTGACTGGTATGAGGTGTTATCTCATTTTAGTTTTGATTTCTGTTTCCTTGATTATGAGGGAGGTTGAGCATCTTCTCATGTGTCAGTTATCCATCTGTATGTCATCTTTGGAAAAATGTCTATTCATGTCTTCTGCCCATTTTTTAACTGGATATTTGGTTTTGTGAGTGTTGAATTTTATAAGTTCTTTATAGATTTTGGATACTAACCCCTTATCAGATATGGCATTTGCAAATATCTTCTCCCATTCCAAAGGTTGCCTTTTAGTTTTGTTGTTTCCTTCAACGCACTCAATATTTTTATTTGGATTAAGGTCCAATAGTTTATTTTTGCTTTTGCTTCCCTTGCCTCTGGAGACATATCTGGTAAGAAGTTGCTAAGGCAGATGTCAAAGAGATTACTGCCTGTGTTCTCCTCTAGCATTTTGATGGCTTCCTGTCTCACATTTATGTCTTTCATCCATTTCATCCAAAAGATGTTGAGCATCATTTCATGTGTCTGTATATCCTCTTTGGAAAATCAAATCACCACATGTGCACTTTAAATATATATATATATAAAATTTTATCTGCCAATTATACCTTGATAAAGCCAAAAAATGATATTTTAAAATTGTAATAGCCAACAAATTAATAACTTTAAGCAATTTTGAATATTGTTACTAACAGTGTATTGTTTTTACTAGCGTATTAAATAAAACAGCTTATCATTGTTATATATAGATCCAGATTATTTCAGTATGGTTTATGAAAGTGCACCAGTTTCTTTCTTTTGCATGTAGCTGTCCAGTTTACCCAGCACCATTTGTTGAAGAGACTTTTTTCCATTAGATATTTTTTCCTGCTTTGTCAAAGATTAGTTGGCCATATAGTTGTGGGTTCATTTCTGGGTTTTCCATTCTGTTCCATTGATCTATGTGTCTATTTTTGTGCCAGTACCACACTGTTTTGATCACTACAACTTTGCAATATAGCTTGATGTCCAGAATTGTGATGCCTCCAGCTTTGCTTTTCTACGTCAAGATTGCTTTTGCTATTTGGGATCTTTTGTGGTTCATTCTTTTTGATTGCTGAGTAATATTCCATTATGAAATATATATATATATATATATATATATATATATATTCCTTTTGTGATTAATTTTTTTGATGGCTGAGCAATATTCCATTAGATAGATCGATAGATGATAGATAGATGATAGATAGATAGTAGATAGATAGATAGATAGATAGATGATAGATAGATAGATAGGTATCACATCTTCTTTATCCATTCATCTGTCAATGGACATCTGGGCTCTTCCCATAATTTGGTTATTGTGGGCATTGCTGCTGTAAACATCAGGCTGTTTTTTTCCCTTTGAACTACTGTTTTTGTATTCTTTGGGCAAATACCCAGTACTGCAGTTGCTGGATCATAGGGTAGTTGTGTTTTTCACCTTTTGAGGAACCTCCATATTGTTTTCCAGAGTGGCTGCACCATGTCGCATTCTCACCAACAGTACAAGAGGGTTTCCCTTTCTCCACATGCTTGTCAATACCCATTGTTTCTTGTGTTCTTGATTTTAGCCATTCTGACAGGTGTTAGGTGATATTGAATTGTAGTTCTGATTTGTATTACCCTGATGATCACTGATGTTGAACATCTTTTCATGTGTCTGTATATTCTCTTTGGAAAATCAAATCACATGTGCACTTTAAATATATATATATATATATATATATATATAATTTTATCTGTCAATTATACCTTGATGAAGCCAAAAAAATGATATTTTAAAGTTGTAATAGCTAACAAATTGATTAACAACTTTAAGCAATTTTGAATATTGTTACTAATGACGTATTGTTTTTACTAGCATATTAAATAAAACAGCTTATCATTGTTATATATAGATGCAGATTATTTAAATAACTTAAGATTTGATATCCACTATCATCATTTATTTTGTAATAAATTTTATTTTTTTATTCTGTTCAGTTAGCCACTGTATAGTACATCATTAGTTTTTGATATAGTGTTCAATGATTCATTGGCCACAGCAACTTCTTTCAAGACACATCGCCAAATGTAAGGGAAACAAAAGGGAAAATGAACTTTTAGGACTTCATCAAGATAAAAAGCTTCTGCACAGCAAAGGAAACAGTCAGCAAAACTAAGAGCCAACCCACAGAATGTGACAAGATATTTGCAAATGACATAACAGATAAAGGGGTGGTATCCGAGATCTATAAAGAACTTCTCCAACTCAACACCCAAAAAACAAATAATCAAGTCAAAAAATGGGCAGACGACATGAACAGACATTTCTCTAAAGAAGACATACAAATGGCTAACAGACACATGAAAAAATGTACAACATCACTAACCATCATAGAAATACAAATCAAAACCACAATGAGATACCACCTTACACCAGTTAGAATGGCAAATATTAACAAAACAGGAAAAAAAAATGTTGGTGAGGATGTGGAGAAAGGGGAACCCTCTTATACTGTTCGTGGGAATGCAAGCTGGTACAGCCACTCTAGAAAACAGTATGAAGTTTCCTCAAGATATTAAAAATAGAACAACCCTAAGACCTGGCAATTTCACTACTAGGTATGTACCTCAAAGATACAGATGTAGTGAAAAGAAGTGGCACATGTACCCCAATGTTCATAGCAGCAATGTCCACAATAGCCAAACTGTGGAAGGAGCCAAGATGTCCTTCAACAGATGAATGGATAAAGAAGATGTGGTACATATATACAATGGAATATTATTCAACCATCAGAAAGGATGCCTACCCACCATTTGCATCGACATGGATGGAACTGGAGGGGATTATGCTAAGTGAAATAAGTCAAACAGGTAAAGACAATTATCATATGGTTTCACTGATATGTGGAACTTAAGGAATAGCACAGAGGACCATAGGGGAAGGGAGGGAAAACTGAATGGGCAGAAATCAGAGAGGGAGATTTCTTCTTTAATTTCCTGGTTGATCAATTCATTGTTTAGTATCATGTTGTTTAATCTCCATATATTTGTGGTCTTTCCAGAATTTTTTCTTCTGGTTGACTCCAAGTTTCATAGTGGTGTGGTCAGAAGAGATGCATGGTGTGATCTCAATCTTTCTGTATTTGTTGAGGCCTGATTTGTAAACTTGTATGTGATCTATTCTGGAGAATGTCCCATGTGCACTTGAAAAGAATGTGTATTTTGTTCCTTTAGGATGGCATGTTCTGAATATATCTGTTAAGTCCTTTTTGTCCCTTGTGCCATTCTAAGCCATTGTTTCCTTGCTAATTTTCTGCCTAGATGATCTGTCCACTGATGTAAGTGGGGTGTTAAAATCTCCTACTATTTTTTTATTATTATCAATGAGTTCCTTTATGTTTGTTATTAATTGTTTTATATATTTGGTTGCACCCATGTTGGGGGCATAAATATTTACAAGTCTTAGATCTCCTTGTTGGATAGTCCCCTTTATTATGATATAGTCCCTTTCTTCATCTCTTGTTAGTCTTTGGTCTAAAATTTGTTTTGTCTGATATAAATATTGCTACTCTTTCTTTTGATGTCCATTTTAATGATAAATATTTCTACATCCACTCACTTTCAATCTGTAGGTCTCTTTAAGTCTAAAATCAGTCCCTTGTAGGCAGCATATAGATTGATCTTGATTTTCTCTCCATTCTGACATGCTATGTCTTGGATTGGAGTGTTTAGTCCATTTACATTCAGAGTAATTATTGAGAGATATGTATTTAGTGCAATTTTATTATTTGTTTTGTCATTGTTCCTGGAGATTTAAACTGTTACTTTCTAGTTTTTGTCACTTTTTATCCTTCCTTCCCACTCAAAGTGTCCCCTTTCATATTTCTTACATGGCTGGTTTAGTGGTCATGAACTCCTTTAGTTTCTGTTTGTCTGGAAAACTGTTTATCTCTCCTTCTATTCTGAAAGATAGCCTTGCTGAATAGAATATTCTTGTCTACAGATTTTTCCCATTCAGCACTTAGAATATATTATGCCACTCCCATCTGGTTTGTCACATTTCGGTGGAGACATCTGCTGCTAGCCTTATCAGTCTTCCCTTGTAATTTAGGCACTTCTTTTGTCTTGCAGCTTTTAAGATTTTTTTTCTTTATCACTATATTTAACAACAATATGCCTTTGTGTTGGCCTGCTTTTGTTGATTTTGATAGGAATTCTCTGTGCCTCCTAAAACTGAATGTCTGTTTCCTTCCTCAGATTGGAGAAGTTTTCAGTCATTATTTCCTCAAATGACTTTTCTGCCCCCATTTCTCTCTCTTCTTCTGGGGCTCCAATCAAATGAATATTATTACTTTTGATGGAGTCACTGAGTCCCTAAGTCTACGTTGTGATCCATCATTCTCCTTTCTCTATTCTGTCTCTATTCTGTTTTTTCATTTTGGTTAGCTTCATTATTTTATATAATTCTATCTTCTATATCACTTATTCGTTCTTCTACCTCTTCCATCCTTATGAACATTACATCTAGTCAGTTTCAAATCTCAGTTATTGCACTTTTTTGTATCTGCTTTATTATTTTTGCTCTTTTATCTCTGTGGTAAAGGTCTCCCTTATGTCTTCCTTGCTTTTCTCAAGCCCAACAGGTATCATTATGCTTGTTGTTTTAAATTCTCCATCAGACATATTACTTATATCTGTTTCGATTAGATTTCTGGCCGTGACTTTTTCTTGTTCTTTTGTTTTGGGATGAATGTCTCTGTCTTGGCATTTTGTCTAGGTCTCTGTCTTCTTCTCTGTGTTAGAAAATCCTGTTGTATTTCTTGCTCCTTAGAGAAATGACTTGATGAAGAATAGGCCATTTAACGCCCAGGACCTGGAGCTGAGGAAGTGTCTCTAGTGTGTGCTGTGTGCACTCTGCTGTTGTGTTTTGGCTGCTTTATCCCTCAGGTCAGTGGTCTGCTGATGTTCTCCTTGCCTGCATTGGAGAGTGTTTGAACCTTGGACAGGGTGTGGTGAGTTTTAACTAAGTGTGCTCTGGTCAGCTTGCTAAAAGAGACCTCATGCTATTTCCACTAGAACTGAAGTTTGCAGAACTATATGGTCAGTAGATGTGGTGCTTGCAGGGGTTTGTGCTGCCTTTCTGGACGAGGGACCTACTATACTGATCCTTAAGCACACTTGCTAGAGAAAAACAATAACAGCTGATCACAGGGGGGTGGAACTTAGTGTAAGAAGGTTAGGCAGTCAGTTTCAGTGCTGTGCTGTTTGCTGAAGTTGGTTTATGCGGAGGGGTGAAGGAGTGAAATGGTGCCAGTCCACACCTTTGTTCCCAGAGAGGTGATTCTGTACTTGCTGCTCTCAAGGAAGCCCTACCAGAAGACTGAATAACTTTCCCTCATGCATCCTAGGTATTTTTCGGATCACTGTTTTTGTATTTATTGTCTCTTGGTTGCTTGTCTGACCAGAGCAGTGCAGTGCATTTTGGGATCTATCCAGCCAAGACTGCTGACATTGAAAACTCCAAACTTTAGGGACCTGTTTCAAGGGGACCTGTGCTGGGACTGATGGAAGTTTGACTGAGAAAGGCCATTGTGCCAGAGGGCAGGGGCATGGGATTTGGAGCAAAGCAGTCTAAACAGCTAGTATAGGGATTAGCCTAATTCAGCAGGTGTCTCTGCATCTATGCAGAGGTATGGGGGTGTGAAATGGCTCCTCAATTCTTTTGTACCTGGAGAAGCAATGCCACCTCTCACAGATGTACTCTCAGAAGAGAGAGCAGTCTCTCCCCATGTACCTTAGGCTATCCTCAGATTGTGTCATCTGCCCTGGGGTTTCTTGCATGCCTTCTCTCCAGGAGTAGTAGGACAGTGCACTCAGGTCTCTATAACAGCCAAGCCAAAGGACCTTCAGTCCTTGAATTCCACTGGTTCGAAAAACTCTTCTCTCAATCTATTTGTGTAGTTTGCTCTTTCAGTCCTGAGATCAATTTCTTCGATAGTTATCTAGCTGAGTTTGAGGGAGGAAGCAAGCCTAGGGTCCTCCTACTCCACTGCCATCTTAGCTCCCCCCTCAAGAATTATAGTTTATCATATCTCTCCAAGCTTTTCACTTTTTCCTGAATATGAACTTCATTCCATCTAGGTCAGTTTTTCACTATACTAAAATCATCCAAGAGTAATGTTTCCATTTTTTAAGCAGTTTTCTTTATTTAATTTAATTTAATTTTATTATGTTATGTTAGTCACCATACAATAAATCATTAGTTTTTGATGTAGTGTTCCACAATTCATTGTTTTCATATAACACCCAGTGCTCCATGCAATACATGCTCTCCTTAACACCTATCACTGAGCTAACTCATCCCCCTACTCCCGTCCCCTCTAAAACCCTCTGGTTGTTTCTCGGAGTCCATAGTCTCTCATAGTTTGTCTTCCCCTCCGATTTTCCTCCCTTTATTTTTCCCTTCCTTCTCCTAATGTCCTCCATGCTATTCCTTAATGTTCCACAAATAAGTGAAGCCATATGATAATTGACTTTCATTGATTGACTTGTTTCACTTAGCATAATCTCCTCCAGTGCCATCCATGTTGATGTAAAAGTTGGGTATTCATTCTTAATGATGGCTGAGTAATATTTCATTGTGTATATGGACCACATCTTCTTTATCCATTCATCTGTTAAAGGGCATCTCGGCTCTTCCCACAGCTTGGATATTGTGGACTTTTCAGCTATGAACATAAGGGGTACATATGGCCCTTCTTTTCATTACATCTGTGTCTTTGGGGTAAATATCCAGTAGTGCAATTGCTGGGTCATAGGGTAGCTCTATTTTTAATTTTTTGAGGGACCTCCACACTGTTTTCCAAAGTGGCTATACCAACTGGCAGTCCCATCAACAGTGTAAGAGGTTTGCCCTTTCTCCACAACCTCTCCAAACTTTGATGTTTCTTGCCTTGTCAATTTTTGCCATTCTAACTGATGTAAGGTGGTAGGTATCTCATTCTGGTTTTGATTGGAATTTCCCTGATGGCTAATGATGATGAATATTTTTTTCATGTGTCTGTTAGCCATTTGTATGTCTTCTTTGGAGAAGTGTCTGTTTATGCCATCTGCCCATTTTTTGACTTGATTATTTGTGTTTTGGGTGTTGAGTTTGAGAAGTTCTTTATAGATCTTGGATATCAGCCCATTGTCTGCAGTGTCATTTGCAAAGATTTTCTTCCATTCCATGGGTTGCCCCTTTGTTCTGTTGATGGTTCCCTTTGTTGTGCAGAACTTTTTTATCTTGATGAAATCCCAAAAGTTCATTTTCCCTTTTGTTTCACTTGCATTTGGAGATGTATCTTGAAAGAAGTTGCTGTGGCTGATGTCAAAGAGGTTACTGCCTATATTCTCCTCTAGGATTTTGATGGATTCCTGTCTCACATTGAGGTCTTTCATCCATTTTGAGTTTATCTTTGTGTATGGTGTTAGAGAATGGTCGAGTTTCATTCTTCTGCATGTGGCTGTCCAATTTTCCCAGCACCATTTATTGAAAAGACTGTCTTTTTTCCATTGCATGTTTTTTCCTGCTTTGTCGAAGATTATTTGACCATAGAATTGAGGGTCCATATCTGGGCTCTCTATTCTGTTCCATTGGTCTGTATGTCTGTTTTTGTGCCAGTACCATGCTGTCTTGGTGATCACAGCTTTGTAATATAGCTAGAAATCAGGCAAGGTAATGCCCTCAGCTTTTTTTTTTTTCAACATTTCCTTGATGATTCAGGGATTTTTCTGATTTGATACAAATTTTAAGATTGTTTGTTCCAGCACTTTGAAAAATGTCATTGGAATTTTGATCAGGATGGCACTGAAGGGATAGGTCACTCTGAGAAGCATAGACATTTTAACAATGTTTATTCTTCTGATCTATGAGCATGGAATATTTTTGCAACTTTTTGTGTCTTCCTCAATTTCTTTCATGAGTGTTCTGTAGTTCCTAGAGTATAGACCGTTTACCTCTTTGGTTAGGTTTCTTCTGAGGTATCTTATGGTTTTTGGTGCTATTGTAAATGGAATCGATTCTCTAATTTCTCTTTCTCCAGTTGCATTGTTAGTGTATAAGAAAGCAACTGAATCCTGTGCATTGATTTTGTATCCTGCCACATTACTGAATTGCTGTATGAATTCTAGTAATTTGGGGCTGGAGTCCTTTGGATTTTCCACTTAAAGTATCATGTCATCTGGGAAGAGAAAGAGTTTGACTTTTTCTTTGCCAATTTGAATACATTTTATTTCTTTTTATTGTCTGATTGCTGTTGCTAGGACTTCTAGTACTATGTTGAACCACAGTGGCAAGAGTGGGCATTCCTGTTGTGTTCCTGATCTTAACTGAAAGGCTCTCATCTTTTCCCCATTGAGGATGATATTCGCTGTGAGTTTTTCATAGATGGATTTTATGTACTTGAGCAATATTTCCTCTATCCTTATACTCTGAAGAGATTTAATCAGGAAAGGATGTTGTATTTTTTCAAATGCTTTCTCTGCCTCAATTGAGAGGACCATATGGTTCTTCTCTCTCCTCTTATTAATGTGTTCTATCACATTGATTGCTTTCCAAATGTTAAACCACCCTTGCATCCTGGGGATAAATCTCACTTGGTCTTGGTGGATGATCCTCTTAATCTATTGTTGGATCCTATTAGCTAGGATTTTGTTGAGGATTTTGGAATCCATATTCATCAGGGATATCGGCCTGAAATTCTCTTTTTTGATGGGGTCTTTGTCTGGTTTGGGGATTAAAGTAATGCTGGCCTCACAGAATGAGTCTGGAAGCTTTCCTTCTGTTTCTATTTTTTGAAACAGCTTCAGGAGAATAGGTATTATTTCTTCTTTGAATGTTTGGTAGAATTCCTCAGGGAATCCATCAGGCCCTGGACTCGTTTTTTGGAAGGTTTTTGATCACTGCTTCAATCTTGTTACTGGTCTGTGGCCTATTCATGTTGTCAATTTCTTCTTGTTTCAGTCTTGGAAGTTTATACGTTTCCAGGAAGGCAATCATATCTTCCAGATTGTGAAATTCATGGGCATATAGTTTTTGATAGTAATTTCTAATAACTGTTTCTGTTTCCTTAGTGTTAGTCGTGGTCTCTCCATTTTCATTCATAATTTTATTAATTTGGGTCCTTTCTCTTTTCTTTTTGATAAGTCTGGGCCGGGGTTTATCAATCTCTTTTATTCTTTCAAAGAACCAGCTTCTAGTTTCATTGATCTGATCTACTGTGTTTCTGGTTTCTAGTTCATTGATTTTGTTATAATCTTAATTTTTGTCTTCTAATGCATGGCTTAAGCATCATTTGTTGGCTTTTCTCTGGTTCTTTAAGGGGTAGAGTTAGTTGGTGAATTCGGGATTTTTCTACTTTTTGAATGAGGCTTGGATGGCTATGTATTTCCCCCTTAGGACAGCCTTTGCAGTATCCCATAGGTTTTGGACGGATGTGTTTTCATTCTCATTGATTTCCAAGAATTGTTTAAGTTCTTCTTTGATTTCCTGGTTAACTCAAACATTCTTGAGCAGAGTGGTCTTTAGCATCCAAGTGATTGAATTTCATCCATTTTTTTTCTTGTGATTGAGTTCCAGTTTTATAGCATTATGGTCTCAGAATATGCAGGGAATAATCTCAGTATTTTGGTATTGGTTGAGACCTGATTTATGACCTGGTATGTGGTCTGTTCTGGAGAAAGTCCCATGTGTACTCGAGAAGAATGAGTGTTCTGTTGTTTTAGGGTGGAATATTCTGTATATATCTATAAGGTCCATCTGGTCCAGTGTGTCCTTCAAAGCTCTTGTTTCTTTTTTGATTTTCTGCTTAGATGATCTGTCTATTGCTGAGAGTAGAGTATTGAGGTCTCGTACATTTAATGTATTGTTATCAATATGACTCTTTATTTTGGTTAACAGTTGGTTTATGTAGTCAGCTGCTCCCATGTTGGGGGCATAAATATTTACAATTGTTAGATCTTCTTGTTGGATAGACCCTTTAAGAATGATATAGTGTCCTTCTGTGTCTCTAACTACAGTCTTTAATTTAAAATCTGATATAAGAATTTGTCTGATATAAGAATTGCCACCCCAACTTTCTTTTCAGGTCCGTTCACATGGAAGATTGATCTTCATCCCTTCATTTTCACTCTGGATGTATCTTTATGTTCAAAATGAGTCTCTTGTAGACAGTGTATGATGGGTTATATCTTTTTATCCAATCTGCAACCCTGTGCCATTTTTTGGGAGCATTAATACTGTTCACATTGAGAGTGATTATTGTAAGTTATGAATTTATTGTCATCATGTTGCCTGTGAAGTCCTTTTATCTATAGATTGTCTCTATAAATTTCTGTTCTATATCACTCTCAGGATCTTTCTCCTTTTATAGAACCCCCTTAATATTTCTTGTAGGGCTGGCTTAGAGGTCACATATTCTTTCAGTTTCTGCCAGTCTTGATAGTTCTGCCTCTCTCCATCCATTCTAAATGACAGCCTTGCTGAATAAAGTATTCTTGGCTGCATGTTCTTCTCATTTAGTACCCTGAATATGTCTTGCCAGGCCTTTCTGGCTTGCCAGGTCTCTGTGGATAGGTCTGACATTATTCTGATATTCCTTCCTCTGTACGTAAGGAATCTCTTCCCCCAACTGCCCTTAAGATGGTTTCTTTGGTTCTAAGATTTGTTAGTTTTACTGTTACATGCCCAGGTGTTAGGCTGTTTTCCTTGATCTTGGGAAGGGTCCTCTCTGCCCTTAAGACACAAATGTTTGTTTCTTTCCCCAGATTAGGTAAGTTCTCAACTATGATTTGCTCAAATGTATCTTCTAGTCCTCTCTTTCTCTCTCTCTCTCAACCTCCTCAGCGTTCTCAATAATTTGGGCTTTGGAATGTTTCATGGCGTCACTTATTTCTCTAATTCTGTTTTTATGGATTATAAGCTGTTTTTCCCAGGCCTCCTCTTTTTTCTTCTTTTCTAACAGTTTGTTCTAGATCACTAATTCATTCTGTCTCGCTTTCCCTAGCTGTTAGATTATCTAGATTAGATTGGATCTCATTGATAACATTTTTAAATTCTGCCAGTTCAGCTTTCATTTCTGCCCTTAGAGATTCTATGTTGCTGTTAATCTATTTCTCCATTCTAGCTATTGTCTTCACAACTGCTACCCTGAATTCCATCTCTGACATCTTGGTTATATCTGCATCCATTTGTAAATCTGTGGCAGAATTCACAGTCTCTGAGTCTTTCCTATTTTGGGGGTTCCTCCTCCTAGTCATTCTGTTGAGGGGTGGTTGAAGGAATGTACAGAGACCAAATTATTGACCACAACCCAAGCAAGATGCATCTGTTTTCTAGGGACCTTAGGTTGCCCGCCTCTTATTCTCCCAGCCTGTCTTCTGGTGGAGGGGCCTGTTGCACTGTTACTCAGGTAACCCTGTTTGGGCAGAGTTGCCCTGCCCCCCTGTGGTGGGGGATGTGTTCAGTGAAAACCAGTTTTGGGGGGCATTTGTTCTTTGGTGGCTTTCCCTGGCAGCTTTCCATGATCTTCTGAGAGTCTGAGCAGAAGAGATCTTTTCCAACCCTCTGCCTCAAAGCAGAGAGATTGCAGTCTGTTCTTCAGTGAGCTCTCCAGGCCACACTAACTCCATTTTTGTCTGTGCTGCTATAAACTGCAGCATCCTGGGTTGTGCACCCCCCAGCAGCACTCCCAGTCCTCACCTCCAGGTCGGGGCTCATCTTTGCCCTTTGTGCTTCCAAAACTGCCAGGTGCCCCCAATTCGCACTCACAGCCTTGTCACTCCAGGTTTCAGTCCGGAGGTGCTGCCCTAATGTCCTTTCCCCACCACTACTGGTCTGTGAGTCTGTGCCCTGTCCCCAGCGCAGGAAACTTTTTTTTTTTAAAGATTTTTATTTATTTGACAGAGAGAGATACAGCGAGAGAGGGAACACAAGCAGGGGGAGTGGAGAGGGAGAAGCAGGCCTCCTGCCGAGCAGGGAGCCCGATGCGGGGCTCGATCCCAGGACCCTGAGATCATGACCTGAGCCAAAGGCAGACGCTTAACGACTGAGCCACCCAGGCGCCCCAAGCACAGGAAACTTTTGCTCACTTATGTTTCAGGATCCTGAAGGCTCCCTTCCCCTTCCATTTATCTTCCAATATGTGCCTGCAGATTCAGGGTTCCCCGCTTCATACCTCAAAACCAACCATCTGCAATATTCTGTTTGTAGAGATACAAATATATCTTCTAACATCTCTGGCTGATTTCATGGGTGTTCAGAGTGGTCTGGTAGATATCCAGCTCAATTCAGGGGACCCTTTGGAATAGGGTTCCCTACTCCTCTGCCACCTTTTTTTCAAGGAATGTTTCTTTTTATGTGTTTTCTCAAGTTTTCTTTCAGGTCTGAAATCCTCCATTGTTTCTGTCTATCCAAATAATATTGAGTTCCATGTCTTCATCTTCATTTAGTCTAGCTTACCTTACACATTAATTTGCATGAATGGTTAGTCTGTATCACATAATTCAGTACTTGGTTTCATACTGAATTGCACTATAATTTAATTATTCCACAAGTGTAAGGTATTTTTGGGGGGGGTTTGCTAATTGTTCTGTAAGCTTCTTGAGCAGAGAGACTATACATTGTCTTGTTATGTCAGTGTAGTATACTAGAAAGGAAAAGGTTTTTGAGTCATATCAAAGCTCTCATATTCGTGTGCTCGCTTCAGCAGCACATCTGCTAAAACTCTCATATTCGCTTCTCCATTGCTGTGTGACCTTGGATAAGCTAGGTAATTAATCTGAGCCTAATTTCCTATAAATTACAAAGTGAGCAATCATAGTCATTACTTGATGGTATTCTCATTAGCATTAGGAGAGAACTGCATATAGACTACTTAAGCCAATACTTTGCCATACAAAATTACTAATAGTATATAGTTTAGTGGTAAAAAATGTAGTCTCTAGATCTGCACTGCCCAATTCAGTAGTGACTACTGACATGTGGCAATTTCAATTTAAATAACATTAAATAAAACCTTATTCCCCAGTTATAGTAGCTCTATTCCAAGTGCATAATAGCAATATTTGGCTATTGGTTACTGTATTGAACATAGATAGCTAAGATTTCTACCATAAGTAGTTCTAGAGGAAAGTATTACTTTAAAGTCTAACCATTCTGGGTTTTCCACATGTGTTCATTTTCTAGTTTTACGGCTTTGAACAAATAAACACATAAAAACTTGAAGCCACTATTTCCTCATTTGTATAATGAAGATTATTGCCATCTATAAGGATTATTTTGGAGATACTTAGCATATTGCCTGACATATAACACATACTCAAAAATATCTTGTCATTATTTTTAAAATAAATATCAGTTCCCTTCCTCTCAGTATTAAATATATGACAGTAAGATGTATATATCATCATTTAATAAATGCATTTTAATTGAAATGCTATCAAATAAATATAGTACTCCTTGTCAGGATTATACCCAAGACAGACACAATTATCATTCCTCTGTTATTGAACAGTTCCACAAAGTTCACAGAAGCATTCATTTAGAGACTATTCAGTTGCCCAAATCTAGTAAGATATCCCCCTCAGTGTTGATTATGGCCAAAAAATTTTATCTCTACCCCTGCCCTAACCCTAATCCCTAAACTTAACCCTCACACTAACCCTAACCCTCTGGAGAGGTCTCTGAAATGCAAAATACCAGGCACATAACCTAACCCTAACCCTAACACTAAAAAAAAAAAAAAAAGTTACCTCAAGGTTATGTTTATACAAAAAAATGTGAACCAGAAATGGAGCATGTGTGCAGTAAATCCAAATTATCTATCCATCTAATCAGCCAGAATGTATTTATCAAAGCCTGTATTTGTATTTGTATATGTATGTATGTATATATGTGCATGTGTTATGAATTCTACTAAATTAAAAAAAAAAAAATGACTGCCCCTGGACCCCACTGCCATTTATGTGAATAGGTTTAAGTTTGACTTTTAAAAATTGCCTTATGCATATTCTGAATTCATTAATTTAATTTTATTTTTCTGTCATTTAGGGAGTTGTAAGTTGGCAGATCCCAAAGGCTGAAACTGTATTTGTCTAACTTGTATATGTCATCCCGTATCACAGACCTGCTCATTAACCTGATTTTGGATACAATTTCCTCTATCACATTGGACATTTCAATTGCATTGTTGCTTTTTAGTGCTAGGGGAAGATTTATGTTATTTTTTTAATATTAAAAAAACTGTCATCTATATCTTTATTTTGCAAAAGTATTGCTTTTAATCTTTTCTTTGATGTTATAAAAATTTTTGTCACATAAACCTTTCCTGTAATATGTTGTAAATGCAAATAGAAGACACAAAGGACAATTTTTTTCAATATTTTAGCAAAATATTTTAACTGTATTACTTGTTTCATTGCATTTATACCATTGATTTTTGTGTGTTTTCTTTAATTTTAATAATATATTGGCTAGGATTTCAGCAAGAAAATTAATAGCATGCTCAAAACTCTCTATAATCATGATTTATTACCCTCTGTTCTAGCTTCCCCCCCCATTAGCTTTTTCTTTAGTAATGTAGACAAATAGGATGACTTATACCAAAGCTTGCCTTTCACAAACTTCCAATCTGCAAATTAGCCTAGTTTGGTTATAATGCCTTAGATTATAAACCACAACATTTTGTGTTTCTTTAATTTAGTACTAATCAGAAGATACTTCCGTTTGTCATTATTAACAGAAAGTTAAGATGCATACCATGGTGAAGAAAAATTTGAAGTGGCAATCTATGCATTTCCAAATGTAATTAAGAAAATTAGACTATTGGGTTTACACAAAAATAAAAAGTTTTGCACAGCAAAGGAAACCATCAACAAAACAAAACAATAGTCTACCAAATGGGAGAAATTATTTGCAAGTGATATATCTGATAAGGGGTTAATATCCAAAATATATGAAGAACTTATACAACTCAACACCCAAAACAAAACAAAACAAAAACAAACAAAAAACACACACAAGTTATTCAATTAAAAATGGCAGAAAACATAGAGATTTCTTCAAATAAGACATACAGATGGCCTGCAGACAGATGAAAAGATGATCAGCATCACTAATCATCAAGGAAATACAATCAAAACCACAAAGAAATATCACCTAACAACTGTCAGAATAGCTAAAATCAAAACCACAAGAATTCCACTCATATGTTCAATTTAAGAAACAAAACAATTGAGCAAAGGAAGAGAGAGAGAGAGAAACCAAGGAATAGACTCTTAACTGTAGAAAACAAACTGATGTTTACCAGAGGGGAGGTGGGTGGGTGTTGAGGGAAATAGAGGATGGAAATTAAAGTGTGCCCTTATCATGATGTAATTAAACTAAAATAAAATGAATGAAATGATACAAAAATAAAATAAGGTGAATCCATTTTGAAATTGAAATTGAAATATTTGTGCAGTGATTGAATGAATAAAAGAACAATGAAAATAGCTATATCATTTACTGAGGGTTTTTTTCTTCTCAAGTTCTTTTAAAATTACAGTTAGTTAACTTCTACAGTGTAATATTAGTTTCAAGTGTAGAATTTAGTGTTACAACATCCAGTGCTCATCATGACAAGGGCTCTCCTTAATACTCAACACCTATTTAATCTTTCCTCCAGCCCACCTCCCCTTCAGCAACCCTCAGGTTGTTCTGTATAGTTAAGAGTCTGTTTCCCAGTTTACCTCTCTTCCTCCCCATCCATGATCATCTGTTTTGCTTCTTAAATTCTACATATGAGTGAAATCATATGGTAATTGTCTTTCTCTGACTGACTTATTTTTGCTTAGCATAATACTCTCTAGCTCCATCCTCATCAATGCAAATGGCAAGATTTCATTCTTTTTTATCACTGAGTAATATTCCATATTATGTATATCCCACTTCCTTTTTATCATTCTTCAGTAAATGGACATTTGGGCTCTTTCCATAATTTGGCTATTGTTGATAATGCTGCTATAAACATTGGGGTGCATGAATCCCTTCAAATCACATTTTTGTATCCTTTGGGTAAATACCTATTAGTGAAATTGCTGGATTGAAGGGTAGTTCTATTTTTAACTTTTTAAGGAACCTCCATATTGTTTTCCAGAGTGACTGCACCAGTTTGCATTCCCACCAAGTATGCATTATGGGTTCCCTTTTTTCCACATCCTCACCATCACATACCTGTTGTTTCCTCTGTTGCTAATTTTAGCCATTCAAACTGGTGTTAGGTGATGTCTCCTGAGGCATGGAAACAAAAGCAAAAATAAAATATTAGGACTTTATCAAGATAAAAAGCTTCTGCATAGCAAAGTAAACAATAAAACGAAAAGGCAAACTTCAGGATGGAAGAAGATAGTTGCAAATGATATATCTGATAAAGGGTTAGTATCTAAAATATATAAAGAACTTCTCAAACTCAACACCCAAAAATCAAATAATCTAGTAAAAAAAAATGGGAGAGGACATGAATAGATATTTTTCCAGAGAAGACATAAAAATAGCTAACAGACACATAAAAAGATATTCAACATCACTCATCATCAGGGAAATATAAATCAAACTACAATGAGATATCACTTACTGAGTTCTTATTATGTGAAGAGAACTATCTGAGGTAGTTTATATTCTCCTTACAAATCTTTCTTTCTCGGGAAGGAAGAACCTGTTCAGAAAACAACACTTTTATTCACACAGTTGTTCAGGCCTGAAATCTGTGGTCCTCTTTGATATCTCTCAAAAATTATCTCATCCACCAATAGTTAATCTTGATTCTACCTCTAATCCATGTCTATATCTATATAAATCCATCTCCTCTCCTTTGCCACAATCACTAACCAATTGAAAACTCCTAATCTGTTAGTTCTTGAGCTGTGGGTAGTCTAATAAATCATTTAATTTCTTCACTATTTTCTCCTTCAATCTATTCTTCCAAAAGAAACTAAAAAGAATTTTAATACACGTATTTAGATATGCCAGTCTTTTGTTTAAAACACTTATAATTGCATTATTCAAAGTCCTTAATATGGCTAATAAGAGTCTATGAATCAAGTAGTCTTTGAATATATTTCTTTTCTTTTTATTTTTTTGAGATTGTACCTTTAAATTTTTTAATTTAAATTCAATTTAATTAACATATACTGTATTATTAGTTTCAGAGGTAGAATTTAGCTATTCATCAGTTGTATACAACACTCAGTGCTCATTACTTCAAGTACCCTCCTTAATGCCCATCACCCAGTTCCTCCATCCCCCCACCCAAATCCCCTCCAGCATACCTCAGTTTGTTTCCTAGAGTTCAACTTCTTTTATGGTTTACCTCCCTCTCTGTTTTCATCTTTTTATTTTTTCTTCCTTTCTCCTATGTTCCTCTGTTTTGTTTCTTAAATTCCATATATGAGTGAAATATATTTCTAAATTCATTTTCCTCACTAAAATATGCTGTAGCTATTTTGACTTTATGTAAGTTTCTGGAATAATCCAATTATTTTCTGCTTCAGTGTTCACAAATACAATTATCTGCTCCCGTTTTTTAAAACCTTTTTAAAATTTAATTGCTACTTATATTTCTGATTTAAATTTAAGTATCACTCTTCAAGAATAACTTCTCATTCTCCCATAAAATTAATTGCCCCAAATTTTACTCTTTCATCACACACCTATTAATGTAAATTTAATTTACATTAATATTTTATTTTGTGATAATTTGTTTAAAATCTCTCTCTTTTCAAACATATGACCTATGAGAACAACTATGTGTATTTTATATTTTTAAGGTATCTAGATAGTGAGAACTTTTAAAGCACTTTGTATTAAACATACTATATTAGTACAATTATAATGCAAAACAAATAGCTGGAGATAATACAATTGATAACATAGAACAGGACATTTTTTTAAAACTTTTTTTTTATTATGTTATGTCAATCACCATACATTACATCATTAGTTTTTGATGTAGTGTTCCATGATTCATTGTTTGCATATAACACCCAGTGTTCCATGCAGAACGTGCCCTCTTTAATACCCATCACCAGGCTAGCCCATCCCCCCACCCCCCTCCCCTCTAGAACCCTCAGTTTGTTTTGCAGAGTCCTTAATCTCTCATGGTTTGTCTCCCCTTCCAATTCCCCCCCTTCATTTTTCCCCTCCTGCTATCTTCTTCTTCTTTGAAACAAATAATACATTATATGTTAAAAAAAAGAAGAAGGGCATTTTTATTTATTTGTCTAATTAGTTTCCTTATAAACTATGTTGTTATGTAAAACAGACTTTTACATTATTTGTGTTAACAATAGCCAGATAGGGAAAAATGGTACACAGAAATGTCTAAAAAATGGGTGGTAGACCAAAGAAAAGTGTGCCCCAATAGAATGCTTATAGTCACAATGAATTTTCAAATTAATAAGAACTAACATGTACTCAACTCTTTCATTTTCTCATGCAATTCTCACATAAATCCTGTAAGGTATTATTTTATTATTAACCCATTTTCAATATAAAGAGTCTGGGGCAGAGAGAAATGGAATGACTTTCCCCCAGTTCCAAATATAAGTTTTAGAGCTGGAATTTAAAATTAGGTACTTCAGGGGCACCTGGGTGGCTCAGTCAGTTAAACGTTTGCCTTCAGCTCAAGTCATGATCCCAGGGTCCCAGGATCGAGCCCCACATTGGGCTCCCTGCTCAGCAGAGAGCCTGCTTCTCCCTCTCCCTCTACTGTTCTCCCTGCTCGTTCTCTCTCTCTCTGTCAAATAAAGAAATAAAAAATCTTTGAAATTAGGTACTCCAAAATGTTTTTCAAAGCAAATTTGTAGGTGTATTCACATATATGAGGTTGGACTGTCATCTCAGCAAAGAGTAATATATCTTAATAAAATAGACCAAACCACAGGTGAACATTTGGCAGAGCCAGAGTCTCTCTCTCTCTCCCTCTTTTTGCCTTTACATTCCTAGCTTATGGCAAAGTGATTTGTATTTAGTAGGTAATAAATAACGATTGTTAAATAAAGATTCTGATGCATTAATGAACATCTCTTGTTCTGTTTGTATAAGCAACGGCCATTAATAGTAAGCTTTAATTTATCTAATTATTTCCTTCAGTGAAATACACTATAAAATAAACTAACAACTTTCTTTAGCTTTAACAGTACATGTAAGCTTTATGCACTTTTCAGTATATATTATTTCACAGTGGCAGTATTATGGAAAAGGATGAAATAATAATCCAGTTCAACTTCTTTGCTTTATAATAAATGATAAATATAGTTATCATAAAGAGAGCACTTCTTCAATCCATACTCTGTGATACCTGAAACTTATATTTACAATTAGTACTTATTTCTGTTTATAACTATTAACCTCATTAGATAGATGAGAAACGGAGGCATAAGGAAGAAACGAAAATTTACTAGTTGTGTTCAAAAAGGAATAAGCAATCTATTCTGTGTTTCCTACTGAATGAGACTGAGAATCCTAGAAAAAATTCATGGAGCAGGTCTCTAAAGCCTGAAAGTAAATGGTAGCAGTTGGATGGATGAAAGGGAAAAATTGAGTTGAGATACTACTTTGTGCTATTCCTCTCATTTGGCATCTCCCAACTTGGACTCAAGCACAGTCTAAAACTTAGAACTGAGACAAAAAGAGCTCCAACAGAAATACAATATTTTTGGTTAATGAAGCAAGAAAAGGACATTCTATGGGTCATAGAGTGGTAGAAATCCATTATTTTAAGTTTATTATTCTGTTCTCTCCCACCCAAAGTCCTAGAAAATCCCAGCATTTAAGTAATATTGATAGTAGCAGTGGTGGGCCAGGTGCTTTAAAATTCCAACGGTGAGGAACTGGAGCTATTCCATAAGGCCAAAGAAACTGTGATTCCAAGAGCATGTGGGAAATTCCTACTGAAAATTTTCTCTCACAGCTTGCCTTCAAAGAGAAATGCATTTATCACAAGTGTGCAGCATGGTGGGGATATTGAAACCACTAATCAATAGCCAGAGAAAAAGAGGAGAAATAACTAAGAGCTAGAAAGCGTCAGGAGGTTATGGAGAGGCGAGTTTAATAAAGTGATCCCATAAATTCATTTACAAACTAACATATTCATACCCAAGCTAAGTATGCAAGACTCATAATCAAAACAAAATATGAAAGCTATAAGAACTGGACTACAGAATATACCACCATTCAGGTTCCAGATTTACTACTGGGTTGAGCACATATGGGACAGACATGAATAGGTATAAAAGGCTTTGAAAACTGAACTGACATTAAACCTACATCACAGAGAAAGAAGGTAGAAACTTGAAGTTTAAACCTAACCAAATTAATACCTTACTAAAAAATAAAAATAAAATAAAAAATAAATACAGTATTTTGACAAGACTCAGAGTAAAGTAGCATAATATTGAAAATGTAAAATATATAATAAAAAGTATGGGGAATAAAGAGTTATTAAAATCTCAAAATCTGAAAAATGGAAAATATAATCAAAATACAACAACTACAAGTTGTCAAAATATTAGATTTATTGTACAAATAATTCAAAGCAGCTATTAGAATCAGGCTTTCAGGAGAGGGAAGTAACACATTGAATAAATGGAGTAATAAAAATCTCAGTAGAGATACAGAAGATATAAAAATAACCAAATGGAATTTTGAAACTAAAAATACAATAACTGAAATTTAAATTCACTGGATAGGTTTAATTGAGAAAAATGAAAATAGAATATTAGAATTTGTGGAATGTAACTAAAAAGTGACTACAAGGAAAGGTAAAGCAATAAATGGATACAATAGGAAAGAAGGTCTCAAATCCACAATCTAAGTTTCTATCTTAGAAAATTAGAAAAATAAGATCAAAATATGCCTAAATCAAATAATAAAATAAAATAATAAAGATGGTAGCTGAAATCAATAAAATTAAAGAGTAAAAAAATACATAAAATCAATGAAACCAGAAACTCATTCTTCATTTTATGAGTCTTCTTCCAGTTTCATTCATATATAATTGACACATAACATTGTGTAAGTTTAAGGCATAGAACATATATATATGATACATTTATAAACTGATTGCCACCATACTATTAGTCACTGTCTCCATCCCTTCACATAGTTACCATTTTTGTTTGTGATGAGAAACATTCATGATCTACATTTTTAGCAACACTCAAAGTATATCAAATGATGTTATAAATCATAATCACCAATGTTTTACATCGAATCCCCAAATTTGTTAATTTGGCTGGAAGTTTGTACCTTGACCAATATCTCCCCATTTCTCCCACCTGCCAACCCTTGGTAATCAGAACTCCACTCATTTCTTTGATTTTTGACATTTTTACATTCCACATTTAAGTGATATTACACAATTTTTGTCTACCACTGTTTGACTTATTTCATTTAACATAATATCCTCAAGGTTCATCTAAGTTGTTGAAAATGGCAGAATTTCCTTCTTTTTCATGGGTGAATGATATTCCCTTGTTTTTTATTCATTCATCCATTCATGGGCAACTGAGTTGTTACCACGTCTGACCCCTATTGTGAGAAATGCTGCAATAAACAGGAGTGCAGGAATCTCTACAAGACCCTGATTACAATTACTTTGGATATATACTAAGAAGTGGGATTGCTGAATCATATGGCAGCTCTATTTTTACTTTTTTGAGAAATCTACATACTGTTCTCCACTGCAGCTGTACAGATTTACATTTCCACCAACAGTGCACAAAGGTTCATTTTCTTCATATCTTCATCAACATTTTTTAAATTTTATTTTATTATGGTACATCATTAGTTTTTGAAGTAGTGATCTGTGATTCATTGTTTTCGTATAACACGCAGTGCTCCATGCAATACATGCCCTCCTTAATACCCAGCACAAGGCTAACCCATCCCCCCACACCCCTCATTTCTAAAGTTCTCAGTTTGTTTCTCTGAGTCCATAGTCTCTCATGGTTCAACTCTCCCTCCAATTCCCCCCGCCCATTTTTCCCTTCCTTCTCCTAATGTCCTCCATGCTATTCCTTATGTTCCTCAAATAAGTGAAACCATAAGATAATTGACTTTCTCTCCTTGACTTATTTCACTTAGCATAATCTCCTCCAGTCCTATCCACGTTGATGTAAAAGTTGGGTATTCAACTTTCTGATGGCTGGGTAATACTCATTGTATATATGGACCACAACTTCTTTATCCATTCTTCTGTTGAAGGGCATCTAGGCTCTTTCCACAGTTTGGCTATTGTGGATATTGTTGCTATGAACATTGGGGTGCATATGGCCCTCCTTTTCACTACATCTGTGTCTTTGGGGTAAATACCCAGGAGTGCAATTGCTGGGTCATAGGGTAGCTCCATTGTTAATTTTTTGAGGAACCTCCACAGTTTTCCAAAGTGGCTGTACCAACTTGCATTCCCACCAACAGTGTAAGAGGGTTCCCCTTTCTCCACAACCTCTCCAACATTTGTTGTTTCTTGCCTTGTCAATTATTGCCATTCTAACTGGTGTAAGGAGGTATCTCAATGTGGTTTTGACTTGAATTTCCCTGATGGCTAATGATGATGAACATTTTTTCATGTGTCTGTTAGCCATTTGTATGTCTTCTTTGGAGAAGTGTCTTTTCATATCTTCTGCCCATTTTTTGACTTGATTATTTGCGTTTTGGGTGTTGAGTTTGAGAAGTTCTTTATAGATCTTGGATACCAGCCCTTTACCTGTAGTGTTATTTGCAAATATCATCTCCCATTCTGTGGGCTGCCTCTTAGTTTTGTTGACTATTTCCCTGCTGTGCAGAAGTTTTTATCTTGATGAAGTCCCAAAAGTTCATTTTTCCTTTTGTTTCACTAGCTTTTGGAGATATATCTTGAAAGAAGTTGCTGTGGCTGATGTCAAAGAGGTTACTGCCTATGTTCTCCTCTAGGATTTTGATGGATTCCTGTCTCACATTGAGGTCTTTCATCCACTTTGAGTTTATCTTTGTGTATGGTGTTAGAGAATGGTTGAGTTTCATTCTTCTGCATGTGGCAGTCCAATTTTTCCAGCACCATTTATTGAAGAGACTGTCTTTTTCCCATTGCATATTTTTTGCTGCTTTGTCGAAGATTATTTGACCATAGAATTGAGGGTCCATATCTGGGGTTTCTATCCTGTTCCGTTGGTCTATATGTTTGTTTTTGTGCCAGTACCATGTTGTCTTGGTGATCACTGATTTGTAATATAGCTTGAAATCGGGCAACGTGATGCCCCCAGCTCTGTTTTTCTTTTTCAACATTTCCTTGGCAATTCAGGGTCTTTTCTGATTCCATACAAATTTTAGGATTGTTTGTTCCAGCAACTTTAAAAATGTCATTGGAATTTTGATCGGGGTGGCATTGAAAGTATAGATTGCTCTGGGTAGCATAGACCTTTTTAACAATGTTTATTCTTCCAATCCATGAGCATGGAATATTTTTCCATCTTTTTGTGTCTTCTTTAATTTCTTTCATGAGTGTTCTGTACTTCCAAGAGTATAGATTTTTACATCTTTGGTTAGGTTTATTCCGTGGCATCTTATGGTTTTTGGTACTATTGTAAGTGGAATCATTTCTCTAATTTCTCTTTCTCCAGTTGCATTGTTAGTGTATAAGAAAGCAACTGATTTCTGTGCATTGATTTTGTATCCTGCCATATTACTGAATTGCTATATGAGTTCTAGTAATTTGGGGGTGGAGTCTTTTGGGTTGTCCACATAAAGTATCATGTCATCTGTGAAAAGAGAGAGTTTGACTTCTTCTTTGCCAATTTGAATACATTTTATTTATTTTTTTGTCTGATTATTGTTGCTAGGACATCTACTACTATGATGAACTATAGTGGTGAGAGTAGGCAAGCTTGATGTGTTCCTGATCTTAAGTGAAAGCTCTCATCTTTTCCCCATTGAGGATGATATTAACTGTGGGATTTTCATAGATGGATTTTATGAACTTGAGGAATGTTCCATCTATCCCTATACTCTGAAGAGTTTTAATCAGGAAAGGATGCTGCACGGGGTTTTGGCCTGTTGGACCATATGATTCTTCTCTCTCTTCTTATTAATGTGTTCTATCAAACTGATTGATTTGTGAATGTTGAACCACCCCTGCATCCTGGGGATAAATCCCACTTGGTCATGGTGGATGATCCTTTTAATGTATTGTTGAATCCTATTAGCTAGGATTTTGTGAGGATTTTGGAATCCATATTCATCAGGGATATTGGTCTGAAATTCTCCTTTTGGATGGGGTCTTCACATGGTTTGGGGATTAAGGTAATGCTGGCCTCATAGAATGAGTCTGGGAGCTTTCCTTCTGTTTCTATTTTTGAAAGAGCTTCAGTAGAATAGGTATTATTTCTTCTTTGAATGTTTGGTAGAATTCCCCAGGGAATCCATCAGGCCCTGGACTCTTGTTTTTTGGGAGGTTTTGGATCACTGATTCAATCTCATTACTGGTTATTGGCTGATTCACGTTTTCAATATCTTCCTGTTTTACTCATTGGAGTTTATAGGTTTCAAGAAAGGCCTCCATTTCATCCAGATTGCTCAGTTTATTGGCATATAGTTGTTTGTAATAATTTCTAATAAGTGCTTCTATTTCCTTGGTGTTAGTTGTGATCTCTCCCCTTTCATTCATAATTTTATTAATTTGTGTCCTTTCTTTTTTCTTTTGGATAATTCTGGGCAGTGTTTTATCGATCTTATTAATTCTTTCAATGAATGAGCTTCTAGTTTCATTATTTGAGTAACAGTGTGGCAGGCCCCTCCCCCAGAAGACAGGCTAGGAAAATCAAGAAGCCAGCAGCCCTAAGGTCCCTACAAAACAGGTGCATCTTGCTTGGGTTGTGGCCAAGAATTTGGACTCTATACATTCTCTCAACCACCCTCAACAGAATGGCTAGGAAGAGGAATCCCCAAAAGAGGAAAGACTCAGAGATAATGAGTTATGCCACAGATTTACAAATCTATTTAGCTATAATCAAAATGTCAAAGATGGAATTCAGGCTACCAATTGTGAAGACAATAGCTAGAATGGAGAAATCAATTAATGGCAACATAGAGTCTCTAAGGGCAGAAATGAAAGCTGAATTGGCAGAACTTAAAAATGCTATCAATGCGGGGCACCTGAGTGGCTCAGTCGTTAAGCGTCTGCCTTCGGCTCAGGTCATGATCCCACGGTCCTGGGATTGAGCCCCGCATTGGGCTCTCTGCTCTACAGGAAGCCTGCTTCTCCCTCTCCCACTCCCCCTGCTTGTGTTCCCTCTCTCGCTGTGTCTCTCCCTGTCAAATAAATAAGAATAAATAAAATCTTTAAAAAAAAATGCTATCAATGAGATCCAAATGAATCTAGATAATCTAAGAGCTAGCGTAAGTGAGGCAGAAGAACGAATTAGTGACCTGGAAGACCATTTAATAGA
>NC_138385.1:49977336-50006496 GCF_054177405.1 Leptonychotes weddellii
CATCAACATAGATGGGACTGGAGGAGATTATGCTAAGTGAAATAAGTCAAACAGAGAAAGTCAATTATCATATGGTTTCATTTATTTGTGGAACATAAGGAATAGCATGGGGGGATATTAGGAGAAGGAAGGGAAAAATTGGGGGGGATTTGGAGGGAGAGATGAAACATGAGAGACTATGGACTGTGAGAACGAAACAGGATTTTAGAGGGGAGGGGGGAGGGGGGATTGGTTAACCTGGTGATGGGTATTAAGGAGGGCACATACTGCATGGAGCACTGGGTGTTATACGAAAACAATGGATCATGGATCACCACATCAAAAACTAATGATGTATGGTGACTAACATAACATAATAAAATTAAAAAAATAAAGAAAGGTAAAACAAATAGTCAATAAACATGAAAAGTTGCTCAAAAAATAAAATGATAGGACCCATCCATATGCTGTCTACAAGAGACTCATTTTGAACCTAAAGATACATCCAGAGCTAAAGTGAAGAGATAGAGATCCATCTTCCATGCCAATGTTCCTCAAAACAAAGCTTAGGTTGCAATTCTTAGAGAAATTAGATTTTAAACTAAAGAGTGTAGTTAGAGACACAGAAGGACACTATACCATTCTTAAAGGGTCTATCCAACAAGAAGATCTAACAATTGTGAATATCTACAGCCCCAACATGGGAGCAGCCAACTACACAAGCCAACTGTCTACCAAAATAAAGAGTCATATTGATAACAATACATTAATTGTAAGAGACCTCAATAGTCCACTCTCAGCAATAGACAGATCAACTAAGCAGAAAATCAACAAAGAAACTAGAGCTTTGAAGGACACACTGGACCAGATGGACCTCATAGATATATACAGAACATTCCACCCTAAAACAACAGAATACTCATTCTTCTCGAGTGCACATGGAACTTTCTCCAGAATAGACCACATACTGGGTTACAAATCAGGTCTCAACCGAACCAAAAGATTAAGATTATTCCCTGCATATTCTCAGAGACCTGCAGTAGCAATACTTACATCAGACAAAATAGAGTTTAAAACAAAGACTGTAACAAGAGACAAAAAGTACATTATATAATAATAAAAGAAACAATTAAACAAGAATGTATATCAATTACAAATATTTCTGCACCCAACAAATTATGACCCAAATACATAAACCAGTAAAAGCCAAACAAAAGGAACCAATAGATAATAAGAAAATAATAACAATAGTAAGGAACTTTAACAACAAATTTGCATCAATGGACAGATCATCCGAACTGAAGATCATCAAACTAACAATGGTTTTGAATGACAAACTGGACCAGATGGAGTTAACAAATGTATTCAGACCATTCCATCCTGAAACAGCATAATTCATATCCTTTTCAAGTGTGCATGGAACATTCTTCAGAATACATCACATATTATCACATGAAACAAACCTCAATAAATTCAAGAAGATCAAACTCATACCATGCACTTCTCCTGACAACAATGCTATGAAGCTAGAAGTCAACCACAAAAAGAAAAAAAAAAAACTGGAAAGATCACAGATACATGGAGGTTAAATAATATGAAACTTAACAATAAATACATTAATGAAGAAATCAAAGAATCAAAAAGTATGGGGAAGCAAATGAAAATGAAAATGAAAATGCAACAGTTAAAAACATTTGGGACCAAGCAAAAGTGGTTCTAAGAAGGAAGTTTATAGCAATATAGGCTTACCTCAAGAAGTAAGAAAATTCTCAAATAAACAACTTAACCTTGCACCTAAATGAGAGAAAAATAACAAGAGACAAATCTAAAACCAGCAGAAAAAAATAAAATGATAAATATAAGAACAGATATAATGATACAGAAACAACAACAACAAAACTGATAAAACAGATCAATGAAACCAGATGCTGGTTCTTTGAAACGATCAATAAAATTGATAAACCTCTAGCCAGAATTATCAACAAGAAAAGAGAGAAGACTCAAATAAAATTACAGATGAGAGAGGAGAAATAACAACCAACACCACAGAAATACAGTCATAAGTAAATATTATGAAAAATCATAAGCCAACAAATTGGAAAATCTAGAAGAAATAGCTCAATTCCTAGAAACATATAAACTACCAAAACTGAAACAGGAAGAAATAGAAAATTTGAGGAAAATGATAACCAGCTAAGAAATTGAGTCTGTAAACAAAAAACAAAACAAAAAACAAACAAATAAACATAAACTCCCAGCAAACAGAAGTCCAGGAGCAGATGGCTTCAAAGGCAAATTCTACCAAACATTTAAAGAAGTGTTTATACCTATTCTTCTCAAATTATTCAAAAAAAAAAAAAAGAAAGAAATTGAAGGAAACCTTCCAAAAGCATTCTATGAAGCCAGAATTACACTGATACCAAAACCAGATAAAGACTCCACTAAAAAAAAGAGAACTACAAGCCATTATCTCTGATAATCACAGATACAAAAATTCTCAATAAAATACTAGCAAAGGGATTCCAACAATCCATTTTAAAAATCATTCATCACAATCAAATGAAATTTAATCCTGGGTTGAAAGTGTGGTTCAATATTCGCAAATCAAGCAATGTGACACATTACATCAATAAGAGAAAGGATAAGAACCATTTGATCTTTTCAATAGATGCAGAAAAAGCATTTGACAAAGTACAACAGCATTCATGATGAAAAGCCTCAAAAAACAGGTTTAGAGGTAACATACCTCAATATAAAAAAGGCCACATATGAAATGCCCACAGCTAATATCATCCTAAATGGAGAAAAACTGACAGACTTTCCCTAAGGTCACAAATAAGACAAGGATATCCACTCTCAACACTTGTTATTCAAAGTATTACTGGAAGTCTTAGCCACAGAAATCAGACAACAAAAAGAAATAAAAGTCATTCACATCAGTAAGGGAGAGGTATAACTTTTACTATTTGACAATGACATGATACCTTAGATAAAAAACCTGAAAGACTCTACCACAAAACTTCTAGAACTGATAATCAATTTCAGTAAAGTCACAGGACACAAAATCAATGTACAGAAATCTGTTGCATTTCTATACAATAATAATGAAGCAGCAGAAAGAGAAATTAAGAAAACAATCCCATTTATAATTGCAGCCAAAATAATAAGATACCTAGGAATTAACCTAACCAAAGAGGTGAAAGACAATAAAACACTGATGAAAGAAATTGAAGAGGACACAAAGAAATGGAAAGACATTCAATGCCTGTGGATTGGAAGAACAAATATTGTTCTATATTACCCAAAGCAGTCGACCCATTTAATGTAATCCCTATCAAAATAGCACCAGCATTTTCCACAGAGCTAGAAGAAAACATCCTAAAATTTTTATGACCACAAAAAACCCTGGATAGCTAAATCAACCTTGAAAAAGAAAAGCAAAGCTGGAGACATCACAATTCTGGACTTCATGTTATATTGCAAAACTGTAGTGATCAAAACAGTATGGTACTGGCACAAAAATAGACACATAGATCAGTGGAATAGAACAGAATACCCAGAAAAGAACTCACAACTATATGGTCAATTAATCTTTGACAAAGCAGGACAGAATATCCAATGGGAAAAGACAGTCTTTTCAACAAATCATGTTGTGAAACTGGACAGCAACATTCAAAAAAATGAACTTGGACTATAAGAAAGAAAGAAGAAAGAAAGAAAGGAAAGAAAGAAAGAAAGAAAGAAAGAAAGAAAGAAAGAAAGAAAGAAAGAAAGAAAGAAAGAAAGAAAGAAAGAAAGGAAGAAAGGAAGGAAAAGAAATTGGACCACTTACTTACACCATACACAAAAATAGATTCAAAATTGATTAAAGGGGGCACCTGGGTGGCTCAGTTGGTTAAGTGACTGCCTTCGGCTCAGGTCATGATCCTGGAGTCCTGGGATCGAGTCCCGCATTGGGCTCCCTGATCAGCAGGGAGTCTACTTCTCCCTCTGATCCTCCCCCTTCTCATGCTCTCTCTGTCTCATTCTCTCTCTCAAATAAATAAATAAAATCTTTAAAAAAAATCAAAAAACCAAAATTGATTAAAGACCTGGATGAGCATGGAGCCTGCTTAAGATTCTCTCTCTCCCTCTCCCCTCTCCTTTCTCTAAAAAAAAAAAAAAAAAAAATATATATATATATATATATATATATATATATATATAAATTTTGGAAAGAAGGATATGCCTCTTGAGGCAAGGTAAACAAAAGCAAAAATAAACTATTGGGACTTCATCAAAATAAAAAGCTTCTGCACAGCAAAGAAAACAATCAACAAAACTAAAAGGCAACCTATGGAATGGGAGAAGATATTTGCAAAACACATAGATGATAACAGTCTAATTACCTAAATATATAAAGAACTTACAAAACTCACCACCCAAAAAATGAATAATCCAATTAAATAATGGGCAGAAGATATGAACAGACATTTTCCCAAAGAATACATATAGATAGCCAACAAAAACATGAAAAGATGCTTATCATCACTTATTATTGGGAAAACTCAAATCAAAACTACAATGAGATATCATCTCACTTCACACTCATCAGAATGGCTAAAATCAAGAATACAATAAACAACAGGTGTTGGTGTGGATGTGCAGTAAAAGGAACACCCATACACTGTTGGCTGGAATGCAAACTAGTGCAGCCACTGTGGAAAACAGTATTGAGTTTCCTCAAAAAGTTAAAAATAGAACTAGAAGAACACTAATTAAAAGTGAAACATGTACCCTATGTTTATAGCACCATTATTTACAATAGCCAAGATATTGCAGGAGCCCAAGTGTCCATTGATTGATGAATGGATAAAGATGTGGCATATACATACAATGGAATACTATTCAGCCATTTAAAAGAATGAAATTTTGCCATTTGCAGTGACATGGATGAAACTAGACTATATAATGCTAAGCAAAATAAGTCAGAGAAAGACCAATATGATACGATTTCATTAATATGTGGTATTTAAGAAGCAAAACAAATAAAGGGGAAAATAAGAGACAGAAAGCCACTTCTGGGTATATATTCAAAAGAGCTGAAAGCAAAGTATTGAAGAGATATTTAACCCTAACGCTAACACCCATGTTCATAGCAGCAATATTTACAATGGCCAAGAAATGAAAATGACAAAAAAATGAAAATGACCCAAATGCACATTAATGTATGGATGAATAAATAAAATGTCATATATGAATACAATGAAATATTGTTCAGTCTTAAAATGAAGGGAATCTTGTCAAATGCTACAACCTGGTGGAACTTTGGGGAAATTATGCTGAATGAAATAAGCTGGTCTCAAAAATCAAGTACTGTATAATTCTACTTACATAAGGTACATAAAGTATTCAAATTCATATAAACAGAGAGTTACCAGAACAGGGTGGAGGGGAAAATGGGAACTTGTTTAATGGGTATAGATTTCCCACTTGGCAAGCTGACAAAAAGTTTTGGAGATCTGTTTAACTACAATTTGTTAATATTTAACACTACTGAATTGTACATTTATAAATGTTTAAGATGGTAAATTTTATGTTATGTGTTATTTACCATTGCAATATATATATAAAAGCAATGAGATTCCTGCCATGCTTGAATACTAGGGACAAACTTGGTCAAATATTTTGTGTTTTGTTATATTTGATTTGATCTATTCTATTGCTTAGGTGTGATGTGCATTTTTCACTTAAACACTGATATTTGTGGGTGGAGGACCACCCTGCCCTAGGCCTGTGGGATGGAGTGTATGTCTTTATGATAATCACCTGTGACCTACAAAGAATAACCAGTCCCTAAAAAGAAAGTAAGCCATTGAAGGTGTTATCAATAGAGATATTAAAAGATTTAAGTTCCCTGGTTAGCTTTCTCTAAAAGACCAACCCTAAAGGCCCTCATTGGGCAACCCTGTAGCAACCCCATCAGGACCCCTCTCACTCTTGAGACCTTTTTCTGTATCTTCACTTAATAAACTTCTATTGCAAAACAAACAAACAAAACAAAACAAAACAAAAAAACATCTCATGGAAACCTCATGGAACATGGCAAATTTTTGTTGGGCACTTCTCTGTGTACTGTTCTTACGGCATAAAGCACCATTAAAATTTCAGATTAGAGGGATTTAGAGAAAAATGGATTTTAGAGACTCTCAATTACAATTACTTTATTTGAATATATGAATAAATGGGGACCAAACAGCGGAAGCAGGGAGTGAAACATCCAAGGTCACACAACCAATTAGAGGCTGAGCTAGAATAGGAATCCACAGCTCCTGACACCAAAATAAAGGGAAATTACATATTTGGTAGGCAGGTTACTGAATCAACTACCCTGCTTGAATATACTGGAGGGAAGGAAGGAAGAAAAAGTTAAAAAAAAAAAAAAAGCATTCCTAATAATGGCAGAAATCAAAAGTGATCCTTTTTAGAGACTAAAGTATTTTCTGACTTCAAATTTTATGTTCTCATAATATATGGGTTAAAATAGACCTTAAATTTTTTTCTACTCCATAGATTCCCAAACCTGATTGATCAGTGGTATCACCACTGAAGTGTGTGAAAAATAAATATTTTGGAGCTTGTCTCTAGATTTTCTGAAGTAAAATCTCCTAGAGTGGGCCCCAGGTATCTGCATTTTAAAATTTCCTCAGTGGTTCGATTTATCTGTTAAGTTTAGGCATTACTAATCTGTCTCTAGCTATTTTCCAAGTGAAAATACATGTAAAAGTAAGTAGTCCTTGTTTCCTCAGCATATACAAATAAAATGTATAAAATAATATTAAAGGGAGGAAAATAGATCATAATTTAATTCCAATTTTTGAACCAAAAATAAGTAATTATGTGAGTCTGTTTGTTATATCATTTTTTTTTGCCTTTCTTGCATTTATATTCTTCCTAAGAAGCTAGGATATTTTATTATTCAGGTGAAGTGTCCAAAGTGTGAGCATTATCAATTGGTACTCATTTTTACTTTGTTTTGATACTCCATCTGGGGGCTGGAAGAGGTTAATTAGCCACAGAAGGTCAACCTACTCCATGATTGGGTACTACAATATAAAGCTGACATGACCTCAAATGCCTAGTTTTAATGACAAAATCAATACCTAATGTTTGACTCTGTAACTGTGGAATTTCTTCAAAGGTTTCATTCTTTAAGCTCCCAAAGTACAGTTCATATATGCAAAGAGTGAAACTCATAAGGTCATCTACATCATCATCACCATTTGGACCCAAACTTCAGAGATTGAACAGGATCTGGTTTTCTATTGATTGCATTTTTACAAACTTCTTAACTCTCTTGAAAGTACTGTGCTCTAGAAAATGGGTATCAGTTGAAGGAAGATACAGCTGAGTTCTTCTTATAGTTTAATATTGTTTGTACCCTGAAAGAAACAACATGTTTTATTACATGCTACATTTCAATTTTTAAAATTATTTATTTTTTTAATAATCTCTACACCCAATGTGGGGCTCAAATTCACAACCCTGAGATCAAGAGTCATATGCTCTTCTTACTGAGCCAACCAGGCACCCCTCACATGTTATGTTTCAGAATGTAGAATCAAAAAATTTCCCATTCTAAAGAAAATAGTGTGATTATATTTATAAAATTATTCCCAAGTTTTGCAAATGGATTAAAATAACAATTTTGAAAATATAGATTTTGATTCATTCTTTGATTTTCTTTTTTGGTTAACCATATTGGGTATGTGGAAGTTTTTGGCCAAAGGAATTGTTTATTAAAAAATAATTAAAAGAATAAAGATTATGAAAACATTTGCAAATCCTACAATTTTAACTGGCCTAAAACTGAAATGATAAGGGTCTTTCTTATATTATTAGTCTTCACCAAACATCCAAATAGGATGCTGTGTCCAAACTACAGTCTAATGAAAGTCATGTACTACAATATACAGAAAAAAAAATATGCTGTGTTTTGAAAATGCATTTATATAAAGCAAATTTTTAAAGAAATATTGTATTATGCAACATATTCCAGTATTGATCAGGGTTCTTGATTACAAATAACAGAAGCTCAATTCAAACCAGCTCCATTTTGAAAATTTCTAGGCAACCAATCTGCTTGACAAAGCTAAGTGCATATGTCCTTTTAGAGTAATGATTATGACTATAAAAAATGGCCTATAGGAAAGTGGCATCACTCATTAGAGCCACAAATTTGAAAGATTTAACAAATCTAAACAAAAGATTGAGTGTTAGAATGTTTGCTGATCCTAGAAGGAGTGAGAGATGTTGGATAAACAGTTGTCTATTGTTTTGCTCTTTGCTGAACATTTCTTGAAATTTTTCACAGGAATTATTTTGCTAGGTGCTTAACAATTCAAGGCAGGAGGCAACAATCTAATAGAAAACTTTTGAAATAAAAAAATATTTGACTATAGGTGGCACATAATGTTACATTAGTTTCAGGTGTACAACCTAGTGACTCAACTTCTCTATACATCATGCTATGCTCACCACAAATATAACTACCATCAGTCACCATACTACGCTATTACAATATCATTGACTATATTCCCTATGCTGTGCCTTTTATTATCATGCCTTATTCATTCTATAACTGGAAACCTGTATCTCCCACTTTCTTTCACTCATTTTTCCCGTCCTTCCATCCTCATTCCCTCTGGCCACCATCAGTTTGTTCTGTATTTATAGGTCTGATTCTGCTTTTTGCTTGTTTATTCATTTGTTTTGTTTTATTTTTTAGATTCCACATGAGTGAAATCATATGGTATTTATTTTTTCCAGTCTGACTTATTTCACTTAGTATAATATCCTCTAGGTCTATTTACATTATCACAAAATGCAAGTTTCATTATTTTTTATGGATGTGTAATGTTTCTGTGTGTGTGTGTGTGTGTGTGTGTGTGTAAAACATCCTCTTCCTCAATTTATCTATAGATGGACACTTAGGTTTCTTCCATATCTTGGCTATTATAAGTACTGCTGCAATAAACATAGGAGTGTAGATATATTTTCAAATTAGTGTTTTCATTTTCTTTGGATAAATACCTAGTAGTGGAATTACTGGATCATATAGCATTTTTATTTTTAATTTTTTGAGAAACCTCCATACTCTTTTCCACAGTGGCTCTACCAATTTACATTTCCACCAACAGTGCACATGGGTTCTTTTTTCTCCATATTCTTAACAACACTTGTTATTTCTTGCCTTTCTTGCCTCTTTGCCTTCTTGCCTTCTTTGCTTTTTGATTATAGCCATTCTGACAAATGTAAAGTGATATCTCATTGTGGTTTTGATTTGCATTTCCCTGATGATTAGTGATGTTGAGAATCTTTTCATTTGTCTCTTGGTCATCTCTATGTCTTTGTTTTTTTGGCTTTTTTACTAGAGTTGTAACTGCATTTATTAATGTTTCTGTATGTCTTTTTACAACATTTTATAGTTTTCTTCATATGCTTCTTGTGATTTTTTGTTAAGATTTTTCTAAATATTTCATACTCTATGGATGTTAATGGGATTGGGATACTTTTCCCCTCATAATTTATAACCAGTTAATGGATGGCAGACGGTATAAACTGTCTTACTGTTTCTTACTGTTAGAGTAAGTGGTTACATATAAACAAGGAGAAAACTAAGATGATTGATGTAATGCTGGGTATTAGAGTTAGGGACATCAGTATGAACTCGTATTTAGCTTAATCTACATACAAATGGATACATATGTGATGGCAGCAGCACTTTATTTCTGACTCCTAACCAAAAAACATAATGCTAGTTGAATCATAACTAAAACACCAGACAAATCCCAGTTAAAAGACACTACAATGCCTGACCAGTTCTCAAAACTATTAAGGTCATAAAAAACAAGGAAACTCTGAGGAATTATTACAGCCAGAAGACCCTAATAAGACATGACTATTAAATGTAATGTGGTAACCTATATGGGACCCTATAACAGAAAAAGAATATTAAGTCAAAACCAAGGCAATCTGAATAAATTATGGACTTTAGTTCATGATAATGTACCAATATTGGATCATTAGCTGTGAAAAAATATACCAAACTAATGTAAATATCAATAATATATTATGCTAGCAAAGTAACTGGGTGTGGGTTATATGGAACTCAATATTATCTTCACAACTTTTCTGCAAATCTAAAACTCTTCAAAATAAAATGTTTATTAACTAATAGTTGTGAAAATGGGTATATTTGTCTTGTTACTGACCATGATGTAAATGACTTAGGTGTTTCTTTATTGCAAATTATATGCACTTTGGGTTTCAAATAGACTTTATAATGGTTAAAACATTTATTGTATTATGTACACTCTTTTTCTAATGTTGCTAATTTTTTTAGGAATATACTTCAAAATTTCCATATGCCTTTTCCAAAGCCATAATAATTGTAATGGTCAATTGCAATTCCATGAGAGTATAAGCATATTGAGATTCTTTTAGCTATTATGGCTTAAGTTGATTAGAATCTTTTATTTTATAACATATTTGCAAGCTACCTCATTGAGAGTAGAAACTTTAATATTGCCCAAATAAAGGTATTAAACAACTTTGTGTGTGAAATGATTATTTTAAGTGCTTTTATATGCCTGCATTTTAATTTTGAGATGACAAGTACAACACAAATCAGCCCATTTTAATTAAAGGCTGAAGTTAGTCAGTTCTAATTACATATGTATGTATATAATTGAGATATAATTTATGTGACATAAATTTCACCATTTTAACAAATTATTTTTTACAAAGATTTTTATTTATTTATTTAACAGAGAGAGAGAGAGCACAAGTAGGCAGAGCGGAAGGCAGAGGGAGAGGGAGAAGCAGGCTCTCAGCCGAGCAGAGAGCCAAATGTGGGGCTCGATCCCAGGACCCCGGGATCATGACCTGAGCCAAAGGCAGACACTTAACTGACTGAGCCACCCCAGCACCCCAAATTTCACCTTTTTAAAGTGTACAATTCATTGATTCTTAGTATATTAATGAGGTTATGCAACCATAATCTCTATCTAAATCCAGAATATTGGGGCACCTGGGTGGCTCAGTCAGTTAAGCATTTGCCTTCAGCTCAGGTCATGATCCTGGAGTCCCGGAATCAAGCCTTGCATCGGGCTCCCTGCTCAACAAGTAACCTTCTTCTCCCTCTGCCCTTAACCCCACTTGTGCTCTTCTCTCTCACTCTCTCAAATAAATAAATAAATAAATTAGTTAATTAATTAAATAATAAAATATTTAAAAATCAATCAATCCAGAATATTTTGTCTCCCCAGAAATAAGCCTCATGTCCATTTCCTCCTACTCCCAAATTCTGCTTATCACTAAACAAATTTCTATTTGCATGGATTTGCTATTCTGTACATTCCCAGGAAAATGGCATAATACAAGATGCTGTCTTTTTTTTTTAAGATTTTATTTATTTATTTATTAGAGAGCGAGCGAGAGAGAAACAGCATGAGAGGGGGGAAGGTCAGAGGGAGAAACAGGCTCCCCGCCGAGCCGGGAACCCGATGCGGGGCTCGATCCCAGGACTCCGGGATCATGACCTGAGCCGAAGGCCGCCGCTCAACCAACTGAGCCACCCAGGCGCCCCAAGATGCTGCCTTTTGTGACTGGCTTTTTCACTTCCTAATGTTTATGAGCTCCATTCATGTAGCATGTATTAGTATTTATTTTTTATGGCTGAATTTTATTTTCATGGATATACCACATTTTTATTTTCAATTTTTCAGTTAATGGATGTTTGAATTATCTCCACTTTGGGGTTATTATGAATAACACTACTATGAATACTCTTATACAAGTTTTTGTGTGAACAAGTGTTCTTAATTCTCTTGAATATATTCCTAGGAGAACAATAGCTCAGTCATATGCTAACTCCAGCTTTAACTATCTGAGGAACATTCAATTTTCCAAAGTGACTGCACAATTTTATATTCCTAAAAACAACTCAAAAGGGTTCCAATTTCTTCACATCTTTGCCAACATTTGTTATTGTATACCTTTTTATTATAGCCATCCTAGTGTGTGAAGTGGTATTACATCATGGTTTTGATTTGCATTCCTGATGACTAGCAATATTGAACATCTTTCCATATGAATTTTGGTTATTCATATATCTTCTGGAGGAAGTTCTACTTAAATCATTTTTCCATCTTTCATTGGGTTATGTGTCTTTTTTTGTTCCACTGTAAGAGTTCATTAAGTATACTGAATACCAGGCCCCTTTTAGGCATATGGTTTGCCAATATTTTCTCCCATTCTATTGGTTGTTTTAATACTTCCTTTATGGGAGTGGTTCCTCTTTTCTAATAGAGGTGACTTATTTACTAATCTCAGAGCATGTGCTGGGGGGGGCAGAGATCACTGGAAGAACTCTCCAAGAACAAAAGAACTGGCTGGAACCATTTCCCTCACCCACCCCTCAGCCTAGACATAAGGCCAACAGGAACCAGGTCAACACAACACTCTCCAACTAACTTGCAAACAGTGTACCCCACCCTTTTGTTCTCCAATGGAAATGCTCCTTGAACCCCAGCCTGTACAAGATTTTGCCCACAGGGGGCCAGCATGGGCCTTGCTAGCATTGTGATCCCTACCTCTGCATTCTTCTGTGGACCTACCCCTTCCAAATACAACTTTGGCCAGAGTCAATACAAAGCAGTTCCACAAGCTTTTCAATGTGAAACAGCCCCAAAAGGGATCAGCACCACTCCAAAGTAACTCCTGCCCCATGGAGAGGGGAAGATAACCACACACCACTCCAACTGTGGCCCCATCAGTGGGTTGAGGACAGAATCATGTCTGATTGCAAGCCTCCTCCACTAATAAAAGCCTCTCAAGGGACAACAAAGGGAGAGCATCCTACAGTTCTGTGTTACTGAATCCCTGGTTAACATGTGATATGACTTAACTAAAATCCAATGAAGTTCAAGCATGGCCAACTAACAATACATGGACCAAACACTGCCCAAAGCAATAAAAGAATGTCATTGTGGATGACTAGACTGAAGGAAAACATTGTTCACCCACAACAGTAGGGTGTACACAACACACATAGGACACACTATTGGAGCACCAGTTTCTGGTGAACTGGGGACATTAAACTGTAGGGCACTACAGGATCTCATTCATAAGGCCACTAATTTCAACAGCATGAGATGTACCTGGCTTTCTTAACACATAGAAACAGAAACAGAGGGCTAGACATAATGAGGAGACAAAGGAATATGTCCCAAATAAAAGAACAGGACAAAATCAGAGGAAGAGAGCAAAACAGAATGAAGATAAATAAAATATCTGAGTACAAATGTAAAGTAATGATCATAAAGATACTCTCTGGACTTGAGAAAAGAGTGGAGGACCTCAGTGAGACCCATAACAAAGAGATAGAAAACATAGAAAAGAACTGATTAGAGATAAAGAGCTTAAAAACTGAAATAAAAATACACCAGATAGAATATATAGTAGACTAGAAGAAACAGAAGAATGGAACAGCGACCTAGAGGACAGAGTGAAGGAAAGCAATCATGCTGAACAGGAAAGAGTGAAATAATAATAAAAAAAATGAAAATAGACAAAGGAAACTCAGTGATACCATCAAGCATAATAGCATTTGCATTACAAGGATCCCAGAAGGAGAAAGGAGAGGAAAGGGGGCAAAAAAATGCATTTGAAGAAATAATAGCTGAAAACTTCTCTAATCTAGGGGACAAGACAGAAATCCCAATTCAGGAGGCACAGAGAGCACCCAACAATATTAACTCAAGGAGGTCCACAGCAAGACAAATAGTAATTAAAATGGCAAAAAATAGTGATACAGATAAAATGTTGAAAGGAACAAGAGAAAACAGCTATATTCAAGGCAAAATTCATAAGGATATAGCTGACTTTTCAGCAGAAACTTTGCAGGCCAGGAGAAAGTGGTATAATATATCCATGGTACTGAAAGAAAAAGAAAAAAAAAAAACCCTACAACCAAGAAAACTCTATCCACCAGGCTATCATTCAGAATAAAAGAAGAGATAGTTTCCTAGACAAACAAAAGTTAAAGGAATTCATGACCACTAAACCAGCACACAAGAAATGTTAAAGAGAACTCTTTCAGTGGAAAGGAAAGACCATAAGTAGGAGTAAGAAAAGTAAGGAGGCAAGATGGCAGCAGAGCAAGGACCTCGTTTAATCTGGTCCCTCTAATTTAGCTGGATATCTATCAAACCATTCTGAACACACACAAATTCAACCTAAGATGTAAGAAAATATATCCAGACCTCTATAAGCAGAAAAATGACTGCTTTTTGCAAGGTAGGCTGTGTGGAATTGTGAATCTGCAGGGAAATATCAGGAGACAAGAGGGCAGAGAGACCCTCCATAAGCTGGCTACAGGAATATGATATTCACCAGAGCACAAAATCTGAACCCTTAGAAATTTACTCCAGTGAGAGAAATCCCTTTCTGAGGAGGGCATAGGGGATGAATAGAATAGAATTCTAGGTGGGTCTTTGTGGGCTCAGGATCCCAGGAGACTCAGAAGGAATGAGGGAGCCTGAACTGATAGAGTGCCCAAGCAGTAGAGCAGGGAAATTGGTTATGTTCAGTGAGCCCAGAAGGGACACCCAGCTCTGGTCACCATAAACCATGAGCAGGGCCAGTAGGGAGACCTCTTTTTGCCTGAACAAGCAGAAATGGTCTGGAACATGCAGGCCCCTTATCATCCCCCAGCAGGGAAGAAATAGCTGCACCCAGACTGGGCAACAACTCTCAGGCCGACAGTGGCCCTGGAAAGGACACTAGGATGGCACATAGCCACAATCTGGGAGCAGCAAAGTGGGTGTGCACACAAGCCTGCAGCCACTCACAGTCAAAAGGACACAGAGATCAGTAAGGCTCCTAGGCCATAGGGAAAAACCCTGGAAAATTGAAGGTTGTGTGAACCATGGGATCTTCTGGAGTTTCAAGCACACAGAGGCTGCACCCATGACTGGACAACCACTCTCAGGGTGACAGTGGTCCCAGAAAAGATAGTAGTGTGGCAGCCAGCCAAAACCTGGAAGAAGTGGAGAGGGGTGCACACCTGAACCCACAACCCCTTGCAACTGCAAAGACACAGGGTGCAGTGACAATCGTGGGCCCCAGGGATCCCCACGGGGATAGTTGCAGTGGGGGCAAATGGCATGAGTCTGTGGAGTTTAGTGTGCTCAGAAGTGGAGATGGTTTGATCTGGAGAATTTATGGGGGAGGGGGGCAGCCGTGAACTTGTGGCTCTTGACCAGAGATCCTGGAGCAGCCATATTTGCTCTGACCCTCTGAGTAGGCACAGAAAGCCACCAGGGAACAAAAGCCACACTGACGACTAGCCCAATTTAAGCCCATCCCCCTGACAAGGGATGGGGCAACTTCACACAGGCAAAGACACGTGAGAAGCTGAGCAACAGGCCCCTCCCCCAGAAGACAGACTGAAAGAACAGGTGAATGACAAGATTATGGATTCCACAGGACTGTAAAACTACAATGCCAGGGGAAAATAATATATTGAGCTCCAGGTGTTTCTTCATGACTCATTTACCCTTCAGACTAAAATTTTACATTTTATTTTTACCTTTTTCCCATTTCAAATAGATTCTTATTCTCCAACTTATTTTAAAGTCACTATTAACTTTTTTTCACATCTACATTTGATAGATTTATGCCCCATTCCACTCCTTTTTTCACTCTATTCAATTTTATTTTGATATATATATTTCTGATTTCTTTGCCATTTTGGGATATATTGTCTCTAACACACAGACCAAAATTCAATCAGGAACAAGTGGATCACCCTGATTTGTCCACCCTGAGAGATTATTGTGTTTCCCCTGGCCCTTTTTTATTGTTTTGGATCACCTTGGCTTTGTTTGCATATCTGTGGTAGCTTCTGACCACTTCAGATTTTTTCTAGGGTGCATTTTGCTTGGGTTGTGGTTGATATTTTGGACTCTTTTCATTCGCTTACACATCCTTCCATGGGCAGAATAACTAGGAAAAGAACCAGAGGCAATGTCCTCTGCCACAGAGATAATGAATATGGATATAAGCAAGATATCAGAGATAGAATTCAGGATAGCAATTACAAAGTTAACAGCTAGGCTTTAAAAAAGCATACATGACAATACAGAATCTCTAAGGGCAGAAATGAGATCTAATCAGACTGAATTTAAAAATGCTATAAATGTGATGCAGTCTCAATTGGATGCTCTAACAGCTAGGGTCAATGAGGCAGAAGGGAGAATAAGTGATCTAGATGACAGGAAAGGATGGAAAGGAAGAAGTTGAGGAAAAGAGAGGGAAAGAACTCATAGCACATGAGGACAGGCTTAGAGAATTTAATGATGCATTGAAAAGAACCAATATCAGAATCATCAGGACCAAAGAAGGGGTGGAGAGAAAGAGAGGGCTAGAAAGTATATTTGTGCAAATAATGGCTGAGAACATCCCTAATTTGGGGAAGGATAAAAGCATTCATGTCCAAGAGGAAGAGAGGATCCCTCCCAAGATCAATAAAAACAGATCAACAGCCCAATATATAACAGTGAAGCTTGCAAATCTTAGAGCCAAGGATGCTATCCTGAGAGCAGCTAGGGGAAAGAGATTTCTTACATATGGAGGGAGGAACATCAAAATAACATCAGACCTGACCACAGAAACTTGGCAAGCCAGAAAGAGCTGCCAAGACATATTCAGTGTACTAAATGAAAAGAACATGCAGCCAAGAATATTTTACCCAGCAAGGCTGTCATTCAGAATGGATGGAGAGATAAAGAGCTTTCAGAACAGGCAGAAACTGAAAGAATATGTGACCACCAAGCCAGCCATGCAAGAAATATTAAGGGGGATTCTGCAAGCAAAGAGAAACCCCAAGAATCACATAGACCAGAAAGAAACAGAAAATCTACAGAAACAGGAACTTTACAGGCAATAGAATTGCAATAAATTCATATTTTTCAATACTTACTCTGAATGTTAATGAGCTGAATGCTCCAATCAAAAAACACAGGGTTTCATATTGGATAAAAAAGCAGGACCCATCCATACGCTGTCTAGAAAAGACTCATTTTGAACATAAAGACACGTCCAGATTGAAAGTGAAGGGATGGAGAACAATTTACCATGCTAATGGACCTCAAAAGAACACTGGTGTAGCAATCCTCATATCAGATAAATTAGATTTTAAACCAAAGACTTTAGTAAGAGATGTAAAGGGACACTATATCATACTTAAAGGGTCTATCCAACAAGAAGTTCTAACAGTTGTAAATATCTATGCCCCCAACATGGGAGCAACCAACTATATAAACCAATTAATAACCAAAGTAAAGAAACATATTGTTAAAAGAACATTAATAGTAGGAGACTTCAACACCTCACTCACAGCAATGCACAGATAATTTAAGCAGATGATCAACAAAGAAACAAGAGCTTTGCATGACACATTGTACCAAATGGACTTCGAAGATATATACAGAACTATCCCCCCTAAAACGACAGAATACTCATTCTTCTCGAGTGCACGTGGACCTTTTCCAGAATAAATCACATACTGGGTCAAAAGTCAGGTCTCAACCAATATCAAAAGACTGAGATTATTCCCTGCATATTTTCAGACCACAATGCTTTGAAACTGGAACTCAATCGCAAGAAAATTTTGGAAGGAACTCAAACACTTGGAGGTTAAAGAGCATCCTGCTAAAGAATGAATGGGTCAACCCAGAAATTAAAGAACTTAAACAATTCATGCAAACTAATGAAAATGAAAACACGTCAGTTCAAAATCTATGGAATACTGCAAAGCCGGTCCTAAGAGGGAAGTACATAGCCATCCAAGCCTCTCACAAAATAAATTAGAAAAATCCAAAATGCACAAGCTAACCTTACACCTAAAGGACCTGGAGAAAGAAGAGCAAATTAAGGCTAAACCAAGCAGGGGAAGAGAAATAATGAAGAATAGAGCAGAAATCAATGAAATAGAAACCAGAAGAACAGTGGAACAGATCAAAGAAACTAGAAGCTGGTTCTTTGAAAGAATTGATAAGATCTATAAACCTCTGGCCAGACTTATCCAAAAGAAAAGAGAAAGGACCCAAATTAATAAAATCATGAAGGAAAGGGGAGAAATCACAACTAATACAAAGGAAATCAAAATAATGTTTAGAGATTATTACCAGCAACTATATACCAAAAAAATTAAAGAATCTGGAAGAAATGGATGCATTCCTGGACACTTATAAATGACCAAGACTGAAACAGGAAGAAATAGACAATCTTTTTTTTTTTTAAAGATTTTATTTATTTATTTGACAGAGAGAGACACAGCGAGAGAGGGAACACAAGCGGGGGGAGTGGGAAAGGGAGAAGCAGGCTTCCCGCGGAGCAGGGAGCCCGATGCGGGGCTCGATCCCAGGACTCTGGGATCATGACCTGAGCTGAAGGCAGTTGCTTAACCCACTGAGCCACCCAGGCGCCCGAAGAAATAGACAATCTTAACAGACCAAAAAGCAGCAAGGAAATTGAAGCAGTAATCAAAAACCTCCCAAAAATACAAGAGTCCAGGGCCAGATGGCTTCCCAGGGGAATTCTACCAAACATGTAAAGAAGAAATAATACCTATTCTACTGAAGCTGTTTCAAAAAATAGAAAAGGAAAGAAAACTTCCAAACTCATTCTATGAGGCCAGCATTACCTTGATCCCAAAACCAAACAAAGATCCCATCAAAAAGGAAAGTGACAGACCAATATCCTTGATGAACATGGATGCCATAATACTCACCAAGATTGTAGTCAATAGGATCCAACAGTACATTGACAGCATTATTCACCAAGACCAGGTGGGATTTATCCCTGGGCTGCAAGGGTGGTTCAACATTTGCAAAGCAATCAACATGTTAGAGCACATTAAAAAAAAAAAAAAAACAAGAAACAAGAACCATATGATCCTCTCAATTGATGCAGAAAAAACATTCGACCAAATACAGCATCTTTTTTTGATTAAAACTCTTCAAAGTAGGGTTGCCTGGGTTGCTCAGTCATTAAGTGTCTGCCTTCAGCTCAGGTCGTGATCCCAGGGTCCTGGGATTGAGCCCTGCATCAGTCTCCTTGCTCCACGGGAGGCCTGCTTCTCCCTCTCCCACTCCCTCTGCTTGTGTTTCCTCTCTCACTGTGTCTCTCTCTGTCAAATAAACAAATAGAATCTTAAAAAAAAAAAAAACTCTTCAAAGTATAGGGATAGAGTGAGCATACCTCAATATCATAAAAGCCATCTGTGGAAAGCCCACAAAGAATATTATTCTCAATGGAGAAAAACTGAGAGCTTTTCTCTTAAGGTCAGGAACATGACAGGGATGACCACTCTTGCCACTGTTGTTCAACATAGTACTAGAAGTCCTAGCCTCAGCAATCAGACAACAAAAAGAAATAAAAGATATTCAAATTTGTAAAGAAGTCAAACTTTCTCTCTTCATGGAGGACTTGATACATTATTTGGAAAAACCAAAAGACTCCACCCCAAAATTACTAGAACTCATACAGCAATTCGGAAATGTGTCAGGATACAAAATCAATTGAGGGAAATATGTTGCATTTGTATACATTAACAGTGTGACTGAAGAAAGAGAAATTAAGGAATTGATCCCATTTACAATTGCATCAAAAATGATAAGATACCTATGAATAAACCTAACCAGAGAGGTAAAAGATCTCTACCCAAAAAACTACAGAATACTTATGAAAAAAACTGAGGAAGATAAAAAGAGTTAGAAAATATTCCATGTTCATGGATTGATTGGAAGAACAAACATTGTTAAAATGTCTATGCTGCCCAGAGCAATCTACACATTCAGTGCAGTCCCTATCAAAATAACATCAAAATTTTTCACAAAGCTGGAACAAACAATCTTAAAATTTGTATGGAATCAGAAAATAGCCCGAATCACCAGGGGAATGTTGAAATAAGAAAAAACAAAACAAAACAAACAAACCTGGGAGCAACATAATGCCTGACTTCAAGCTGTATTACAAAACTGATGATCAAGACAGCATGGTACTGGCACAAAAACAGACACACAGATCAATGGAACAGAATAGAGAGCCCAGAAATGGACCCTCAACTCTATGGTCAAATAATCTTTGACAAAGCAGGAAAGAATATCCAACAGAAAAAAAGACAGAATCTTCAATAAATGGTGTTGGATAAATTGGACAGCCACATGTAAAAAATGAAACTAGACCATTCTCTAACACCATACATAAAGACAAACTCAAAATGGATGAAAACCTAAATGTGAGAGAGGAATCCATCAAAATCCTAGAGGCAAATACTGGCAGTAACCTCTTCGACCTTGGCCACAGCCACTTCTTCCAGGACACGTTTCTAAAGACGAGGGAAACAAAAACAAAAATGAACTTTTGGAACTTCTCAAGATAAAAAAACTCTGCACAAGAAAGGATGCAATCAACAAAACTAAAGGCAACCTACGGAATGGGGAAGGTATTTGCAAATGACATTGCAGTTAAAGGGGCAGTATCCAAGATCTATAAAAACTTATCAAACTCAGCACCCAAAAAGCAAATAATCCAGTCAAAAGATGGGCAGAAGATATGAACAGACAGTTCTCCAAAAAAGATATACAAATGGCTAAGAGACACATGAAAAAAGGCTCCACATCACTTGTAATTGGGGAAATGAATATCAAAACCACAATGAGATATCACCTTATACCATTTAGAATGGCAAAACTTAACAAGACAGGGAACAACAAATGTCGGCAAGAATGTGGAGAAAGGGGAACCCTCCTACACTGTTGGTGTAAATGCAAGCTGGTATAGCTTCTCTGGAAATCAGCATGGAAATTCCTCAAGATGATGAAAATAGAGCTACCCTACAACCCAGCAATTGCACTATTGGGTGTTTACCACAAAGATACAGATGTAGTTAAAAGAAGGGTCACATGCACCCTAATGTTCATAGCAGCAATATCCACAATACCCAGTCTGTGGATGGAGCCGAGATGTCCTTCAAAAGATGAATGGATAAAGAAGATGTGGTTCATATATACAATGGAATATTACTCAGTCATCAAAAAAGATGAATACTTACCATTTATGATGACATATATGGAACTGGAGGGTATTATGTTAAGTGAAATTACTCAATTATCGAAAGACAATTGTCATATGGCTTCATTCATATGTGGAACAAAAGGAATAGTGCAGAGGAACATAGGGGATAGAAGGTAAAATCAAAGGAAGAAATCAGAGAGGGAGACAAACAATATGAGATTCTTGACTCAGGGAAACAAAGTGAGTGTTGTGGAAAGGGAGGTGGGTGGGCAGATGGGGTAACTCAGTGATGGGCAATAAGGAGGGCACATGATATGATGAGCAGTCAGTGTTATACACAACTAATGAATCATTGAACATAATATCAAAAACTAATAATGTACTATATGTTGGCTAATTGAATATAATGAAAAAAGAAATAAAAATAAAAATGTAAAGGGCGCCTGGGTGGCTCAGTCGTTAAGCGTCTGCCTTTGGCTCAGGTCATGATCCCAGGGTCCTGGGATCGAGTCCCACATCGGGCTCCCTGCTCGGCAGGAAGCCTGCTTCTCCCTCTCCCACTCCCCCTGCTTGTGTTCCTGCTCTCGCTATCTCTCTCTCTGTCAAATAAATAAATAAAAATCTTTAAAAAAAAAAATAAATAAATAAAAATGTAAAAAAATACAAATAAAAATAAACTACTTAGTTATTGCTTTAAGGAAAGTAGGAAGTAAAAAACACCAGTAAAAATTAGTATATCTATAAAAATCAATAAAAGATTTTGCAAAATGAAAGGACGTAAAGTACAACACAATATACCTAAAATATGGAGGTTGGTGAGTAAAGAATGTCTTCAAACTTAAGCCACCATCAACTTAATATAGAATGTTATATACATAAGACACACACACACACACAGATATATACATATGCTACACACACACACTAATGGTAACAATATATCAAAAATTTTCATCACCGCATGCCATGCTCAGTCTTGTGCCCCCAGCTGCTCTGGTGCATAGACTGCAGCTGCTGTAGTGCACTGGGGAATCCAGCATAGGACTGGCGGCACAGTGAAAGTTTTGCTAACACCATTTCCCTACTCTTAATTTCCCCATTGGGCATGCCCAAGAGAGCTGGCATGGCTGTGTCCCACCAACACAGACAGCAAACACATCCAATAACAATCAGAGTCAGTGCTGATGGCTGCAGGAAAAGTGACACAGATATGACAGGGCATAAACAACACATATTAGATACTCTTCTGTTTTTCCAGGTTCTGGTGAACAGGGGACACTGCACTGCAGGGCACTACAGGACCTTTTCTTCATAAAGTCACCATGTTCAATAGTAGAAGACATAGCTGACTTTCTTAACACAGAGACACAGGAACAGCAAGGAAGACAAAAATGACGAGACAGAGAAATTGATCCCAAATGAAAGAACAAGACAAGGCTATGGCCATAGATCTAAGAAAAACAGATATAAATAATATGCTTGATAGAGAATTTAAAGCAATGGTCATAAGGATACATACTAGACATGAGAAAAGAGTGGAAGACATGAGTGAAATCATTAACACAGAGATGAAGAATAACATAGTAGAGATAAGAGGTTAAATAAATGAAATGAGAAACACACTTGATATAATGAACAACACAATGGAAGACACAGAGGAACAAATTAGTGACCTAAATGACAGTAAAGAAAAGTAATCAAGCTGAACAAAAGAGAAAAAGAACTATGCAAAACAAGAATAGAGCTACAAAACTCAGTGATTCCATCAAACATAATAACATTCATATTATAAAAGTCACAGAAGAAAAAGAAAGAGAAAATAGGGCAGAATATATATTTGAAAAAATAATAGCTGCAAAATTCCCTAATCTGAGGAAGGAAAACAATATCCAAATCCAGGAGTGACAGAGAACTTCCATCACAATCAACAAAAGAAGACCCACAAGACATATTGTAATTAAGTTTAATAATATAGTGATAAATAAAAAAATTCTAAAGGACCAAAACAAAAGAAGACAGTAACTTACAAGAGAAAACCCATGAGGTTAGCTGGAGATCTTTCAGCAGAAACTTAGCATGCCAGAAGAGAGTGACATGATATATTCAAAGTGCTGAATGGGAAAAATCTGCAGCTAAGAGTATTGTTTCCAGCAAGGCTATCACTCAAAATAGAAGGAGAGATAAAGAGTTTCCCAGAAAAATAAAAACTAAAGGAGTTCATGAGCCTTAAAACAGCCCTGCAAACAATATGAAAGGGAACATGTTGAATGGATAGGGAGACCAAGAGTGACAGTAAAAAGAGAAAAAACACAAACAGTAAAAATGAACATTTCTGTACAAAATCAGTTAAGGAACTCACAAAAGATAGAAAATATAACAACATAAACTTAAAACAAGGAGAAGAGGTGTAAAGAATGAGTTCAAACTTATTAACCATCAAATTAATATAGACTTCAATATGTACAAGAGGTTCTATGCAAAGCTAATGGTAGCCATATATCAAAAAACACCAATAATTATGCAAAAAATGAAGAGAAGAAATCCAAATATATCACTAAGGAAAATAAGCATACCATGAAAAAGCAAAAGAAAAGAAAAAATAAGAGAAAATCTTCAAAATCTATGACAAAATAAACAATAAAATGAAAATCCAGATATATCAATAATTATTTTGAATGTAAATGCATGAAATTCTCCAATCAAAAGATACAGGGTGACAGAATGGATAAAAAAGATTCATCTATATGCTCCCCAAAAGAAAGTAATTTTAGACCTAAAGACACCTTCAGATTGAAAGTGAGGGTAGGGGCGCCTGGGTGGCTCAGTCAAGCATCTGCCTTCAGCTCACGTCATGATCTCAGAGTCCTGGGATCAAGCCCCATGTTGGGCACCCTGCTCAGTGGGTAGTCTGCCTCTCTCTCTTCCTCTCTCTCTCTGCCCCTCTGCCCCTGCTCATGCTCTCTCTCTCATATAAATAAAATCTAAAAAAAAAAAAGAAAAAAGAAAAAGAAAGTGAGGGGATGAAGAAACATCTATTATACAAAGGGATTTCAAAAGAAAGCCAGAGTAGGAACACTTATATCAGACAAATAGACTTTAAAACAAAGACTGTGGGACACCTGGGTCACTCAGTCTGTTAAGCATCTGCCTTCGGCTCAGGTAGTGATCCCAGGGTCCTGGGATCGAGTCCTGCATCGGGCTCCCTGCTCCACAGGGAGCCTGCTTCTCCCTCTGCCTCTGCATCTCTCTCCCTGTCTTTCAAGAATGGATAAATAAAATTTAAAATAAATAAATAAATAAAACAAAGACTGTAAGAGGTTACAAAGAAGGACACAATATAATTATAAAGGAGACAATCCAACAAGAAGGTATAACAATTGTAAAAATTATGTACCCAACATAGGAGGACTGAAATATGTACGACAGTTGAAACAGACACAAAGGAACAAATTGATAATAATACAATAACACTGGGAGACTTCAGCTACTCACTTACATCAATGAACAGATGATCTCAACAGAAGAGGAACAAGGAAACAATGGCTTTGAATAACATACTGGACCAGACAGATTTAACAGATATATTCAGAACATTTCATTTGAAAGAGGAAAAAATACACACTCTTTTCAACTGCATATGTAACATTCTCCAGACTAGATCACATATTAGCCCACAAAACAAACCTCAACATATTCAATATCAAAGTCATAACAATCGTTTTTACTGACCAGAACATTACAAAACTAGAAGTCAACCAGAAAAATAAAATCTGAAGAGACCACAAATACATTGCGGTTAAACAACATGCTACTAAGTAATGAAAGGGTCACCAGAAAACAAAGAAGAATTAAATAAGCACATGGAAACACATGAAAATGAAAACAAAGTGGTCCAAAATCATTGGGATGCAGCAAAAGCGGTTCTATGAGGGAAGTTTATAGCAATACAGGCCCACCTCAAGAAACAAGAAAAATCTCAAAAAAACAAGTTAATCTGGAGGGAGTTAAGATGGCAGAGTAGTATGGGAACCCTGAGATTGCCTCATTCCTTGAACATGGCTAGATTAACATCCAATAAATTTGAACACCCAAAATAGATCTGAGGATTAAGAGAACAATCTGCACAATTAGAGAGAATATGGCAGGTACAAGGTGCAGAAATGTGAATTGGGGGAGAATAAAGCTGCAGTGCCACAGAAGGGAAGGAGCCCTTTCCACAGTGTGAGAGGGGAGAGAGAGAAAGAGAGAGGGGTAGAATAATCTTTTTAATATACTGTTGGATCCTATGGGGTAGTATTTTGGTGAAAATTTTTGCATCCATGTTCATCAGAGATATTGGTCTGTCATTCTCCTTTTTGATGGGGTCTTTGGTTTTGGGATCAAGGTAATGCTGGCCTCATAAAATGAGTTTGGAAGTTTTCCTTCCGTTTCTATTTTTTGGAACAGTTTCAGAAGAATAGGTATTAAATCTTCTTTAAATGTTTGGTAGAATTCCCCTGGGAAATAATCTGGCCCTGGGCTCTTGTTTGTTGGGAGATTTTTGATTATTATTTCAATTTCTTTGCTTGTTATGGGTCTGTTCAGGTTTTCTATTTATTCCTGGTTCAGTTTTGGTAGTTTATATGTCTCTAGGAATATATCCATTTCTTACAGATTGTCTAATTTGTTGGCATATAGTTGCTCATAATATGTTCTTTTTTTTTTTTTTTTGCTCATAATATGTTCTTATAATTGTATTTCTCTGGTGCTGGTTGTGATATCTACTCTTTCATTCATTATTTTAGTTATTTGGGTCCTTTCTCTTTCTTTTTGATAAGTCTGGCCAGGGGTTTATCAATCTTATTAATTCTTTGAAAAATCCAGCTCCTAGTTTTGTTGATGTGTTCTACTGTTCTTTGGTTTCTATTTCATTGATTTCTGCTCTGATCTCTATTATTTCTCTTCTCCTGCTGGGTTTAGACTTTATTTGCAGTTCTTTTTCCAGCTCCTTTAGGTGTAGCATTAGGTTGCATTTTTGAGACCTTTCTTATTTCTTGAGAAAGACTTGTATTGCTATATATCTCCCTCTTAGGACAGACTTTGCTATATCCCAAAGATTTTGAACAGTTGTGTTTTCATTTTCATCTGTCTCCATGAATTTTTTTAATTCTTCTTTAATTTCCTGGTTGACCCATTCATTCTACAGTAGGATGCTTTTTAACCTCCATGTATTTGAGTTCTTTCTAAATTTCCTCTTGTGAATTAGTTTGAGTTTCTAAGCATTGTGGTCCAAAAATATGCAGGGAATGATCCCAATCTTTTAGTATTGGTTGAGACCTGATTTGTGACCCAGGATGTAATCTATTCTGGAGAATGTTCCATGAGCTCTAGAGAAGAATGTGTATTCTGTAGTTTAGGATGGAATGTTCTGAATATATCTGTAAAGACCATCTGGTCCAGTGTGCCATTTAAAGCCCTTATTTCCTTCTTGATCTTTTGCTTAGATGATCTGTCCACTTCAGTGAAGATGTTGTTAAAGTCCCCAACCATTATTCCATTATTCTCAGTGTGTTTCTTTGATTTTGGTATTATTTGGCTTATATAATTGACTGCTCCTATGTTAGGGGCATAAATATTTACAATTGTTAGATATTCTTGTTGGATAGACCCTTTAAGTATGATATAGTGTCCTTCCTCGTCTCTTATGAGAGTTTGGTTTAAAATCTAATTTATCTGATATAGGAATTGCCATGCCACCTTTCTTTTGATGTCCATTAACATGATAAATAGTTTTCCACCCCCTCACTTTAAATCTGGAGGTCTCTTGGGGCACCTGGGTGGCTCAGTCATTAAGAGTCAGGCTTTGGCTTGGGTCATGATCCCAAGGTCCTGGGATTGAGCCCTGCACCAGACTCCCTGCTCCACGGGAAGCCTGCTTCTCCCTCTCCCACTCCCCCTGCTTGTTTTCCCTCGCTCACTGTGTTTCTCTCTGTCAAATAAACAAAATCTTAAAAAAAAAATCTGGAGGTGTCTTTAGGTATAAAGTAAGTGTCTTGCAGATAGCATATCGATGGGTATTGTTTTTTTATCCAATCTGATACCCTCTGTCTTTTGATTGGGGCATTTAGCCCATTTACATTCATAGCAACTATTGAAAGATTTGAATTTAGTGCAGTTGTATTGCCTGCAATGTGACTGTTACTGTATAGTGTCTCTGTTCTATTCTGGTCTATGTTAATTTTGGGCTTTCTCTTTGCTTAGAAGACTCCTTTCAATAATTTTGTAGGGCTGGTTTGGTGATCACAAATTATTTTAGTTTCTGTTTGTCCTGGAAGGTTTTTATCTCTCCTTCTATTTTCAATGACAGCCTACCCGGATATGGTATTCTTGGCTGCATATTTTTCTTGTTAAGTGCCCTGAATATATCATGCCAGTCCTTTCTGGCCTGCCAGGTCTCTGTGGATAGGTCTGTTGCCAATCTAATGTTTCTACCATTGTAGGTTACAGACCTCTTGTCCTGAGCTGCTTTCAGGATTTTCTCTTTGTCCCTGAGATTTGTAATTTTTATTATTATATGTCAGGGTGTTGACGTATTTTTATTGATTTTGAGGGGGGTTCTCTGAGCCTCCTGAATTTTGATACCTGTTTCCTTTCCCAAATTAGGGAAGTTGTCCACTATAATTTGCTCCAATATACCTTCTGCCCCTCTCTCTTTTCTTTTTCTGGGATCCCAATTATTCTAATATTGTTTTGCTATATGGTATCACTTATCTCTTGAATTCTGCCCTTGTGATCTAGTAGTTGTTTATCTCTCTTTTCCTCAGCTTCTTTATTTTCCATCATTTGGTCTTCTATATCACTAATTCTCTCTTTTGCCTCATTTATCCTAGCAGTTAGAGCCTCCATTATTGATTGCACCTCATTAATAGCCTTTTTGATTTTGACTTGGTTAGATTTTAGTTCTTTTATTTCTCCAGAAAGGGATTCTCTATTATCTTCTATGCTTTTTTCAAGCCCAGCTACTATCTTTATAATCATCATTCTGAACTCTAGGTCCAACATCTTACTAATGACCGTCTTGATTAGGTCCCTGGCAGTTGGTACTGCCTCTTGTTCTATTTTTTCAGATGAGGTTTTCTATTTTGTTATTTTGTCAAGAGAAGAATAGATGAATGAGAGAACAAAATGTTACAGGGTTAATAATGACCCCAGAGAAATATACATTAATAAATCAGAAGAGACCTGAAACTGGGGGAAAAAGACAAAAGAAAGAAAAAAAAAAGAATATTATCAGGCTGGCGAATAGAACAGAGTTACAAACTAGATTTTGGGTGTATTTTGGTCCATTAGAAGAAACTGCATTCCAAAATTTTAAAGAAAGAAAAACATATATATACAAAAATAAGTTTAAATAAAATGAAGGGATGGAATATGACTGTAAAAATGAAAATTTAAAAAAAAATTTAAAAACGGAATTGATAAGATGTTGGCTGAAAAAAGGAAGAAGAAAAATTTTTTAAAAATGAAAAGAATGTGTTCAGACAGGTGAATAGAACAGAGCCATACAGTAGATTTTGGGTATATTTTAGTCTGTTAGAAAAACTCAAATTTTAAATATTTTCTTTCTTTAAAAATTTTAAGGAAAGAAAAACTTATATATATACAAAAATAAGTTTAAATACATTGAAAGAATGTAATATGATTGTAAAAATGAAAATTAAGAAAGATTTTAAGAAAGGAATTGATGAGATAAGAAGTTGGTTGAGAAAGGACCAAGTGGGATTTATTCCTGGGCTGCAAGTTTAGTTCAACATTCGAAAATCAATCAGTGTGATCTACTACATTAATAAAAGAAAGGACAAGGGCCATATGATACTCTCAATAAATGCAGAAAAAATTATTTGACAAAGTACAGCATCCTTTCTTCATTAAAACTCCTCACAGTGTAAGGATAGAGGGTATATAACTCAATATCATAAAAGCCATCTATGAAAAACCCTCCGCGAATATCATTCTCAATGGGGAAAAATTCCCCTTAGGTCAGGAACATGGTAGGGATGTCCATTATCACCACTG
>NC_138385.1:50006596-50015392 GCF_054177405.1 Leptonychotes weddellii
ATACACCAACAATGAGACAGAAGAAAGAGAAATTAAGGAGTCGATCCCATTTACAATCACACCAAAACCCATAAGATACCTAGGAATAAATCTAAACAAAGAGGCAAAGGATCTGTGCTCAGAAAACTATAGAATACTCATGAAATAAATTGAGGAAGACACAAAGAAATGGAAAAACATCCCATGCTCATGGATTGGAAGAACAAATATTGTGAAAATGTCTATGCTACCTAGAGCAACCTACGAATTCAATGAAATCCTTATGAAAATACTATCAACATTTTTCACAGAGCTGGAACAAACAATCCTAAAATTTGTATGGAACCAGAGAAGATCTCTAATAGCCAGAGGAATGTTGAAAAAGAAAACCAAAGCTGGTGGCATCACAATTCCGGACTTCAAGCTCTATTACAAAGCTGTAATCATCAAGACAGTATGGTACTGGCACAAAAGCAAGCATATAGATCAATGGAATAAAATAGAGAATTCAGAAATGGACTCTCAACTCTGTGGTCAAGTAATCTTCTACAAAGCAGGAAAGAATATCCAATGGAAAAAAAGACAGTCTCTTCAACAAATAGTGTTGAGAAATTGGACAGCCACATGAAGAAAACTGAAATTGGACAATTTCCTTACACCACACACAAAAATAGACTCAAAATGGATGAAAGGCCTAAATGTGAGACAGAAATCCATCAAAATCCTTGAGGAGAAAACAGCCGGCAACCTCTTCGAACTCGGCTGCAGCAACTTCTTCCTGGACACATCGCCAAAGGCAAGGAAAGCAAGGCCAAAAATGAACTATTGGGACTTCATCAAGATAAAAACCTTTTCCACAGCAAAGAAAACAGTCAAAAAAACCAAAAGACAACAAACAGAATGGGAGAAGATATTTGCAAATGACATATCAGATTAAGTGATAGTGTCCAAAATCTATAAAAAACTTATGAAACTCAACACCCAAGGAACAAATAATCCAAGAAATGGGCAGAAGACATGAACAGACATTTCTGCAAAGAAGACATACAAATGGCCAACAGAGACATGAAAAAGTGTTTAACTTCACTCGGCATCAGGGAAATACAAATCAAAACCACAATGAGATACCACCTCACACCAGTCAGAATAGCTAAAGTTAAGAAGTCAGGAAATGACAGATGTTGGCGAGGATGTGGAGAAAGGGGAACCCTCCAACACTGTTGGTGAGAATGCAAGCTGGAAAACAGTATGGAGGTTCCTCAAAAAGTTGAAAATAGAGCTACCCTATGAGCCAGCAATTGCACTACTGGGTATTTACCAAAAGATAAAAATGTAGTAATCTGAAGGGGCACCTGAACCACAATGTTTATAGCAGCAATGTCCACACTAGCCAAATTATAGAAAGAACCCAGATGTCCATCAATAGATGGATGGATAAAGAAGATGTGGCATATATATATACAATGGAATATTATGCAGCCATCAAAAATAAAAGAAATCTTACCATTTGCAATGACGTGGTTGGAACTAGAGGGTATTATGCTAAGAGAAATAAGGGTATCAGAGAAAGACAATTATCATATGATCACTGATATGTGGAATTTGAGAAACAAGACAGAAGATCATAGGGGAAGAGAGGAAAAAATGAAAGAAGAAAAAACCAGAGAATAAGACAAACCATAAGAGACTCTTAATCTCAGGAAACAAACTGAGGGTTGCTGGAGTGGAAGGGGGTGGGAGGGATGGGGTGGCTAGGTGATGGACATTGGGGAGAGTACGTGTTGTGTATTGTGTAAGACTGATGAATCACAGACCTATACCCCTGAAAAAAATAATACTTTATATATTAAAATTAACAAGAAAAAAAGAGAGAGAGAGGGAGAGAGAGCTATGCATTGGGCCCAAGCAAGAAAAACACTTCCTCAAAACCATTGCCTGGTGAGTGGAGAGGAACTGGGTATGACACATTTTTGTAAGCAGTAGAGTTCATATTCTGAGATTTTGGAAATCTGCTCCATTCACTAGAGTCAAGCAGGAGTCGAGACAAGTGGATGTGGCAGTGCTCCTGGGGAGAAGGAGGGCAGAAACCTGGTTTAGGGATCCCATGGGTCACACTGGGAGAGAACGTTCTCCTTCCTGGAGGAAGAGGTTATATTGCCTCTCCAAGGACAAAAGACCTGGTGGGAGCCATTGGGTGGCCATTCATTGGCAGGGATCAGTGGTGTGCACAGAGGGCAGATAAACTGGTCACTGCTTTTCACTGTGCCCCACCAGAAACTCTAAGGACCCACATGGCTATATGACTGCTTTTCTGGGATGAAATGGCACCAGACACAGCATGACAAGGCTCTCTGCCAGAGGAGAGAAGTGGGTCCATGCCATGAAGAATCCTTTAAGATTTGGAGTTTTGTATCCCAGTCACATGTCAGAGATAAAACAAAGGAGAATTATGGAGCCAGGTGTGCCAATGGCCTAGGCAGAGACAGGGGTAAGAGAGGGATCTAACAGAGGCCTGGAACATAGCAGAGGATATCTCACTTTTCTGTGAGGGTTTCCTGAACAATGCAGGCATGAGCACCCCTCTCTGGGGAGGAGAGAGTGGGGTGATGCCATTTTCCCCCACCTACCAACAAGGTTGGATTTCACTAAGCAACACAGCACACTCTGTGGAGGCTGGAGCCCCATACACCAAACCCTGCCCTCTTGCACTCTACAGGTACATCTTTATTAGGACAGGTCTGACTGAGAGCCAGTGCATCAGACCTCTCTCCCAGAAGACCAGCACAAGCCTCCCTGTTACATCAGGTCTACTAATCATATAGTACTCCAAAGTGTCAGCTTCAGTTCTGGTGGAAATATGACCAGGGTTTTTTTTCTTTCCTTTGGAATGAAGCTTATAATTGTTTGTTTCTTTTTTCGTTTCCTTTTCTCTCTCTCTTTTTTTTTAAATAAGGATTCTTTTATTTATTTATTTTTTTCTTCTTGGAATCGGGGTCAACGTTTTTTGTCTGTTTTTGTTGTTGTTATTGTTGTTCCTTTTCCTTTTCTCTTATTGTGGATCAGCCTCTTTTTTTAACTGGGCTTATTTTAACAAACAAATCAAAACAGGTATAGTTAAAAGTCCAAACACTCCCCACTTTAAGCAAGGAGGAACTCTGCAGAGGACTCACCTGTGGGAAAGAACAGCCAAACACAACAGCAGAGTGCACACAGCTTACACCAGAAACACTTCCTGAAACTCCAGGCCCTGGACAGTGTAGGACCCCTTCTTAATATAAGAATAGTATCAGGATCAGGAAATAGAAAAGCCTTCATAACAGAAGACAGAAACCTAGACAAACTTACAAAATGGAGGAATTATCCCCAAAAAAAGATCAAGAAGAAATCACAGCCAGAGATTTACTCAAAACATATATAAACAATATATCTGAACAATAATTTAGAGCAACATTCATAAGAATGCTAGTGGGGCTTGAAAGAAGCAGGGCAGACACCAGAGAAACCCTGGCTTCAGAGATAAAAGGCCTAAGAATAAGTCAGGCCAAAATAAAAAATGCTATAACTGAGATGCAAAACTGAATGGATGTAATCTCAGTGAAGATGGATGAAGCAGAGGACTGAAGGGTGATATAGAAGATAAAATTATGGAAAATAATGAGCTTGAAAGAAGAGAGAAAGAAAACTATTAGATCATGAATGTAGACTTAGGAAACTCAGTGACTCAATAAAATGCAATATTATCCATATCATAGGAATCCCAGAAGAACAAAAGCAGGAAAAAGGAACAGAAGATTTATTTTTGAACAAATTATAGCTGAGAACTTCCATAATCTGTGGAAAGAAACAGGCATTCAAGTCCAAGAGGCAAAAAGGACTCTCCTCAGTATCAACAAAAACAGGTCAACACCAAGGCATATCATAGAACTTGAAATATGCAAAGATAAAGAGAAAATTCTGAAAACAACTCAGGACAGAAAAGTCCATAACTTACAAGGGAAGATACATAAGTTTAGTAGCAGACCCATCCACTGAAACTTGTTAGGCCAGAAGAAAGTGGCATGGTATATTCAATGTGCTAAATGGGAAAAAATATGCAGCCAATAATACTTTATCCAGCAAGGCTGTCACTCAGAATATAATAAAGAGTTTCTAGGACAAGCAAAAACTAAGGAGTTCATGAACACTAGATCAGCTCTGCAAGAAATATTAAAGGGGACCCGTTGAGCAGGAAGAGAGTTTAAAAACAACACAGACTAGAAAGGAATGGAGACAATCTACAGAAACAGGTAATCCAGTGGCATTAAATATATATTTATCAGTGATTACTCTGAACATAATGACCTAAATGCTCCAATCATATGACATATGGTATCAGAATGGATAAAAAAAAAAAAGCCAAAAAAAAAAAAAAAACAAGGTCCACTGATACGCTGCTTACAAGAGACCCATTTTAAACCTCAGACACCTCCTGATTGAAAGTGAGGGGATGGAGAACCATTTTTTTTTTTTTTTGCTAGTGGACATCAAAAAAAAGCTGGAGTAGTCATATTTATATCAGACAAACTAGATATTGAACCAAAGAGTATAATAAGAGATGAAGAAGGGGACAATATCAAAATAAAGGGGTCTATCCAACAAGAGGAACAAATGGTTGTAAATTTAATACCCCAACTTGGGAGCAGCCAAATATATAATCAATTAAAATAAATTTAAAGAAACTCACTAATAAAGATACAATAATAATAGGGGATTTTAGCAGCACACTTACAGCAAGGGACAGATCACCTAAGCAGAAGATCAATTAAGAAACAATAGCTTTGAATGACATACTGGACTGGATGCACTTAACAGATATATTCGGAACATTTAATACTAAAGCAGCAGAATACACATTCTTTTCGAGCGCACATGGAACATTCTCCAAAACAGATCACATACTGGGTCACAAATCAACCCTCAACCAGTACAAAAAGATTAAGATCATACAATGCATATTTTCAGACCACAACACTATGAAACTTGAAGTCAACCACAAGAAAAAATTTGGAAAGATCACAAGAACATGGAGGTTAAAGAACCTCCTACTATACAATGAATGGGTTAACAAGGAAATTAAAAAAATAAATAAATAAAAAAATACATGGAAGCAAAAGAAAATGAAAAAAATGAAAGTCTAAAACCTTGGGATGCAGGAAAGGCAGTCCTAAGAGGGAAGTACATAGCAATATAGTCTTTCCTTAAGAAATAAGAAAAGTCTCAAATATACAACCTAACCTTACACCCAAAGGCCCTGGAAAAAGAACAGCAAATAAAGCCTAGATCCAGCAGGAGAAAGAAAATAATTAAGATTAGAGCAGAAATCAATGATATAGAAATTAAAAAAAAAACAGATCAAATCAACAAAACTAGGAGCTCATTCTTTGAAAGAATTAAAAAACTGATAATCCCCCATCCAAACTTATCAAAAAGAAAGGAGAAAGCACCCAAATAAATAAAATCATGAATGAAAGAGAAGATATCACAACCAACACTGCAGAAATACAAAATATTGTACTTCCAAACTCATTCTATGAGGCCAGCATTACCTTGATTCCAAAACCAGACAAAGACTCCACTGAAAAGAAGAATTACAGACCAACATCTTGGATGAACATGCATAAAGATTCTCAATAAGAAACTAGCATATCAAATGCAAGAGTATATTAAAATAATTATTCACCAAAATCAAGAGGGATTTATTCCAGGGCTGCAGGGAAAGTAAAATATTGAAAAAAATGAATGTGATACACCACATTAATAAAAGAAAGGATAAGAATCATATGATCCTCTGAATAGATGCATAAAAAGCATTTGACAAAATATAGGATCCTTTCTTGATAAAATCCCTCAACAAAGTAGGGATATAAGGAATATACCTCAAAATCATAAAGGTCATATATGAAAAACCCACAGTTAATATCATTCTAAATGGGGAAGGAATGAAGGCTTTTCACTTATGATCAAGAACATGACCCGAATGTCCACTCTCATCACTATAGAAACTTATGAAATAAATTGAAGATGACACAATCAAATAGAAAGACATACCATGCTCATGGACTAGAAGAATATTCTTGAAATGTCTATAGTACCCAAAGTAATGTACGCATTCAATGCAATCCTGATCAAAATAATGCCAGCATTTTGGACAGAGATAAAGCATTCTAAAATTTGTATGGAACCAGAAAAGAACCCTAATAGTCAAAGTAATGGTGAAAAAGAAAATTAAAGATGGAGGCATCACAATTCTGGACTTCAAGCTGAATTACAATGCTGTAATCAAGACAGTATAGTACTGGCACAACAACAGACACAAAGATCAGTGGAACAGAATATAGAATCCAAAAATGGACCCACAACTATATGGTCAACTAATCTTTGACAAAGCAGGAAAGAATATCCAATAGAAAAAAAGACAGTCTCTTCAACAAATGGTATCAGGAAAACTAAACAGCTACATGCAGCAGAATGAAACTGGACCATTCTCTTACATCATACACAAAAATAAATTCAAAATGGATGAAAGAATAAATGGGAGACAGGAAATGATTAAACTCCTAGAGGTGAAGACAAGCAGCAACCTCTTTGACTTTGGCTGTAGCAACATCTACCTAGACATGTCTCCAGAGGCAAGGGAAACAAAAGCGAATAATGAACTATTGAGACTTTGTCAAGATAAAAAGTTTCTGCACAGTGAAGGAAACAATCAACAAAACTAAAATACAACCTATGGCATGGGAGAAGATATTTGCAAATGACATATCCGATAAAGGGTTAGTATCCAAAATCAATAAAGAACTTTTCAACTCAACACCCAAAAATAAATAATCCAGTTAAGAAATAAGCAGAAGCCATGAACAGACATTTTTCCAAAGTAGATGCACAAATGGCTAACAGACACACGAAAAAATGTTCAATATCACTCATCATCAGGGAAATACAAATCAAAACTATAATGAGATATCGCCTCACACCTCTCAGAATGGTTAAAATCCACAACAGAAGGAAACACAGATGTTGGCAAGGATGTAGAGAAAAGGGAACACTTTTGCGCTATTGGTGAGAATGCAAAATGGTGCAGCCACTCTGAAAAACAGTTTGGAGTTTCCTCAGAATGAGAAAAATAGAATTACCCTATTATCCAGCAATAGTACTATGGCGTATTTACACAAAGAACACAAAAATACAAATTTGAAGGGATACATGCACCTTGATGTTTATAACAGCATTATCTACAATAGTCAAATGATGGACACAGCCCAAGTATCCATTGACTGATTAATAGATAAGAATATATATACATATACACACAGTGGACTATTAGCCATAAAAAAGAATGAAATCTTTCCATTTGTAATGAGGTGGACGGAGCTAGAGAGTATTATGCTAAGCAAAATAAGTCAGTCAGAGAAAGACAAATACCATATGATTTCACTCATATGTGGAATTTAAGAAGCAAAAGAAATGAGTAAAGGGAAAGAAAAGAGAGAGAGGCAAACCAGGAAACAGACTCTTAGCTACAGAGAACAAACTAATGGTTAGTAGAGGGGAGGTGGGTGTGGGAATAGTTTAAGTAAGTGATTGGGATTCATGAGTGCACTTGTGATGTGCATTGGATATTGTATGAAGTGTTGAATCACGATATTGTAGAATTTCAATAAAAATAGTAAACTCCCCTATGATTATTGTATTTCTGATATTTCTCCCTTCATTTCTGTTAATATTTGCCTTATATATTTAGATTATTTTATGTTGGGTGCATAAGTATTTACAAATTTTACATTTTTTGTTGGATTGACCCCTTTTGCATTATATAATGAAATTCCTTGCCTCATTTAGTCATTGTCTTAGGCCATTTTTTCCTATGTAACTGTATCTACCCAATCTTCCTTTTGGTTTCTGTTTTCATGGAATATCTTTTATCATCAATTCATTTTCAATTTTTTGACTACATAAAACAGAAGTGAGGTTTTTTTTGTAGACAGTATATAGTTGGATGTTATTATTTTTTTGTGCATTTAGCCACTATTTTTCTTTTGAGTGGAGAATTTAGTCAATTTATATTTAAAGTGATTCTTGATAGATATGGACTTTCTGCCATTTTGTTAATGAGTTTCTGCATTGTAATTCCTTTGTTTCTATATTTTTATCTTGTACCCTTCCTTGTGATTTGATTTTTTAAATTTAATTTTATTATGTTATGTTAATCACCATACATTACATCATTAGTTTTTGATGTAGTGTTCCATGATTCATTGTTTGCGTATAACACCCAGTGGTCCATTCAATACGTGCCCTCTTTAATAACCAATACCAGGCTAACCCATCCCCCCACCCCCTCTCCTCTAGAACCCTGTTTGTTTCTTAGAGTCCATAGTCTCTCATGGTTCATCTCCCCCTCCAATTTCCCCCCTTCATTTTTCCCTTCCTACTTTCTTCCTTTTTTTTTTTTTTTTAACATATAATGTATTATTTGTTTCAGAGGTACAGGTCTGTGATTCAACAGTCTTATACAATTCACAGCGCCTATCAGAGCACATATCCTCTCCAATGTCTATCACCAAGCCACCCCATCCCTCCCACCACCCACTAATCCAGCAACCCTCAGTTTGTTTCCTGAGATTAAGAATTCCTCATATCAGTGAGATCATATGATACCTCAGCCACAGCAACTTCTTCCTAGAAACATCACCAAAGGCAAGGGAAGCAAGGGCAAAAATGAACTATTGGGACCTCATCAAGATAAAAAGCTTTTGCACAACAAAGGAAACAGTCAAC
>NC_138385.1:50015892-50063622 GCF_054177405.1 Leptonychotes weddellii
ATACCATCTCATGCCAGTTAGAATGGCTAAAATTAACAAGTCAGGAAACGACAGATGTTGGCAAGGATGCGGAGAAAGGGGATCCCTCCTACACTATTGGTGGGAATGCAAGCTGGTGCAGCCACTCTGGAAAACAGTATGGAGGTTCCTCAAAAAGTTGAAAAGAGAGCTACCCTATGACCCAGCAATTGCACTAATGGGTATTTACCCCAAAGATACAAATGTAGTGAGCCAAAGGGGTACATGCACCTCAATGTTTATAGCAGCAATGTCCACAATAGTCAAACTATGGAAAGAGCCAAGATGTCCATCAACAGATTAATGGATAAAGAAGAAGTGGTATATATATAGAATGGAATGTTACGCAGTCATCAAAAAATACGAAATCTTGCCATTTGCGACGACGTGGATAGAACTAGAGGGTATTATGCTAAGCGAAATAAGTCAATCAGGGAAAGACATGTATCAATAGGATCCAACAGTACATTAAAAGGATTATTCACCACAACCAAGTGGGATTTATTCCTGGGCTGCAAGGTTGGTTCAACATCTGCAAGTCAGTAAATGTGATAAAATACATTAATAAAAGAAAGAACAAGAACCATATGATCCTCTCAATAGATGCAGAAAAAGTATTTGGCAAAGTACAGCATCCTTTCTTGATCAAAACTCTTCAGAGTGATTTGATTTTCAATAGTGTTTTGCTCATATTTATTTCTCTTCATCCTTTGTGTATCTATTATAGGTGTTTGCTTTGTGGTGACATTGAGGTTTACACAAAATATCTTATATTTATAATAGTGTATTTTAAGTTGATAACAACTTAAATTTGAATGCATTCTAAAGCTCTTAGTTTTTACACTCCATCATGCTTTATGTTTTTAATATCAGAATTTACATGTTTTATCTTGTGTATACATTAATAAATTTGTTTTTAATAGCTATTTTTCTACTGTTGTCTTTTTACTTTTACACTAGATTTATAAATGATCAACCCTCTGCCATTACATCAAATTATTCTGAATTAAGCTTTATATTTATCCTTAACAGAAAAATTAATATTTTCATAAAGTTTTTAAAATATAATTAGCGTTCTTTCATTTTAGTTAAAGCCCCATTAACATCCCTTGTAAGCCTGTTTACTGGTACTGAACTTTTTTTCATTTCTGAGTATTCATTCTGAATACTCCCTGTTGGCTTCATTAACAGGTTTGTTTGTTTGTTTGTTTGTTTCAGCACTTTGAATATATCTTGCCCCTTTCTTCTGGCCTGAAATGTTTCTGTTGAAAAATCTGCTCATGGTCTTATGTGGGTTTCCTTGTATGTAACAAGTTGTTTTTCCTCTTACTGTTTTTAAAACTCTCTCCTTGTCTTTGTATTTGACAATTTTATATCATTTATATATATATATATATATATAGAGAGAGAGAGAGAGAGAGAGAGAGAGAGACTACTACTCAACCATAAATAAGAATGAATTCTTGCCTTTACAGCAACATGAATGGATCCAGATAGATTAATGTTAAGTGAAATAAGCCAGTCATAGAAAGACAAATACCATATCATTTTCCTCATATGTGGAATAAGAAACAAAAACAGTGAGAAAAGAAAAAAAAAAGACAAACCTAAAAACAGAGTCTTAACTACAGTGAAAAAATTGATGGTTATCAGAAGGGATGTGGGTGGAAAAGATGGGTAAAATAAGTGTAGGGGATTAAGAGCACACTTGTCTTGATGAGCACTGAGTAATATAAGGAACTGTTGAATCACTATATTGTACACCTGAAACTAATATAACACTGCATGTTATCAATACCAGAATTTAAAAAAAAAAAAAAAAAGATCTCCTTGAGCACACACCCTAAACCTGGAACACCAGATGTGCACAAACTCCTTTTCAGAAGATACCAGTGACCTGGATCAAGACAAAGGAAAAACGTGAAGTTTGTTCTCACTGGGCTCCACAGTCTCTAGGGAGTATTGAAGTCAGCCCCATGACATGTGTCAGTTAGAAACCTGCCTCTCAGGTAACAGCTAATAAGATAAGCAAATCAGTCTTTTCCATGACAAGATGGGGCTTTTCAATCTGGCACTTCTATTGAGCCCTGGGAGTTTAACCATGATGAGCCTGGTGAGCCCTTTAAAAATTCTTAAGTCACCTTAACTGGACTTTAATTTTTCAAGTAAATTTTTGTTGTGGAAGAAATAAATTACATAAGTATGCCTTAATTCTTAAAGATAGAGATTAAAAATGGTATGGTGACATATGACTCATAATAATTAAGACATGCTATAAACAGCTCAACACTCATAATTACACTACAAAAAATACCTTAATCTGTTTAATAATTGCATATGACACAATTGCCAGGTTTTTTTTATTTGGAATTTTTAACCAAATACAACTTCAGTTTTAAATTGGTAGCTTTGGAAACATTAAATATTAATTTTGTTTCAAAAAATAGTACATAAAAGAAAGCCAAATAACCATGTGGCTATAAAAATATCCCATTTTAATGACTTCAGAGTAAATAAATGCGGGGCATATGAAAAAATATCCCTCAAAAATATTACATGTGGACTGACAAATGAAGGGCAAATTCAGTGATCTTTTAAAATATATTTTGGTTTATTTTAAACTCAAAATTTACATATAGCTCAGTATGTAGCAAAGTCTACAAACCTAACAATTTCAGTTCACTTAATTATTTATTGAGTAGATAATGTGGTGCCAGATACTGTGATAATGGCTGATGTTCCAAATATGATGAAGGTTCAGTTTTTACCTTGTGGGGTGAAATATAAATTAGGGTAGATTTGGGAGGACTGAAAGCAAAAGCCTACTTTTGGACTGAGAAGCCAAATAGGAAATATCAAGTAGACACACAGTTTCATATATGAATTTGGTTTTCAGAAGCCTGAGCTAAAAATAAAATTTGAAATTTATCAGTGTTTGGGTAGTACTTAAAGTAATGGCAATCAATGACATCACCCATGATGAAATTTTCGACAGTGATTAGAGATTCTAGAGTTTAGTCCTGAGGAATAGCAATATTTAGAATTTTGGTAGGAAATGAGGAGTCAAAGAAAAGAAAACGTAGAAACATCTTGTTCCAGAAGCAAAGTTTAAAAAAAAATGTTTTCTTAATAGGAGGATTGCGCTAAATGCTGTGAAGTCAAACAACATATGAACAGATGTGTGTTTTTTAGATTTGGCAATAATGAGGTTGTTAATGATTTTGATGATGATAGTTTTGGTAAAATGGTAGAGACGAAATCATTTTGGAAGTGGGATGTATAGTTACATAGAAAGTTGCAGACTGGTTAAAATATTTGTAGACGACTTTAAAAATATATTATTGGAATATAGTTGATATACAATGTTATATTAATTTCAGGTGCACAACATAATGATTTGACAAATCTACATTATGCTGTGCTCACCACCATAGCTATAGTTACCATCTATCACCATACATAGTTATTACAATATTATTGACTATATTCCTTATGCAGGCATTACAGAAAAGTGGTGTTGTGTCAATTGTGGGCTTTTAAAAGATGGGAGATATTAAAGCACATTTGTATACTGATATGAATATCCCATAGAGGAGAAGCAATTGATGGTGTAGGAGACACAGAACATCATCCACACACTCAACAAATATTGAACCACTATTTAATATTAGTTTATAATCTATGTACAAAGTATATATCAGTGAACAACAGAGTTCTTGTTTCACATAGATTACATTTTAGTAAATACTTTTCAAAAATACCATTAGAAGGCAAAATAGATTAGCCTTTGAGAGGAACACAAGATAGGTCATGAAGAGTATTCTTGCATGCTATCCCAAGGAACTTAAATTTTTCCCATAGGCTCTCAAGAGCTTTGAGGAATTTCAATTAAGGAGGTTATCTGGTCAGATTTATGTTTTACTAAGATCACTCTAGTGTCAGTGTTAACAGATGGGAATGAGTTAAGAATGGATGTAGAAGGAATAGTAGGAAGCTAAAGTAATAGTTCAAAAGAGTGATAATGTGGACTTGAAATAGGGCAGTTGTTTAAAGGATAGACTCAAAAGATTGTATATTCATAAAATATAATGAGGGGTTTACTATCTGCATCATATCAAATATGAGACAACTGTAAAATGGAGATAATATCTTCCTCATGGAAATATCATGAGAAATAAGATAGTATATGCAAAGTGCTTAGCACAATACCTGGCACATAGTAAAGCATACTATTAGTAACTATTACAGTTCAGGAATGCTCATAAAATATTTTTTGACACTAAGTAAATAAAAATTAAAAAATAAAATGACCTAACAAGATAGTCTTACTTATGTCTCCCATCACTTGCACCTTTAGAACAGCACCTTTGCAAAATAAAATCCTTTTAACTAGACAGACATTACATACAAAACAATCCCTTGCATAAATGTGACTAAAAGTTAATGAAGATAGAAGATAAGAAAAAAAAAGTATAGGTTTCAAGGTTTACTGTGATGCTGAAGTAGAGAATTCAGTGTGCTGCTTTCTTTAGTCATTTTGACATTTTCATAGTAATAAATTTATTTGAAGATATATTAGCACCATTAATTGCAGAACTTATTATCATTGGAAAAAAAGTCTTTAATTTTATAGCAAAATGTTATCAGTTCATGGCTCAGAAAATCATATTGTAATAATAACATTTCTCTCTTAAAGTTAATGTAAATAGTATTCTAGCACGAAATGGTACCTATTAGGTATATGCTGGTAGCTCCATTACAAGATGTATAAAAATAGCTGATGTTCATAAATTTGGTAAGTGATTAAAGGAAGGTTTAATTTACTGAGCTGTCCTTGCTGGCTGAATGGTGACGGCCACTGTGCTGTGTTTCAAGTGAAAATTCCTTGTCGTCTGGCTAGGATTCTGTCTCAGATGAAGAGCAATAGAGTAGTCCAAAGTTCCAAGAAGGGTTCATTCTGTAGTGAAGGAAGTTTCCATCCAGGTGAAAATATTCTGGGAGGCATGTCTTTAGGTTGGTAAGAATTTGAGATTTTTTATTTCAATTGAGTTGCAAAATTTTCAAATTTAAAAACCACTAATAAGGATAATTAATCATTTTACATGAAATTTTACTTACATTCTAGTTAGTTAACATATAGTGCAATATTGGTTCCAGGAGTAGAATTTGGTGATTCACCATTTACATACACACCCAGTGCTCATCACAGTAAGTGCAGTCCTTAATACCCATCACCTATTTAGCCCATCCCCCACCCACCACCCCTCCAGCAACCTTCAGTTTGTTCTCTATAGTTAAGAGTCTCCTTTGGGGGGCGCCTGGGTGGCTCAGTTGGTTAAGTGACTGCCTTCGGCTCAGGTCATGATCCCAGAGTCCTGGGATCGAGCCCTGCATTGGGCTCCCTGCTCAGCGGGAAGCCTGCTTCTCCCTCTCCCACTCCCCCTGCTTGTGTTCCTTCTCTGGCTGTGTCTCTCTCTGTCAAATAAATAAATAATATCTTTAAAAAAAATAAAAGGCAAATTACAAAACATCAAGTCAAATGAAAAGAAAAACACAAGAAACCAAAATTAATGGACTGCACCAAAAGCAGTTGCAAGATAGAAATTTATAACTAAATGCATACATGAAAAAATGAAAATAAGTAAACTACACTTTAAGAAACTAGAAAAGCAAGAGAAAACTAAGCCTAAAGCTAGCACAAATAAATATTAAGAGTACACTTATCTTGATGAGCACTGAGTAATATATGAAATTGTTGAATCAGTATATTGTATATCTGAAATTAATACAGGACTGTATGTTAACTACACTGGAATCAAAAGAAGAAAAGAAAAAGAAAAAAAAATAAAGATTAGGACTTTTTTTTTTTAATAGAGAAATAAAAATCAGTAGAGACAATCAACATAATCAGGAGCTATTTTTATTTTCTTCAATGGCCAAGAAAAATGACAAACTCTTATCTAGATTGAATTAAAAAGAGAGAGAGGAAACTCAATTAAAATCTACAATGAAAGTAGGGGTATTGTGAACAATTTTGTAGAATTTAAAAAAGGATTAACAAAAGAAATATGGACTATGTTATGCCAAGTTGGATCACCTAAATGAAATGGAAAACTTCTTATAATAATATAACATTTGAATACTCTCCAGCTCCATGTCATTGCAAATGGCAAGATTTCATTCCTTTTTATGGCTGAGTAATATTCCATTATATACCACTTCTTTATCCATGCATCAGTGGATAGGTATTTGGGCTCTTTCAATAATTTGGCTCTTGTTGATAATGCTGCTTATAAGCATTGGGGTGCATGTGTCCCTTCGAATTAGTATTTTTGTATCCTTAAGGTAAATACTTAGTAGTGCAATTGCTGGATCATAGGGTATTTTTATTTGTATTTTTGAGGAACCTCCATACTATTTTCCAGAGTGGCTAAACCAGTTTTCATTCACACCAACAGGGCAAGAGGGTTCCCCTTTCTCTGCATCCTCACCAATACCTGTTTTTTCCTATGTTATTAATTTTACCCATTCTGACAAGTGTGAGGTGATATTTCACTTTGATTTGTTTCTCCTTTTTTGTTTTGATTTGTATTTCCCTGATGATGAGTAATGTTAAGCATCCTGTCATGTGTCTGTTAGCCATCTGTATGTCTTTGGAAAAATGTCTGAGCATGTATGTCTTCTACCCATTTTTAACTGCATTATTTGTTTTTTGGGGGGTTGAGATTTAGAAGTTCTTTGTATATTTTGGATAATAACTTTATCAGTTATGATATTTGTAAATATTTTCTCCCATTCCAAAGGTTGCCTTTTAGTTTTCTTGATTGTTTCCTTTGCTGTGCAGAAGGTTTTTATCTTCATGAAGTCCAATAGTTTATTTTAGCTTTTGTTTACTTTGCCTCAGGAGACATATTACTAAGAAGTTCCTATGACTGCTGTCAAAGAAGTTACTGCCTGTGTTTTCCTCTAGGATTTTGATGGTTCATTTAGGTCTTTCATCCATTTTGAATTATTTTTTTGTGTGTATATGGTGTAAGAAAGTGGTCCAGTTTCATTCTTTTGCATGTTGCTGTCCAGCTTTCCCAACACCATTTGTTGAAGAGACTGTATTTTTCCACTGGATATTCTTTCTTGCTTTATCAAAGATTAGTTGACCATATAGTTGTGGGTACATTTCTTGGTTTTCTATCCTGTTCCATTGATCTATGTGTCTGTTTTTGTACCAATACCATACTCTTTTGATGATAGGGCTTTGTAATATAACTTGAAATCCAGAGTTGTGATGCTTCCAGCTTTGCTTTTCTTTTTCAAGATTGCGTTTCAAGATTGGGAACTTTTGTGGATCCATACAAATTTTAGGATTCTTGGTTCTAGCTTTGTGAAAAATGCTGGTGGTGGTTTGATAGGGATTGCATTAAATGTGTAGATTACTTTGGATAATATAGTCATTTTAACAAGATTTGTTCTTCAAATCCATGAGCACAGAATATTTTTTCCATTTCTTTGTGCCATCTTCAGTTTCTTTCATAAGTGTTCTATAGTTTTCAGAGTACAGATCTTTTACCTCTATTTGGTTTATTCTTAGGTATCTTATGATTTTTGGTGCAATTGTAAATGGGACTGATTCCTTGATTTCTCTTTCTGCTGCTTCATTATTGGTATATAGAAATACAACAGATTTCTGTACATTGATTGCATATCATGTGACTTTATTGAATTTGTTTTCAGTTCTAGCAATTTTTTGGTGGAATATTTAGTGATTTCTACATAGAGTATCATGTTGTCTGCAAAGAGTGAAAATTTGACTTCTTCCTTGCCAATTTGGATGTCTTTTACTTTTTTTGTTTTCTGACCACTGTAGCTAGGACTTCCAGTACTATATTAAATAACAGTGTTGATAGTGGACATCCCTGTCTTGTTCCTGACCATGGGGAAAAGCTCTGTTTTTCCCCATTGAGGTTGATAATTTCTGTGGGTTTTTCATATATGGGCTTTATGATATTGAGGTATGTTACCTCTATCCCCACTTTGTTGAGTTCTTTTTAATTTTTTTTTTTATCATGAATGGATGATGTACTTTGTCAAATGCTTTTTCTGCATCTACTGAGAGGGTCATATGGTTCTTATCCTTTCTTTTATTGGTGTATCACATTGACTGATTTGCAAATATTAAGCACACGTGCAGCCCAGGAATAAATCCTACTTGATCATGGTAAATGATTCTTTTAATGTACCTTTGGATACAATTTGCTAATGTTTTATTGAGAATTTTTTTCATTTGTGTTCATTAGGGTTATTGGCATGTAGTTCTCTTTTTCAAAGTGAACTTTTTGTCTGGTTTTGGAATCAGTGTAATGCTGGACTCATAAAATGAGTTTGGAGTTTTTCTTTCCATTTCTATTTTTTTAGAATAGTTTGAGAAGAATAAGTATTAACTGTTCTTTAAATGTTTGGTAGTTTCACCTGTGAAACCATCTGGTTCTGAACTTTTGTTTGTTGGGAGAGTGATTACTGATTCAACTTCCCAGCTGGCTATAGGTCAGTTAAGTTTTCTATTTCTTCCTGTTTCAGTTTTGGTACTTTATATTTTTCTAAGGATTTATCCATTTCTCCCAAATTGCCCAATTTTTGGCATATAATTTTTAATATCATCATCTTAAAATTGTTTGTATTTCTGTTCTGTTGATTGTTATTTCTCCTCTCTCATTTGTGATTTCACTTATTTGGGTTATTTCTCTTTTCTTTCTGATAAACCTGGCTAAGTGTTTATCAATTTTATTATTTCTTTCAAAGAACCAGCTCCTGCTTTCATTGATCTCTTCTATTTTTATTGTTGTTACTTTTTCTATATCATTTATTTTTGCTCTAATCTTTATTATTTCTCTTCTTCTGCTGGCTTTATGCTTCATTTGTTGTTCTTTTTCTAGCTCCTTTTGGTGTAAGTTTAGGTTTTTTATTTGAGACTTTTCTTGCTTCTTGAGGTAGCCATGTATTTCTCCAGCCTTCCCTCTTAGGACTGCTTTTGCTGCATCGAGAAGGTTTTGGACTCTCAGGTTTTCATTTTCATTTGTTTCCATTTTGTTGTTTTTTTAAATTTCTTCTATGATTTCCTGATTGACACATTCACTCTTTAGTAGTGTGTTATTTTTTTTTTAAAAAAGATTTCATTTATTTATTTGATAGAAAGAGAAAGAGAGTATAAGAAGGCAGAGTGGCAGGCAAAGGGAGAAAGAGAAGCAGGTCCCCCAACCCCGAGCTGGGAGCCTGACACAGGGCCTGATCCCAGGACCCTGGGATCATGACCCAAGCCAAAGACAGATGTCGAACTGACTGAGCCACCCAGGCACCCCTAGTATAACGTTCTTTAACCTCCATGTATTTGTGGTATTTTCCATTTTTTTCTTGTGGTCGACTTCAAGTTTCATAGTGATTTGGTAATAACATGCATCATATTATCTCAGTCTTTTTGTACTTATTGAGGCCTGCTATGTGACCTATTATGTGATCTATTCTGGAGAATGTCCCATGTACACTTGAATGGAATGTGTATTCTGTTGCGTTAGATGAAATGTTCTGAATATATCTATTATGTCCATCTGATCCAGTATGTTATTCAAAGCCATTTTTTCCTTGTTGACTTTCTGCTTATATGGTCTGTCTATTGATGTATGTGGAGTTTTAAATTCCCTTACTATTATTGTATTATTATCAATGATTTCCTTTATGTTTGCAATTAATTGTTTTATATATGTGTGTGCTCCCATGTTGGGTGCATAAATATTTACATTTGATAGATCTTCTTTTTGGATACTCCCTTTTATTATGATATAGTGTCCTTCTTCATTTCTTATTACAGTCTTTAGTTTGAAATCTAGTTTGTCTAAGTATTGTTATTCAGGCTTTCTTTTGATGCCAATTTGCATGATACATATTTCTCCATACTTTCACTTTCAATCAGCAGGTGTTTTTAGGTCTAAAATGAATCTACTCTAGGCAGCATATAGATGGGTCATGGTTTTTAATCCATTCTGACACCCTGTATCTTTTGATTGGAGCATTTAGTTCATTTATATTCAGAATGATTATTGCTAGATACGTATTTAGTACCATTTTGTTACTTGTTTTGACATTGTTTCTGGATATTTTCTCTGTTCCTTTCCAGTTTTTATTGCTTTTGGTCTTTCTCACTCAAAGAGTCCCCTTAAAATTTCTTGCATGGCTGGCTTAGTGGTCACAAACTTCTTTTGTTTTTGTTCATCTGGGAAACTATCTTTCCTTCTATTCTGAAAGGTAAATGCTGTATGTTCTCACTCATATATGGAATTTAAGAAAGAAAACAGGTGGACATATGAGAAGTGGGGGAAAAAGATAGAGGGAAATAAACCATAAGACACTTTAACAATAGAGAAAAAACTGAGGGTTGATGGAGGGAGGTGAATGGGGGGATGGGCTAGATGGGTGAAGGGTATTAAGGGGAGCACTTGTTTTGATGAGCACAGGGTGTTGTATGTAAATGATGAATCACCGAATTCTACTCCAGAAACCACTATTGCACTGTATGTTAACTAAGTAAAATTTAAATTAAAAAAAAAAAAAGTAGACCAAAGCACACCTTGTTAATACTGAACACAATCAGGCCAGGGACCAGTCAGTGCCCACATCAAGCAAAGAGAGCCTCTGCAGACAACTGGCCTGAAGGATACAGAAGCCAAATCACAACAACAGAGTGCACATAGCACACTCTAGAGACACTCCCTGAAGTGCCAGGCCCTGAGCACTACACCATGTCTTCTTTATAAGGCTATTACTTTCAGGAGCAGAGGACATAACTGGATTTTCTAATGTAGAGAACAAGGCAGAGAATTAGAAAATTGTGAAGATGGAGGAATTTATCCTAAATGAAAGAACAAGATAAGGCCATGGCCAGAGATCTAAGCAAAACCAACATAAATAACATGCCTGATGGAGAATTTAAAGCAACAATTATAAGGATACTCACTGGGATTGATAAAAGAATAGACATGAGGGAGACACTTACCACAGAGATAAAAGAATTTAAAAAAGAATCAATCAGAGATTAAGGGTGCAATAAATGAGATTGTAAAAAAGCTTGATGTAATGAACAGCAAGCTGGAAAAGCAGAGGAATGAATTAGTGACCTAAAAGACAAAATAATGAAAAATAATGAAGCTGAACAAAAGAAAGATAGAGAGCAACCCTGTCAGGACCACTCTCACTCTTCAGAGCTTTTTCTGTATCTTCACTTAATAAACTTCTATTGCTTTACTCGAGAGAGAGAGAGAGAGAGAGAGAGAGAATCATGCAACACGAGAATAGACTTAGAGTGACTCCATCAAACTTGTTAACATTTGTATTATAGGAGTCCCTGAAGTAGAAGAAAAGAGAAAAAGGAACAGAAAATCTATTTGAAGAAATAATAGGCAGGGCGCCTGGGTGGCTCAGTTGGTTAAGCAACTGCCTTTGGCTCAGGTCATGATCCTGGAGTCCCAGGATCGAGTCCCGCATCGGGCTCCCTGCTCGGCAGGGAGTCTGCTTCTCCCTCTGACCCTCCTCCCTCTCATGCTCTCTGTCTCTCATTCTCTCTCTCTCAAATAAATAAATAAAATCTTTAAAAAAAAAATAATAGGCAAAAATATCACTAATCTGGGGAAGGAGCAGACATCTAGATTCAAGAGGCACAGAATCTCCCATCAAAATCAATAAGGCCAGGCCAACACCAAGACATATTGTAATTACATTTGCAAAATATACTGATAAAGAAAAAAATCTTAAAAGCAGTAAGACAAAAGAAGTCCTTACATTACAAGGTAAGACCCATAAGGCTAGCTGGAGATTTCTCAACAGAAAATAGGCAAGGCAGAATGGAGTGGCATGATACATTCAAAATGTTGAATGGGAAAGTTTGCAGCCAAGATTACACTATCCAGGGGTGCCTGAGTGGCTCAGTCATTAAGCGTCTGCCTTCGGCTCAGGTCATGGTCCCAGGGTCCTGAGATCAAGCCCCACATCGGGCTCCCTGCTTGGCGGGAAGCCTCCTTCTCCCTCTCTCACTCCCCCCGCTTGTGTTCCTTCTCTCGCTATGTCTCTATCTGTCAAATAAATAAATAAAATCTTAAAAAAAAAAGAATGCATTATCCAGCAAGGCTGTCATTCAGAATAGAAGGAGAGACAGTTTCCCAGACAAACAAAAACTAAAGGAGTTTGTGACCACTAAACTAGCACTACAAGAAATATTAAAGGGGACTATGAGTGCAAAGGGAAGACCAAAAGTGAAAAAGAAAAGAAAGGATCAGATAAAATTTCATGAAGTAATGAAAAAACAAGTAATAAAATTGCAAAAAAATACATATCTCTCACTAATTACTCTGAATGTCAATGGATTAAAAAGCTACAATCAAAAGATGTAGGGTGTCAGAATGGATAAAAATAGAAGAGACGTCTGTATGTTGCCTACAATAGACTCATTTTAGACCTAAATACACCTGCAGAATGAAAGTAAGGGAATGGAGAAACATTTCTCAAGCAAATGGATGTCCAAAGAAAGCTGGAGTACCAATACTTACATCAGAAAAATGAGACTTGAAAATAAAGACTGTGGGGCACCTGGGTGGCTCAGTCTGTTAAGCATCTGCCTTCGGCTCAGGTCATGATCCCAGAGTCCTGGGATCGAGCCCCAGGTCAGGCTCCCTGCTCAGCGGGAGCCTGCTTCTCCCTCTCCTCCCTGCTTGTGCTCTCTCTTGCTATCTCTGCCACTATCTCACTCAAATAAATTTTAAAAATCTTTAAAAAAAGTAAAATAAAATAAAATGCCACCTCTACCAATACTAAATTAAAAAAAAAGAAAGATTGTAACAAGAGATAAAGAAAGGCACTATATCATAATAAGAGGGACAATCCAACAAGAAGATATCACAGTTTTAAATAATTAAGTCTCCAATATGAGAGCGCCAAAATATAAAAAGGAAATAATAATAAACATAAAGGAATTAATTGATAATAATAAAATAATAATAGAGTACTTTAACACATGACTTACATCAATGGACAGATCATCTAAACCGAAAATAAACAAGGAAACAATGACTTTGAATGACACACTGTACCAGGTGGATTTAACAGATGTATTCAGGACATTTGATCCCAAAATAGCAGAATGCATATTCTTTTTAAGTGCACATGGGATATTCTACAGAATAGATCACAAATTAGTTCACAAACAGGCATGAGCACATACAAAAGTTGAAATCAGACTATGTAACTTTTCTGACCACAACATTTTGAAACTAGAAGTCAACCATAAGAAAAAATGTGGAAAGACCACAAATACATGGAGGTTAAACAACATGTTACTAAACAATGAATGGGTCAACCAGAAAATCAAAGAAATTCAAAATTAAATGGAAAGAAATGAAAATAAAAACACAGTGTTCCAGTAAATTTAGCATACAGCAAATGTCATCCTAAGAGGGATGTATATGGCAATACAGGCCTGCCTTAAGAAGCAAGAAAAGTGTCAAATAAAAAACCTAACCTTACACCTTAGGGAGCTAAAGAAAGAAAAATAAATGAGCCCTCAAACCAAGCATAAGGAAGGAAATAATAAAAATTAGAGCAGAAACAAATGATATGAAAACAAACAAACAAACAAATGGACAAACCAACAATAGAGCGGATCAATAAAACTTGGAGCTGATTCTTTAAAAAATAATAAAAATATTCATAAAGTTCAGTCAGACTTACCGAAAAGAAAAGAGAAAGAACCCAAATGAACAAAATCACATATGAGAAAAGAGAAATATCAACCCACACATCAGAAATACAAACAATTATAAAAGAGTATCATGAAAAACTATATGCCAACAAATTGGACTACCTGGAAGAAATGGATAAATTCCTACAGACATATAAGCTACCAAAACTGGAACAGGAAGAAATAGAAAACTTGAACAGAACAAGAACCAGCAAAGAAATTGAATCAGAAATCAAAAATCTCCCAACAAACAAAAGTCCAGGCCAGATGGCTTCACAGGCAAAATCTACCAAACATTTAAAGAAGAGTTAATACCTATTCTGCTCAAACTATTAAAAAAAATACAAATGGCAGGAAAACTTCCAAATGCATTCTATGAGGCCAGAATTACACTGATAACAAAAACAGATAAAGACTCCACTTAAAAAGAGAAGTAGAGGCCAATGTCCTTGATGAACTTGGATGAAAAAATTCTCAATAAAATATTAGAAAACCAAATCCAACAATAAATTTTAAAAAAACATTCAAGTCGGATTTATTCTGGTTTGCAAAGGTTGTTCAATATTCACAAATCAATCAATGTGATGCACCACATTAATAAAAGAAAGGATAAAAACCATATGATCCTCTCATTAGACATAGAAAAAAAATTTGACTAAATACAACATCCATTCATGATAAAAACCCTCAGCAAATTAGGGGTAGAGGGAACATACCTCAACATAATAAAGACTGCATATGAAAAACCCACAGCTAATGTCATTGTCAATGGGGAAAATCTGAGAGCTTTTCTTCTACTTTCAGGAACAAGACAGGAATGTGCACTCTCACTACTGTTATGTAGCATAGTATTGGAATTCCTAGCCACAGCAGTTAGAAAACAAAAGTAAATAAAATGCATACAAATCAGCAGGAAGAAATAAAACTTCCATTATTTGCCAATAACACGATACTCCAGATAGAAAATCCAAGACTCCACCAAAAAACTGCTAGAACAGATAAACAAACTCTGTAAAGTTGCAGGACAGAAAATCAATGTGCAGAAATTTGTTGCATTTCTATACACCAATAATGAAGCATCAGAAGCAGAAATTAGGTAATGAGTCCCATTTACAACTGCGGCAAAAACCATAAGATACCTAGGAAAAAACCTAACCAAATTGGTGAAAGACCTATACTCTGAACTATAAAACACTGATGAAAAAATTGAAGACACAAAGGAATGGAAAGCTATTCTATGCTCATGGTTTGGAAGAACAAATACTTTTAAAATGTCTGTATTACCCAAAGCAATATACAGAGTTAATGCAATCCTTATCAAAATACCAACAGTGTTTTTCACAGAACTAGAGCAAACAATCCTAAAACTTGTATGGAACCACAAAAGACCTCAAATAGCCAAAGGAATTCTGAAAAAGAAAGCAAAGCTGGAGTCATCACAATTCTGGACTTCAAGTTATATTACAAAGCTGTAGTGATCAAAACAGTATTGTAATGGCACAAATTGACATGTACATCAATGGATCAGAATAGAAAACCCAGAAATGAGCCAATACCTATAGGGTCAATTAATCTTTGACAAAACAGTAAGGAATATCTGATGGGGGGGGGGAAACAAAAACAGTCTCTTCAACACATGGTATTGGGAAAACTGGACAGTAACATGCAAAACAAAGAAATTTGACCACTTTCTCACACCAAACTTAAATATAAATTCAAAATGGATTGAAAACCTTAACATGAGACCTGAATCCATCAAAATTCTGGAGGAGAACACAGGCAGTATCCTCTCTGACATCAGCCTTAGCAAATTCTTACTAAATATTACTCCTGATTCGAGGGGAACAAAAGCAAAAATAAACAATTGGGACTTCACCAAAATAAAATGCTTCTGCATAGCAAAGGAAACAATCAACCTAAAAGGCAACCTGTGGAATGGGAGAAGATATTTGTAAATTACATATCGGATAAGGGTTAATATCCAAAATATACAAAAAACTTACTAAACTTAACACCCCCAAAAAATAATTCAGTGTAAAAATGGTCAGAAGACATGTATAGACATTTTTCCAAAGAAGACATACAGATGGCCAACAGCTATATGAAACAATGCTCAATATCACTCATCAGGGAAATACAAACCAAAACTATGATGAGATATCGCCTCACACCTGTCAGAATGGCTAAAATCAACAACACAAGAAAGAACAAGTGTTGGAGAGGATGTAGACAAAATGGAAACATTGTGCACTGTTGGTAAGAATGCAAACTGATGCACCCACTCTGGAAAACAGTATGGAGATTCTCTAAAAAGTTAAAAATAGAGCTCTGCCCTACTATTTAGCAATTGTACTACTACGTATTTACCCAAATGTACAAAAACACTAATCCAAAGGGTACATGCACCCTAATGTTTATTGCAGCATTATCTACAAAATCCAAATTATGGATGCAGCCCAAGTATCTATCCACTGATGAATGGATAAAGATATATATACATACACACACACACACACACACACAGAGTAGCATATTACTCAGCCATAAACAAGAATGAAATCTTGCCATCTTCAAAAACATGGATGAAGCTAGAGAGTAGTATGCTAAGTGAAATAAGTCAGTCAGAGAAAGACAAATGCTATATGATTTCACTCATATGTGGAATTTAAGAAACAAAACAAACAAGCAAAGGGAAAAAAAGAGAGAGAGGCAAATGAAGGAACAGACTCTTAACTATAGGGAATAAACTGATCTTTCCCAGAGGGGAGGTGGGTGGGGAGATGAGTCAAATAGTTGATGGGTACTAAGTAGTCCACTTGTTGTGATAAGCACCAGATGTTGTATGGAAGTGTATATTGTACACCTGAAAGTAATACTACACTGTATGCTAACTAACTGAAATTTAAATATTAACAAAAAAATAAAAGTTGAACAAATAAAAAGATCAATTTCACTCAGGCTAATTTCCATAAGGAGAACAACCAATATCTGAAAATTAAAATGTCTCACTTGAGTGGTTTTGCTTTGATTTTTATAAGGAAAGCAGAAAAGTTATAGATGGAGTGATTTAGTGTTGAGGTTCTTTTGTAATCTGGGAAATTCTCAGTCAACTAGCTGAACATTAAATGCTTCTTTAAGTTTCTAACTATCTTGAAGTAACAGAAAGTTCTAATCTTAGTTAATCACATGAGATTATGTGTGTGTGTACTAGCTATATATATATAACACATCTTCCTTATCCATTGGTCTATCAATGGACACTTAGGTGGCTTTTGTATCTTGAGTAATTGTAAATAATATTGCAATAACATAGGGGTGCATGTATCTTTTCAAATTAATGTTTTTGATTTCTTTGGTAAATACCTAGTAGTAGAATTATTGCATCATAATGAATTTCTACTTCTAAGTTTTTAAGAAATCTCCATACTGTTTTACACAGTGGCTGTACCAATTTTATTCCCACCAGCAGTGTATGAGGGTTCCTTTTTATCCAAATCCTTGCCAACACTTACTCCTTCCGTTTTTTATTTTAGCTATTTTGCTAGGTGTAAGGTGATATATCTTTTTTTAAAAAAGATTCTCCCAGATCTATATCTGGATAGGTTTTTTGTTGCTTCTTCAAATGGAAATGGTTTCATAATAAAAAAAATGTGGCTATCTCAGCTTGAAAATCAATTACAAGATTACTCCTCATTGAGAGAACATTGATATTTTGTTATGCACTAGAAGCGCTTTATTTGTACTTGAAGTTTTATCACACTATATATTAAATATATATATTTTCAATGGTTGAGATTTCATAAAATTTACAAATTTTCTTGTTTAATCAAGGACATTCTTAAAATAAGTTTTATTTATTTTTTTTCCTATGGGTGTTTAGAGGTAAAAAATGCAATCACTATTCTTATGGTTTGATGTCACTGCCTTGGTTTACTTTTGCATGATCTGCAAATGTCAAAACAGTAAAAAAAAAAAGAAAGAAAAGCAAATATCTTTGTATTATTATTAAAGTAGGTTTGATGCTGAAGACCACTGGAACTTGTCCAGGAAACCACAGTAATCCCTGGTCCACACTTGGAGAAATTCTTCTCTAGGGCAATGCTTCTCAAAGTGTAATGTGCATAAAATCACTTGGCAAAGGTATTAAAATGCAGGTTCTGATTCATTAGGTCTGTAATGGTTTCCATTACTTTGGGTCTTTAACAAGTTCCCAGATAATAGCATGCTACTCATCCCCTGATACTTTGAGTAGCAAGATTCTGAGGTACCAATTATCAGTTAGTTTTAACACCACCCCTGTTTAGACTTACTAGCTTCAGTGATCAAGTAGTTTTAGTTGTTTATTTTGATTCTTGCTCTGGTGGTAAATCTATTAATATAGACCAAATCATACATAAACTATAACTATTGATAAATGTTGAAAAGGCGTGTAAATAAATAAATAAATAAATAAATAAAATGCATTTATATACTTATTTTCTTTGTTCCTTTTATGCCGGGAATGGCCAGCAATCCCTGTACGAAGGGATGAAAGATTACTCCAAATTTTGCTGTGAAAGAGAGGAGAAGACAAAAGGGTCAATGCTCAGAGATGAAGACCCTTTGCTCTTCTTTGCTCCAGCTTTTATTCGTCCTTCAGGAAAATCACAAATCCTTGTCAATGTTTCTCAAGCACGTGATGTGTGACAAGGGGTCTTACTGAAACTGGGAGGATTTATTTTCGGGAAACATTCGATATGCTAATCAGCGTGTTCTACGAGTTCTGCTAAACATAGCCTAGGGGACAATGCATACATCTCTTAGATCACAGGGTGGCCGTTTGGGCTGAGAAAGCTTCTGGGAAGGCAACTCCCCCCCGGCATTCCAACGGCAGAGTGGTCACACAGGCCTCGGCATTCCAAAGGCCCACGCCCTTCTCTGAAACCTTCCATCGCCTTCAGTGGCCTCCGTGTTACATGTTAGCAAGCCAGGTATTATAGCTGATTTCATGCTCTACATTAACCCCAACACTTTTAGGTGATTGAGTTGTCAAAATCAAAAATAAATCTGCTGGTTAATAACTTATTCCTTTGCTCATGTTGTCTCTTTCAGTTTCCCTCCATTATGAATGATATAGAACAACCTGAGCAATCTGGCCTTACCTTTTCATGTTGTTAATTTATAAGGATCATTTTAATATATAGACTAGTGTTTACTAGTTAAAAAATTAGAAGTCAAGGAAGGGTTGGAACTGTCTCTTTAAATTTCTGTATGTATCCAAAATGTGGGTGGCTCTATTTTAGCTATGTTAGCATTTTTCAAGATTCAGTTATTTATTTACCACCTGTGAAGCTTACCGTAGTTTTGAATATCAGCTCTTTTACTTTTATTTTTAAATTTAGTTTATTTAAATTGACTTTGAGTCACATTTTTTACCTTAAATTTATACTAAGTAAAAATATCCATGGAAACACAGGTTCAATGTGTGAGTAATATTTTTTCTAACAAATATTTTTTTTTTTACTTGCATAGATGTTAACATACAAAATGTCCATGTATTTAATAAAAATCAACTCTCACACCACCAGTGGTAGGCATGTCAAATTTTGGGAATATTGAAATAGTTATTTAAGATTGTAGTGAAATTTTTTAAGTAAAAATTAAAATAATATTATTTTCTGAGAATCACTGAACTAAATTTGGGTAAGAACTCATTCTTCAGAGATAATATTTTTTTTTCTGATGATTAAGAGCCTTTTCCACTCAAAGCATCTAGGATTATACTCATATGATAATTTGTAAAATGAATTGTTCTTTGTTCTCAGTGGCTGCAGCCATTCAGTACTCCCTTTTCAGAGAAGCATAACACCAAATCTTCCTCAAGCCACAGCATGAATTACCAGGTATGGTATTATGGAGAGCGTTGTGATTACTGAAGTAGATTGCAATGGGACAAAGCACATGACATGACATCTCTCAGTGAATCTTTTTTTTTTTAATTTTTGTTTAAACATTTTATTTATTTGACACAGAGAGAGACAGCAAGAGAGGGAACACAAGCAGGGGGAGTGGGAGCGGAAGAAGCAGGCTTCCTGCTGAGCAGGAAGCCCGATGTGGGACTCGATCCCAGGACCCTGGGATCATGACCTGAGCGGAAGGCAGACGCTTAATGACTGAGCCACCCAGGCGCCCTCTCAGTGAATCTTAATATATAATATTGCTCCTCCAATTGCCAAGGAGTTCCAGGATGAAATATTTGCAGAAGAGCTCTCCTTGTGTTATCAATAAATAAATGAATGTATTTCTTGATAAGAACCTATTTCTCTTTATTTTTTAAGTATTTGAGCTATATTTGGTGATAATCAATTCTGCCCCTGAAATGCAGTACTCTGTAACCACCTGAGCTCCAACAACTGATTTTATATTTGTTTTCAAATGATAAGTAGCAGCTATTCAAAATCTTTGTGAAGAGACACTGTTCTCCTGTGTCACTCCTGTGAAGAGAAATGGATATCCTTTCACCAGAATAATGGAAGATGAGTGTGGAAAGTCCTAAAAGTAAAAGAAACCAAATGGGTATTTAAGAAGCATAAATAGTTTGATAAGCTTTGAGCTTACTCTATCTTTAGAGAAGGGTGGTTATTGAAAACATTTCATGCTCAGTATTTTAAGCATCCTTTTATGTTTTGCAATGTATATCATATCTATATACACTACAAAACAGAACACTTAGAGGAAGCTTTTTTCCATTTAGTTGCAACCTCATTTATTTTTCCCTTAGTCTCAAAAACAGCAAATTATCATTTGAGTTCTGTTCTCTTTCAAATAGAAAATATTCACCTGCTTCAAAAGTAGTATAATATATATGTTACAGGAAGAAATCTAGTGTATTTTAGTACCATAATCTCAACACAAAAACACAGCTATCTATATGTAGTCATTACTTGGGAAAAAGAATAGGGGTACTATGAAGTGGGTTAGTTAATCAAATAACTTGGCTAATAGAAAGTGAACATATTTAGCATAGCCAACTTGCCAGTTTTCTAAGCCTTGGAATACAATGTAATAAAATTAACATGAGAACTATACTGACCATAATTGAAACTTTCTTTGATGACTCAGAAGACACTTTAGGATTTTCAGCACTCCAGAGTCATCATTGTGAACACCAATTCTCATGGAAATGTAGAAGTGCCAGCTAATGAATGTTTCCAATGAATAAAAAGCTAGACAGATGATACAGAGCTGACTATACATAGGTTTCTAAAGAGCAGAGAGGTTTTTTTTTTTTTCTTTCTGTAGTTCTTCCTATGCTGGAACTAAATGGTAGAACATTTTGTGAAGAGCTTAGTTATTTTGGTTAAACTAATATAATTACTCATTTATTTAAATAGATTTACTAAGTATACTACATGTGTCAGTTTCTATGGCTGGAGGGGGGAAATAAAATCCTTGTAACATGCACTCATAGCTAGAAATAAGTGAAATAGTATGCTATAAGAGAGACTTTTTTTTTATTTGTTTCATCTGTTCTGGTTACAGTAATATTGACTTCGATTTATTTAGGAAAGGTCTGCCTGGTCTAGTAACTAAATAGCATTGGGACTTATGAAAGCAGCAAAAAGTCTGTTGAGGTTGATGAAACTTTCCATCGTTATAGTATCAAATACATTCTGGATACCATATGATTAACTACAGTATGAATATGAAATCTACACAGTGACATTTTGAGATGCACTTCCAGTTATTTTTTTCCTCTAAAGATCAGGAAGATTTTTAATCTGTGTGACTATAATGATAGTATCTGTTCTGATACCTCCTGGATCGGCTTCTTCCATGTTCTGAGATCTTGTGTTTCCCACAATGTTTTTGTCTTACTCTATTTGTGCTGTAACTGATCTTTTTCTTATTTAGGGATTTTGTATAAATTTGTGTATTTTTAATCTTATATGGTTGTTTCAAGTTTGTTTCAAGTATAGATTTTTTTATTACTATTTCCTGAGGATTGTGTTTAACTCCAATAGTACCTGCCAAATTTTAGTTTCCTCATTTTCTTGCTAGCTATAGGAGTAGTTTTGTTCTTTTTGATGGGGTGGTTCTGGAGCTCTTTGCTTAAATTCCATCCTGTCTGAATTTACCATAATTGTGTTGTCTTTCATACTTCCACAATATAGGTTCCAGGGATTTTTTCTTTAATATATTCTGCTCCTTTTTGTGGTAGGAAGCACAATAAAAATGGGTTCTAAACATAAAAATGTCCCTCATTGATTAGTGGCAAGATTAATCTTCAAGAGTTTAGCTAAGCTACTCCATGGTGTTGCTGCCTCAGCCTCCATTTTGTTTGGCCAAGTAGCCTGTAGGGGCCTTAAACTGACACTAGCCCTTTCATGTAAATGTATGACCTAGATAACAGCCTATAGTGTCATAAGCAAATGTAAGTTCCTGATATGATTGCCCCAACAGCCCTTGTGATCAAGAGTCTCCCTGCCTTCCAGGGACTCCCCTTTGTGTGCCCCTTAATAAGACTCATGGGTCTTACAAAACCCTACTCTTTTGGTTTAAACTGACCAATCTGACCTCAGCCTAGAAACTCCAAAGCACTTCTCCCATCAATCTTAATAAAGGCATCTTCCCCATGTTCTACCTTTCTATCCACCTGCACTCTGCCTTGACCTCCCCTTGTGGCTCCTTGAGGACTGCCATGTACTTCCTCCAGGACCTGCGAGTAGTAAACTTGTATATTTTAATTTCTACTGTGGCTTTTTATTGTAGTGCACTCACCATATGGCACCCTGTGCCCCATTTAACAAATATTAATTTAATAAAGACATAACATTTATTTTCTGTGTCACACAATTAAGTATTAATTTGTAGCTCAGAACATTCCTATGTCACACTGAATACCGCATATAATTTATAAGAATGGTCTATGTTTGGGGCGCTTGGGTGGCTCAGTCATTAAGTGTCTGCCTTCGGCTCAGGTCATGATCCCAGGGTCCTGGGATCGAGCTCTGCATCAGGCTCCCTGCTCCGCGGGGAGCCTGCTTCTCCCTCTCCCCCTCCCCCTGCTTGTGTTCCCTCTCTCGCTGGGTCTCTCTCTGTCAAATAAATAAATAAAATTTTTTTTTAATTTTATTAAGTTACGTTAGTCACCATACTTAAAAAAAAAAAAAAAAAGAATGGTCTCTGTTCCCATGAAGAAATAAGATTTATATCACATATTCAAAGTATCTGCTTTGGATACATAGAAAGATCTAGATGTGAAACCTATTTTTACTTTATCCAACAGGATGGTAATAGAAAGTTGTTGTTTTGTTTTTTTTTTTTCAGTTTCCTCATTAGTAAAAATATGAATAATACCAGCCTTGTTACATAGGATACTTTGGGTCATCTTGGAAGCAGTCAAAGTAGAAAAGTGTGGAATTAATGTATTTTATGGGTTGACTTGTAAGTTGTGATGTGGTAGTTAATTTAGCACTGATCAGCACAAATAATCATGGGAAGTAAAATAGATGGAGATCATTCTGCTGGGCCATAAATCTACCAGGATAGACAAATTTGTTCATTAACAAGTACTGGGAAATTGCACAAGTCAAATTACATCATAGTGAGAGGTATATATTAACAGTTAAGAACTCACATTCTTAAGTCAGATTTTATTTGAATTCTAGAACTGCCACTTACTGTGGGACCTTTGCTTAGCTCTCTGTAAAAGAGAGAAAATAATACATTCCACATACGATTGTTTAAAGGATTCAGTTAGTTAATATAGGCAAAGTACTTTTCACAGTGCCAAACATTTAGTCATTACCCAGTAAGTAGTAGATATATTTTTCTTACCAGTCAACAGGGAATAGAGCTAAAATGATGATAAGAAGAGCTTTTGCTACAGGTTGAAGTCATAAGCATCAGGACAAGTACAATGAGAAATGGCAGTCTACAACAAGAGAGGGTAGCAGGACCCAAAAATCATTCTCTCATTATGTACTGAACTTTTATAGAAACAAAGAATTTCTTATATATGTATGCATGTATATATGTATTTATGTATATATAATTTATTAATTCATTCTTTCATTCATTCAGCAAATATTTATTAAGCATATACTATGTGCAAGTATGGTTGGCACAAATACCGAGCCTGTAGCAGATACAAGATAGGTATCCTTATTGTCATGAAACTTATAGTCTAGTGAATGAAAATATTAGAGCTTAAAAGGACCCTAAATTATTTGTTTATTCCAATATTTTCCAAACTATACTTTGTAAAATGCTAGTGTCCCATGAGATGTCAATAGCTGCTTGATAAACAAATGTGTTTTAGTAATCAAACTGAGAAATGCTATATATTAGATCACCATATTTGGAGATCCATAAGGTATGTTAGTACATTAAATACTGAGAAGTCCTGTGATAAATAAATCTTTAATTCAGCATTTCCAAAATGCATTTGACACCAGAAACTCTTTTCTTATGAAAAATTTGCTAATATCACAGGGGATATAATAGATTCACAGAAAACAATTTTAGAAAATCTGGTCTAATTTAACCCTCTTATTTTGCAGTTGAAATGACTAAAGATTAGAAAAAACTAACTTCTTTAATGAGGTTCTCATTAGATGAGAAGGGGATTAGAAGCTCAGTCTTGTGTTTTTTCCACCTCACCGTAAAGCTTCCAAGAAATGGAAATCTCTTTGCTTTACTCTCTTAAAGACAGTTGTGAAGAGATTGTGCAATATTTTTATTTTGTAAATAAGTTTATTTTCTAAACAAGTTTAAATGATTCAGAGGATAAATCCCATGATCCACTTAAGATTTCTCTTAAAAGTCCAAAAGATATCAATCATTAACTATACACTTAAATTTTATATATTGTAATTTAAACTATAGAATACCTTTTACAATAATATAAATTATCATAATAACTTGATCTATAACTCCATACTAATTTACCAATATGGATCATCTGGCTATCTTAAAATCTGGGTTGTTAACCCAATAATAGAGATTTTTTGTTTTATGTTTTTGAGAAAAAGTCCTTCCTGTGTACTAGTGTGTTTGGTTTCTTGTTGAGTGCTTAGCAAAAGTCATCATCTCTTACAACACTCCCACAAGTACAAGAGTTGTCAATAGAATGATTTTGTTTTGTTTTGTTTTTATTTTGTTCTTTTATAGATAGTGGAGAGGAAAAACAAACAAAAAAAAGAAATAGTAGTTATTGGGTGCAGAGGTGCACAATTGAGCAATTTTTCATTCTTTGTATTTCTAACCTCTTACTACCAATATTAGATACAGATAAATATAGTTTGATTATATTTTTTTCAATAAATACAGAAAATAAACATAGAAAATAAAAATTGGGTTGGATATAAAATATTTCAGAAATAAAGAGAATAGAAGCAAAGTCTTACTGCTCTTTGGAAAGAGTGGTTTTAACAAAGTAAGCAAGAATCATTTTCTCTGGTTGAGTGTTGATTCCCCAGTGTGCTCTCAGTAAGTAATTAGAATGGCCCACTGAATGTCAGCATCAGCTTGTTTATTCTCATTATTTTATCATTTTAAAAACCCTCTAGGTGATGAGACATGCAGTATAGAACATAATTACCATTATTAGCATACTAATTGGACAAAAAATAGGCCAACTACAAGGTAGCCAACTGAATAATTTCACATTAATCAAACACCATAATGAATAAGCCTATTGTTAAATTGACAGCTTCTATAATTGACAATATTTTGCAGTAAAATATCAGAATTTCCTAGTAATATGTCTCCAGTGTCATATAATTTTATAATTTCCTATGTTCCCAGTTTTAAATATGTGCACCTAGCTCTGGTTCAAAAAAAACCCCATCATGATGAGAATACCAGTCTTTTTAAAAACTGGCCTAAGTGTTCAAAGAAAAGTGTGTTGGCCTTCAGCAAGAGATGTGAATGATAACCAACCAACCAAACAAACAAACAAAAAAGGTTACCAATTTAGTCACATTTGCTGTATATTGTTTTATTTCTAAATATGTATTCTGATACACCCAAAGGACAATTGAACACATTGATAGTCTCTTGGGGAAAGTCTACTTTATAAAAGTACAAGTATAATATGTAACAATAATCACCTACTTAATGTAACATTTTAAAAGATATATTGGCAGTTACAAATTTTAACTGCTATATATAAACAGTATTATTCCTTTTCTGCCAGTATATTGAGCTATTTAGACTCGAATCCTTTCTCAGTAGAAGAGATTCATTATGAAATCTTAACATATAAGAAATAGTCTTCTTCTGACATCCTGTGATACCACTTTTTTACATCATCTGCCTATTAAAAAATTTACTAATGATCACCAGCTGCCCCCAGGATCCAACTCTCAGTTGGTCACTGTTTAAGGTTTTATACAATCTGACCTCAGCAGCTTTTTTTACTGATTCCCAAAATAAACTGTTCCAGCCAGCCAATCTCCTTTATGCCAACCACTCATGCTACAATTCTCTTATGCATACATTTTGCTCACTTTATCCTCCAGAGTTACATGTCCCCTATTTTATACTTATACAAAACCCCTTTTTCCTCAAAGATTAACTCAAATCTCTCTTCCATGAAGTTTTTCCAGACTACTGCCTCCTGGAGTTAGATTTCCTCTTGCTAAGCTTTATGTTTACACTCATTTTGCATATATCCATTTCACCAGTAAACACTGAGAACCTATTAAATGCCAGTCACACATTTGGAAACAAAAAGACAAAGATGGCTCTGACATGGTCCCCCCTTGAAGTTTCACAGGTGTGTTCCTATCATGTGTCTATTATAAGTTTTTGAGAATAAAAACGTGTTTTTATATTCTTCTTGTACCACTAATTAATAAGCACATGGTATGTGATCTAGAAAACAATAATAAAATAAATTTCTTTATTACTTTTCTTTTCCTATTAGTCCTCTTGAAGCTACAGGTCATTCTCATTTAGAGCCTCCTTGTAATTATTTCAGCTTCACTTTATTTCTCCCCTATCATTCCATTTTCTAGCAATGTTTTCACTGATTCTCGCTAGAATGAGTTGAGTAATGAACTGGGAAAACTGTTCCTATATGGGCCTCTGCATCTGGGCCTGCCACTGAACTTGATTTCACGCCTTCATTTATACGCACCTTAGTTTTCTTATCCATAAAATTAAGGGGATGGACTACATTAATAGTCCATATAACTAATTGGACTTCAGAATAATGTGAGTAGCACTTTTTTATATACAACCAAGAGCTGGGTTTGATCGGTGGTCCCCAGTTGTAGTTGCACATCAGAGCTCTGTGGGAAGCTTTTAGATACTGTTGAGGGGCATCTGGGTGGCTCAGTCAGTTAAGCATTGGACTTTTGGCTTTGGCTCAGGTCGTGATCTCAGGGTTGTGAGATCGATCCCCACATCAGGCTCCACAATCAGCATGGAGTCTGTGGGAAGTTCTCTCTCTCCCTATCCTTCTGCCCCACCCCCACTCTCTTTCTCTCTCTCTAAAATAAATAAGTAAATCTTAAAAAAAAAGAAACAACTGTTGACTCAACTCCCTCCTTAAACACAATTTACTCAATTCCTGGAGGTGTGAACTGGATGTCAGTATCCTCTAAATGGCTAGCCCAGGTGAATTTAATATACAGCCATAGTTGAGAACAGCTGGGTTTTCCAATTCTGATTTTCTGATTTTGTAGTTTAAAAAAGCATTAAGGTCATTGAAAAAGACTACCAAGTCCACAAAAGTGAGTTTTAAACAACTACATTTTTATATAGAACAAGACATTCTTAATTATCTATTTTAGGACTTGGTGAAAATCTGACAACTTTGAAAGAAGGCAATTCAGCATTATTTCTATGTCTCATCACCTTGAATCAGAACAACTGTTTTCTAATACATGAACTGCTTCAGTTAGAGGTTTAAAGCAGAGACTGAATATGAAATTATGACTTATGAAGGTGAAAAGAAATAGGAATAAGCAAAAATCTCTTTCCTGGCAAAGAGCAACAGACCTTTGCAACATTTCACTCTTGTGGTTTTCTTTTTGACATCTATGTGTGCTGTATTGACATAGAGTCCTCAGAAGAGACTTTGCCCTGATCATAGCTCTGCAGCTAGAGCAATTTAACTTGTGAGCCTCAGGAGAGAGAACTGTGGAATTCAGCCCATCGTTGGCCATAGGGAGGGTATTAATTAGAATACTGGCTCATCTGCTGTAACAGAGATCTAAAAATTAAAAAAAAAAACAGTTGCTTAAAAGAGATATAAATTTATTTTTATCTAATGCAAAATCTGGTTTGGTTATCCAGGGTTAATATGGCAATTCCATAAGTGTTAGGGATCCTTCTATGTTGCACCACAATCCTCAGAAGGCAGCTTCAATCTTTTTATCTAAAATGGCTGTTTCGGGGGTGCCTGGCTGGTTGTTAGTACAGTGTGACTCTTGATCTTGGGGTTGTAAGTTTGAACCCCACATTGGGTATAGAGATTATTTAAAAATAAAATCTTAAAAAATAAAATAAAATCACTGCTTCAGCTCCTACCATCACATTCTTATTCCATCTAGCAGAAAGGAGGAAAGGTGAAAGGAGAAGGAATTTTTTTTTTAAGGGGAAAAATTCTAGCTATTGTAAACATCACTCTTATCACACTCTATTAACCAGTACTTAGCCATATGTTTATACTTTGCTTCAAGTGAGATTTATAAATGTTGTCTTCAGCTGAGTGGCAATGTGCTCAACTAAAATTTTTATTAGTATATACAAAGAAGCTATATGTTTGGGGAAAACTGAGTTTCTGCTACAGGCAAGTTATTGTAATAACCTGCCAAATTTCCTTTCTTTAACAATGTCCATCAGTGTCCATAACTGAGGATACATTACCTATTTCTTCTCTTTCTCAACTGTGCTCACACTCACATTAATATCATGGCAGAATCAATTTCCCCCCTAGTCTCTAACACTAATCTTCAATCAAGATTTAAAGAGCAGTGGACAAATTAATCTTTTTTTTTTTTTGGCTACTTATTGAACTATTTTCTTTTTGAGGGCAATCCAATATTGATGTGGTTTTATCTAGTACTATTGAAACTATCAGGTCTGAATAATTTGCCTTCCCAGGCCTTTGACTATTAGAGCATGAGCACGTAACTTAGGATAAATCAAATTTTCCCACTTGGGACTCTGGGCCTAAGGCAAGTGACATAAGAAATGAGTAGTTTAGGATTTATTCCACAAATGTCAGGGTAACTTGCATGCCAGAATGGAACCCAGGATTCACTGGTGGCTATAATAATAATGTTACCCTAAACTAATGGCTATGTTTTTTGTTAGTTTGTTTTTCTTAGCTTCTGCCTTTTTTTCTACTCCTACATTTGTAATGGGGAATTACTGTTTAATGGATAGAGTTCTAGTTTTGAAAGATAAAAAAAATTTCTCAAGATTGATGGTGGTGATGGTGGCACAACAATATGAATGTACTTACTGTACCACATTGTACACTTTAAAAAAGGTTAATATGGTGAATGTTATGTGGATTTTACCATAATTTAAAAAAAATGATGGGCAAATTAAGAGATTCTCAGACAAAAATTGAGAGTTTGTTACCAACAGATCATCCCTGCAAAAAAAAAAAAAAAAGATGAAGTTAGTACTTCAAGCTGAAATGAAAAGATATTGGACATTAACTGGAAGCTGTACGAGTAAAAATCTCCACTGAAAGTAACTACATAGGTAAATATAAAATCCATTATTACTATATTTTTGGTTCCCAACTCCACTTTTTATTTCTTATGCATAGTATAAAAGACAAATACATAAAAATAGTGATAATCAATGTTATTAGACACACAATGTATAAAAAAACAATGTGTGATGAAAAGAAAAATATAATGAGGGTCAGAGATGATTAAGAGTAAGACACTTATGGCATGGAAAGCCTAGAGACTGCAGCAATCTGCCCCTACTTCAGCTTTACCTAAACTTCCAAGGTGCCCACTGTGTGGAGAGCCCAAGGACCCCCAGCCCACAGCAGACATAGCTCCAGCCAGGCAACAAAACTCACCAAGCCCACACAGTCTACATAGAAGACAACCATACACAAGACTATTTCTTCAAGTTTAGAAGTATCTATTCCACCTAATCCATAGAAAGAAATACAGAAAGTCAAGAAAAATGGGGATATGGAGGAATATGCTCCAAAAGAAAGAACAAGACAAAACCCAGAAAAAAAAGAGAACTAAGTAAAATGGAGATAAGCAAAATGCCCAATAAAAAAATTAAAGTAATGATCATAAGGATGCTCACGGAACTTGAAAGAAGAGTGGAAGAACTCAGTGAGACATTCAATAAGAAATAAACATATAAAAAAGAACCAAATGGAGTTGAAGAATAAAATAACTGAAATAATAAATACAGTAGAGGAAATCAACAGTAGATTAGTGGTGCAGAAAAATATATCAGTGATCTGGAAGACAGGAACAAAACACCCGAGGTGAATAGAAAAAGGAGAAAAGAATTTTTTAAATAAGGATAAAAATAATATATATATATAATATGTTATATAATTATATATATAATTTTATTTGTATATATACCTTATATATTATACATATTTTTATTTATATACATTTATATATTACATATAATTAGATATTATATATAGATATTATATATACAATTATATATATATGTAAAATAAAAATAAAATGAGGATAAGTTACAGGATCTCTTAGACATCAAGTGAACAAACATTTGCATTATAGGGGTCCTAGGGAAGAATGAGAGAGAGAACGGGACAGAAAACTTATTTAAAGAAATAATAGCTGAAACATTCCCTATCCTAAGGAAGGAAATAGGCATCTGGGTTCAAGAACCACCCAGAGTTCCAAACAAGATAAACTCAAAAAGTTCCACATCATGACATATAATAATTAAAATGTCAAAGTTTAGAGATAAAGAGATAATTTTAAAAGCAGCAAGAGAGAAGCAAAAATTTATGTACATTGGAAAACTTATAAGGCTGTCAGCTGATTTTTTAGCAGAAACTTTGCAGGCCAGAAGAGAATATCATGATATATTCAAAGTGCTGAAAAGAAGAAAAAGAAAACAAAAACAAAAACAAAAACATATGACCAAGAACACTCTACCCAACAATATTATCATTCAGACTTAGGGGGAGACATAAAGAGTTACCAGACAAAAGCTTATGGAGTTTATCACACTAAAGGAACCCCACAAGAAATGTTAAAGGGACTTCACTAAGTGGAAAAGAAATGACCATAAATAGACATGAGAAAATTATGAGTAAAAATATAAAATATGAAAGCATATACATAAAACATGGAGGAGGGAGGAAAATATTTTTCTCTTAGAATGTGCCTGAATTTAAATGACAATCAACTTACTGTAGACTGCCATATACTTAGGATGTTATATATGAACCTCACGGTAAGCACAAACCACAAAACTATAATAGATAAAAATAAAAAGAAAGAACACCAAGAATAATAATAAAGAAACTCAACAATCACAAAGAAAGACAGCAAGAAAAGAAGAAACAGAGATCTACAAAAGCAACCAGAAAATAAATGACAAATTGCACTAAGTACATACCTATCAAAAATCATTTTAAATGTAAATGGAATAAATGTTCCAATCCAAAGACAAAGAGTGGCAAATGGATAGAAAACAAACCCACCTATATCTACCTACAAGAGATGCATCTCAGACCTAAAGATGTACAGACTGAAAATGAAGGGATGAAAAAAAAAATTACCATGCAAATTAAAGTGGAAAAGAAAAGCCAGGATAGCTATACTTATATCTGACAAAATAGGCATTTAAATAAAGACAATAACAAAAGACAAAGGAGGGTATTACATGATGATAAAGAGACCAATCCAACAAGAGGACATAACAATTGTAAATATGCACCCAATATGCACCCAACACTTTAGCACCTAAATAGATAAATAAAATGTTAGTGGACATAAAGAGAGAAATTGATGGTAATATAGTAATACTAAGGGACTTCAGCACCCCACTTACATCAATGGATAGATCATCCAGGCAGACAATCAATAAGAAAACATGGTCTTTATATGACACATTAGGCCAGATAAAAATAACAGATACATACAAAATATTCCATCTCAAAACAAAAACAAAAACAAGGAATACACATTCTTTTCAAGGGCACATGAAACATTCTTGAGGATAGATCACATGCCATGCTAGGCTGCAAAACAAATCTCACTAAATTTAAAAAGATTGAAATCATACCATACATCTTTTCTGACCAAAACAATATGAAACTAGAAATCAATCACAAGGAAAAAACCTGGCAATAAACAAACATGTGGAAGCTAAACATAATAATGTTAAACAACCAAAGAAGAAATCAAAATACATGTGGAGACAAATAACAATGAAAAACACACCAGTCCAAAATCTTTGGGATGTAGTGAAAGCAGAACTAAGAGGGAAATTTATATCAATAGAGGCCCACCTCAAAAGAACAAGAAAAAGCCAAAATAAACAATCTAAATTTACACCTAAAGGAACTTAAAAAAAGAGGAAAAAAGCATAAGGTAAATAGAAGAAAATAATAAAGATCAAAGCAGAGAGGTGCCTGAGTGGCTCAGTTGGTTGAGCATCCAACTCTTGATTTTGGCTCAGGTCATGATCTCAGGGTCATGAGATTGAGCTTCATGTTGGGCTCCATGATCAGTATGGTGTCTGCTTGTCCCTCTCCCTCTACTCCTCCCCCTCCACTCTCTCTCTCTCTCAAAATAAATAAATAAAACCTTTAAAATAGATCAAAGCAAAAGTAAATATATAGAGACTAAAAAAATGAAAAAAATCAATGAAACCAAGAGCTAGTTCTTTGAAAAGATGAACAAAATTGATAAACACTTAACCAGTCTCATAAGAAAAAAAAAAAAAGAAAAAGTACCAAAATAAAGAAAATCAGAAATGAAAGAGGGAAAGTAACAACTAACACCACAGAAATACAAAAGAATATTAGAGAATGCTATGAAAAATTATATGTTAACAAATTGGGGAACCTAGAAGAAATGGATAAATTTCTAGAAATATACAATCTCCCAAACTGTATCAGGAAGAAACAGAAAATCTGAACAGAATGATCACTAGTAACAAAATTGAATCAGTAATAAAAAAATACCAAAAAAAAGTCCAAAACCAGAAGAATTCACAGGTGAATACTACCCAAAAAATTAAGTAAGAGTTAATATATATTATCCTCAAAATATTATAAAAAAAGAAAAGGAAGGAAAGCTTTTTACATTCTGGCATTCTACAAAGCCAGCTTTACCATGACCATTACTAAAACCAGATACCCCCAAAAAAGAAAACCACAGCCCAATATCCCTGATGAAATGGATGCAAAAATCCTCAAAAATACATTATCAAACAACATTTAACAATATATTAAAAGGCTCACGCACCATTTTCAAGTGAGATTTCTTCCAGGAATGAAAAAAGGTTCAATATTTCCAAATCAGTCAATATGATAGGAGGACCTAGTCTTCTCTCATCCCACAAAAGCAAGTAGATAACTATCAAATAATCCTAAATACCTTAGAATTCAACTTTAAGACTGACAGAACAAACTCCACAACTAAAGGGAGAAAAGAGGCCACATCAAGGAGGGTAGGAAGGGTAAAGGTGTAGTTTAGGGGAGAAACAGATAACAGTACTTTGGAGGGGAGGGGTCCATGGTTACAAAGAAGGATGAGAGAGAGAGGACCACACAGGGAACACACAAGGAGAACATTTCCCCAAAGCCAAAGGTTTGGAACATGAGACAGGCTGAATTTCATGAGTTCTTGCAACCAGCAAGGCTTAAAGCCTAGAGTTTTAAAGGTCAGCAGACTTGGCTGGGATAGAGCTTAGAAGGCACTGTGCAGCTTCTGGAGAGAAGGCAGGCCAAAGACCTGGATGTAGACATCATGGAAGCAGCAATTTGAAAAACTCCTGGGGCACACAGCTGGGAGATTACTAACTCTTCCCTGAGCACTTCCCTGAGAGGCAGTGTTCATGGAGAACCCTCTCCGGGAACAAAGGATGGTGTCATTTCTCTCCACTGCCCCTCAGGATAAACACAGAGTCACCTATGGGAAGCAGCACTGGCTGTCTTGCTTACACCAAGTCCCACCCCCTGATCTCTGGGGTGAATTCTCTCCTCAGTCAAGCTTGCCTAATTCCCCGTATGGTGGGTCCCTCCCCCAGAAGCCCAGCAAAATCCCCCACCTAAACTACATCTCCAGACCAAAGAGTTCTGCAGGGCCTCAGTTCTGGTAGAAGTAGTATCAGTTCTCATTTAACAAGCAGATCAGAGCACTCCTAGTTAAAACTCACCACATTCAGGCCAGGGGACAAAAAGTGACCACAGCTGGCAACGAGAGCCTCTGTAGACAACTGACCTGAAAGATAGAGCAATGAAACCACAATGGGAGAGTGCATGCAGCACACACCAGAGATATTCCCTTAAACACCAGGCCCTGGACATTACAAAACCCTCTTCATAAAGCCATACTTTTAAGAGCAGGAAACATAATTGGCTTTTCTAACACAAAGAAGGCAGAGACTTAGACAAAATGTGAATGCAAGAATTTATCCCAAATGATAGAACAAGATAAGGCCACACACAGAAATCTATTGCATTCCTATACACTGATAATGAAGCAGCAGAAAGTGAAATTAAGAAGACAATCCCATTTTTAGTTGCATCAAAAACAATGAACTGTGTAAGAATAAACTTAACCAAACAGGTGAGGAACTGTGTTCTGAAAACTATAAAACACTGATGAAAGAAATTGAAGGTGACACAAAGAAATGGAAAGACATCCCATGGTCAAGGGTTGGAAGAACAAATATTGTTAAAATGTCTATAGTACCCAAAGCAATCTACACATTTAATGGAATCCCTATCAAAATGCCAACAACATTTTTCACAAACAATCCCAAAATTTGTATAGAACCAAAAAAGACCTCAAAGAGCCAAATAAATCTTGAAAAAGAAAGCAAAGCTGTAGGTATCAAAATTCCAGATTGCAAGTTATATTAAAATGAAGTAGTAATTAAAGCAGTACAGTAGTGGCATAAAAGTAGACACATAGATCAATAGAATAGAATAGAAAACCTAGAAATAAACCCACAATTATATGGTCAATTAACCTTCAACAAAAGAGGCATGAATATATAATGGGAAAATATAATCTCTTCAACAAATGGTGTTGGGAAAACTGGACAGCAGTGTGCAGAAGACTGAAACCGGACCACTTTGTCTCACTGTACACAAAAATAAAATGGATTAAAGACCTAAAGTGAGACATGAAACTGTAACAATCCTTGAAGAGAGCAAAGGCAGTAATGTCTCTGACACTGGCCATTGAAGTATTTTTCTAGATGTCACCTGAAGCAATGGAAATAAAAACGAAAATAAACTTTTGGGACTACATCAAGATAAAATGCTTCTGTACAGCAAAGGAAACAATGAACAAAATTAAAATGCAACTTATGGGATGGGAGAGGATATTTGCAAATGACATATCTGATAGGAATTAGTATCCAAATTATATAAAGAATTGATACAACTCAATACCCCCAAAACCAAATATTTCAATAAAAAATGGGCAGAAAGAATGAACATTTTTCCAAAGAGGACATACATATGGCCAAAAGACACGTGAAAAGATGTTAAACATCACTCATCATCTGGGAAATGCAAATCAAAACTACAATGAGCTACTACCTCAGACCTGTCAGAATGGTTAAAATCAAAACCAGAAGAAACAGCAAGTCTTGGCAAGGATGCAGGGATAAAGGAAACCTTGTGCACTGTTGGTAGGAATGCAAACTGGTGCAGCCACTCTGGAAAACAGTACAGAGGTTCCTCAGAAAGTTAAAAATAGGACTATTCTATGACCCAGGAATTGCACTCTTAGGTATTTACCCAATAAATAAAAAAACACTAATTCAAAAGGATACATGCACCCTTATGTTTATTGCAGCATTATTTACAATAGCCAAATTATGGAAGCAGCCCAAGTATCAATCACTTGATGAATGGATAAAGAAGAAATGGTATGTGTGTGTATGTATATACACACACAATGGAATATTTCTCAGCCATAAAAAAAAGAATGAAATCTTGATGTTTGCAACCACATGGATGAAGCTAGAGTATATAATGCTAAGCAAAATAAGTCAGTCAGAGAAAGACTATTACCATGTGATCACACTCATATGTGGAATTTAAGAACAAAACAAATGAACAAAGGTTTAAAAAAAAGGAGAAAAAAAGATATATTTACTGAAGCACTATTTATAATAGCCAAAATATGGAAATGACCCAAGTGTTCATCCATAGATGAATGAAGATGTGTTATAGATACAGTGGAATATTACTCGGCCATAAAAAAGAATGAAATCTTGCCATTTGCAACAACATGGATGGATCTAAGGGGTATAATGTTAAGTGAAATAATTCAGTCATAGAAAGACAAATACCATATGATTTCACTCATATGTAGAATATAAGAAACAAAACAAATGAACAAAGAAAATAGACAAAATAACAGGCTCTTAAATATGGAGAACAAACTGGTGGTTGCCAGAGGGGAGGCAGTGGGAAAATGGGTGAAATAGGTAAAATAAATAAATAATAATAAATAATAAATAAATAAATAACAATATACTTATTATTATGAGTACTGAGTAATGTATGGAATACACAAATAACCCAATTAAAAAATGGGCAAAAGACTTGAGTAGACATTTCATCAAAGAAGATATTTTTAAAAATTGGTGCATTAAAAGATGTTCAACATCAGTAGTCATTAGAGGAATGTAAATTAAAACCACAATGAGATATCACCTCATCATGGCCCATCCACATTATCTAGAAGAGCTACCAAATGCTGGCATGGATGTGGAAAAAGGGGAGCTCTTGTGCCCTGGTGGTGGGATTGTAAATTGGCACAGCCACTATGGAAAAAAAAAAAAAAGTATGGAGGGTCCTCAAAAAATTTAAAAATAGACTACCATATATGATCCTGCAATTCCATTCCTAGGAATACATCCAAAGGAAATGAAAGCAGTAACTTGAAAAAATATTTGAAACCCACATGTTCATAGCAACATTATTTATAAAGCTAAGACATGGAACCCAAGAGTCCAGTGATGGATGAATGGATAAAGAAGTTGTGGTATGTATATATAGAATGGGATATTATTCAGACATAAAAAGAGTGAAGAAATCCTATCATTTGTAACAACATGGATGGACCTTGAAATCATTATGCTAAGTCAACTAAAAAGACAGAAAGACAAATACTGTATGATCTCAGTTATATGCGGAATCAAAACAAAACCTCATAGGAGAAGAGATCAGACTCGTGGTTATCAGAGGCAGGGTTGGGAAAGGGGAAACTGGAGGAAGGTGGTTCAAAAAGTACAATCTTCCAGTTATAAGATATATAACTACTAGTGATGTAATGCATAACATACTTCCTATAGCTAAAATGCTTTATAGAAAATAGGAAAGTTGTAAAGGGAGTAAATTCTCAGAGTTTTTATCCCAAGGAAAATATTCATTTTTCTTTGGTTTTCTTCTTTCTTTCTTTTTTCTTTTGTTTTGTATTGATATGAGAAGATAGATGTAGGTCATCCTATTGTAATCATTGCACAATATTTGTATATCAAACCATCATGCTGTATTAAACTAATGTATGTCAATTATTTCTGAAAAAAACTGGAAAAAATAAAAACATTAAAACATCAAAATCTTTAAAATTAAGATACCTCCTTTGACTTACTTTGATGCATACATTTTATATAGAGCCTAGAAAAAACTATGCACCATCTATAATATATTTATGTGGTCTGATCATTTTTTGTAGACCCAATCAGTTGCTTGTCTTTGCTTTAATTTTATTATCTTTTTCTCTTTCAGAAACATGCATAATAAAAATAAATTAAATGCCTTAGAGAAGTAAGACCAGCCTTTGCAAGGGAAGTGGTGACAGTCTGTCCACAACCTAATGAATACACACACACACACACACACACACACACACACACACAACCAACCAACCAACCAAACAAAAAACACTCATAGTATTCCCTGGTGTGCTTTCTGACTTCAAAGGCTTTCAATGAGTTTGGGCATTAAAGGAGAAACTGGCTAAATGCTCAAAAATCCGTGTCCTCTTCCTTGGCACAGGAAGACTGTGTCCCTCTGACTCCCTTACAGTTAGGCTGAGGCAATGTTACCAATATCTGGCTTATGAAATGTCCCTTCCAATAATCAGAATGGGTGGAGCTATGAGATGGAAAAAAGGTCTTGGAGGCAAAGCTTGAAAGAGCACCTAATAAGAGAGCCTCCACATCTGATGTGAGGGAAGAACTGTTTTATAAAGTTACTTAGATTGGGGGGTTTGATTGTTACCACATCTAGTACTTAACTAGGACATCACTTTAATTGAAAAAGACCCAACCAAAAACTGAGGCTAAGATCACTTTCCAAGTCTGAAATTTTGTTGGGTGACTGCCACTACTTGCACTTTAGTAGGGCACATCCATTGGATCTGAACCATGGCATAGTTAGTACCATGGATATTTGTGTGTAGACAAACTCAGAACTTTTAGAATTTGTTTAAAACTCACTGTATCAATCACACAGGGTTCTCTAGAGGAGATTTACACACAAAGACACACATATATAATATACAGGATATATATAGGATATTAGGATACATATTGTGGGTATGTATACATATATTAGATATATCTGTGTCTATCTCTTTATATATATATATATAGAGAGAGAGAGAGAGAGAGAGGTGCAGAGATAAACAGAGATAGAGAGACATTGATTTCAAGGAATTGGTTCACATACTTGAAGAGATTGACAGGTTTGAAATTTGTAGGGCTAGCAAGCTGACTGGAAACTCAAACATTAGTTGATGCTGCATACTTAAGGTATAATTTCTTTTTTGGAAAACCTCTCATTTTGTTAAGGCCTTTCAACTGAGTGGATGTGGCCCATCCACATTATCTAGGGTAATCTTTTAACCTAAGGTAAACTGATTGTACATGTTAACCACATTACAAAATGACTTCATAACAACACATAGTTTAGTGTTTAATTAAACAATTGGATAGTATAGCCCCTTAACAAGTTGACACATAAAACTAATCATCACACTTCTGAACAACTTGATTTTTCCTCCATGTCTGAGTTTGTAGCCTGCTTTAAACTTTTTTTAAGTGTTATTTATTTTATTATAGGAGGTACAGCTACAGGAATAACCATAGGGTGATGTCCAAGATGTGGAAATTTAAATCTTATTCCTTCATGCTTTTTTTAAAACACACCCATCTATTACTGACCACATAAAATACAGCACTCTGTCATCTGAGTTTTACAATAATAAAACATGCTTACCCCACAGGAATATGACAAGTATTTTAATAAGCTAAAACCTAATGTCTGGGTATATAGGCAATAAAATGACAGACAAATCACAATTTCTAAGCGTTTGTCATTTCTGTGTCATCAATGTTAATTCCTCAAAAGAATTTGAATTGGACAGACTTTCAAAAATGCCATTACCACTCAATTTTGGACATAGGAAAAGTATTTCTTCTCTACTGTCATCTTCTTCTTTCCTGCCTTCATCTTCTTTGTTTCAATTATCTTTTCTATGCTTGGTATTAAAATAAGGAAATAATTGAAAGTTATTAAGATTTCTTGAATTTGTTTCTAGCAGCAATCAAAGTCTGATTCTTTCAAGGGTCATTGGATCATAAGGAATAATTAAGACATAATTTAATTTATTTAAGAAATATGGATTTTCAAAGTAATATCAATTGTTAGATAATTATTTAGTTTACCATTTTTGCCAATGGGTTTTGGAAAATTAGTTCTCTAAGAATAAATATAGGAATGAATCATGTTGATACTCTACTTCATCAGTCACAAGTTTCTGAGTGATATTAAACAAAAGGCTTCCCCTTTTTTATATTGTTGTTTCTAAAATGAGGTTGCTTGGGGCACCTGGGTGGCTCAGATGGTTAAGCATCTGCCTTTGCCTCAGGTCATGATCCCAGGGTCCTGGGATGGAGCCCCACATCAGACTCCTGGCTCAGCGGGGAACCTGCTTCGCTCTCTCCCTCTGCCTCTTCCCCTGCTCATGCTCTCTCTCTCTCTCTCTCTCTGTATCTCTGTGTCTCAGATGAATAAATAAAATCTTAAAAAATAAAAAAAAATAAAATGGGGTTGCTTAATATCAATATGTTTCACCTAAATAATTAAATTTTCCAGAATATTATGCACTCCTCATTTACAGGAAAAAAATGAGCACTTATAAACAATGCAAGACTTCGGCAAGAACTGAATGCAGCTAATTAATACATTGTTTTAAAGTTAACCAAAAAAATGTATTCCTTGCAACTAAAAGACTTTAGAAATGGAGGCAGTCAGAATTTATGTAAAATAAACAAGCAAGGAAAATTGACCAAATATTAAGTACGAATGTGATACTTATTTTGTAAAGCAAAATGTTTTAAATTGTTTCCATTGTTTTTGTCCCTTCACATTACTGCTAAAGTATATAGAGAAATGGTACATTAAATCTTTGGAGTTTTCCCTTTTTATTTTAGTTCTATTTCCTGCTATATATATTTTTTCTTTTTGAAATAGGAGTCTATGATTTTAAAATAAAAAAGAAGAGTAACTTCTACATTGTTTGGTCATTCAAATAAAATAGTAAAGTCTAACAATTATTTTCATCTTTTAATTTGATTATTACAAGAAAAAATAGTAGCATTTTAAATTGACCTGTAATTGAAATAACATTATCTTTGTCTCAGTTATACAACATATTGATTTGGTATGTGTATATATTGTAAAATAATCACCACAAAAAATCAAGTTAATATCCATCACAGTAAATAGAGTTTTTTTTGTGTGTGTGTGGGATAACTTGTAAGATTTAATCTCCTAGCAACTTTCAAATATAGAATAGAGTATTATTAACTACATTTACCATGCTGTGCAGTAAATCCACAAAATTTATTTATTTTGTAACTGGAATTTTATACCTTTTGACCATCTTCATCCATTTTGTCCACCTACCACCACTCTACCTCTGGCAATCACCAAACTGTTCTTCGTATCTTCATTCAGGTTGTTTTTATTTTGTTTTGTTGTGTTTTGTTTTGTGTATGTTTAGATTCCACATATAAGTGAGATCATATGATATTTGTCTTCATCTATCTGAATTACTTTACTTAACGTAATTCCTTCAAGGTCCATTTATATTGTCACAAGTGGCAAGATTTCCTTCTTTTTTATGGTTGAATAATATTCCAGTGCACATACATATATAATATTTAAAAAATATATTATTAAAGTATAGTTGACATACAATGTTAACTTAGTTTCAGGTGTACAGCATGGTGATTCCACAATTATGCACATTATACAGTGATCATTATAATAAGTGTAGCTACCATCTGTCACCATACAATATTATTACAATATCATTGAGTACATTCCCTATGCTGTACAATCCTTCCCCATGACATTTATTTTATAGCTGGAAGTTTGTATTTCTTAATCCACTTCGCCTATTTTGTACATCATCCCACATACCTCCCCTCCAGCAACCACTAGTTTATTCTCTGTATTATGAGTCTGTTTTTGTTCTTTTGTTTTTTTGCTTGTTGGATTTGTTTTTTAGATTCTGCATAAATAATATAATATGGTATTTGTCTTTGTCTGAGTTATTTCATGTAGTACAATGCCTGCTAGGTATATCTGTGTTGTCACAAATAACAAGATCCCATTTTTAATGGCTGAGTAATATTCCATTGTATATATAAAATACATCTATGAGGGGCGCCTGGGTGGCTCAGTCGGTTAAGCCACTGCCTTCGGCTCAGGTCATGATCCTGGAGTCCCTGGATCGAGTCCCGCATCGGGCTCCCTGCTCGGCAGGGAGTCTGCTTCTCCCTCTGACCCTCCCCCCTCTCATGTACTCCCTCTCTCTCATTCTCTCTCTCTCAAATAAAAATAAATAAAATCTAAAAAAAATAAATAAATAAAAAAATAAAATACATCTATGATCTCAAATATTGTATTTGTTGAGGCCTGCTTTGTGAACTAATATGTGATCTGTTGTAGAGAATGTGCCATCTGAACTTGAAAAGAATATGTATTCTAATGTTTTAGGATGGACTGATCCGAATATATCTGTTAAGTCCATCTGGTCCAGTGTATCATTCAAAGCCATTGTTTCCATGTTGATTTTCTGTTTGAGGATCTACCCATCGATGCAAGTGGAGTGTTAAAGTCCCTTACTATTATTGTATTATTATCAGTGAGTTCCTTTATGTTTGTTATTGTTTCACATATTCAGATGCTCCCATGTTGAGGGCATAAATATTTATAACTGTTTATCTTTTAGTCCCCTTTTATTATGATATAGTGCCATTCTGACACCCTATGTCTTTTGATTGGAGTGTTTAGTCAATTTATCTTCAGAGTAATTATTGATAGATGTGTATTTAGTGCTATTTATTACTTGTTTTGTTATTTCTGGAGATTTTCTTTGTTCCTTTCGTGTCTTTGTTACTTTTGGTATTCCCTTTCCACTCAAATATCTCCTTTTATATTGTTTGCAGTGCTGTTTTAGTGGTCATGAACTCCTTTAGTTTTTGTTTGTCTGGGAAACTTTATTTCTCCTCCAATTCTGAATGATGGCCTTGCTGGAGAGAGTATTCTTGGCTACAGATTTTGCCCATTCATCACATTGAATATTGCATGCCACTCTCTTCTGGTTTGCCAAGTTTCTGCTGAGAAATCTCCATCTAACCATATGGGTCTTCTCTTGTAAGATAGGGACTTCTTTTGTCTTGCTGCTTTTAAGTTTTTTTCATCACTATATCTTCAAATTTAATTACAATATGTTTTGGTGGTGGCCAACTTTTTTTTTTTTTAATGACAGTTCTCTGTGCCTCCTCCATCTAATGTCTCTTCTTTCCATTCTTTTCTCAAGCCCAGTGAATATCCTTGTGATTGTTGCTTTAAATTCTCTATCAGACATGTTACATATATCTTCTCACTTACATCTCTGGCTGTGGTCTTTGTGTTTTATTTGGGAGTAATTCCTCTGTCTTGACATTTTTTCCTAGATCTGTCCCTTCTTCTCTGTGTTAGATAAGCCAGTTATATTTCCTGCTCCAGAAAGTAATGACTATATGAAAAAGAGTTCATGTAGTGTCCAGGGCCTGGTGCTTCATGGAGTGTATCAGGTGTATAATGTGTGCATTTTGTTGTTGTGTTTTGGCTGCTCTATCCTTCAGGACAGTCTTCTGCAGAGTCTTTCCTTGCCTGCAGTGGGCAATGTTTGGTCCTTGGCCAGAATGTGGTGAGTTTTAACTAGGTGTGCTGTGGTCTGTTTGTTAAATTGGACCTGATAATACTTCCACTAGAACTAAAGCCCTGCTGAACTTTGTCGTTGGGAGTTGTGTGGGCAGCGGTTTGTGCTGGTCCTCTTGGGGAGGAGCTCACTGGGCCAGGACTGAGGCAAGTTTGACAGAGAAGGGCAGTCCTGTCATAGCAGACAGGTGTGGGACTTGGTGTAAGTAAGTTAGACAGCCAGTGTTTTTACTAATCTGCTTTCTGCAAATGTCTTTTTGTTTATAGTGAGGGGAAATGGAGGGAAATTTTGCTGGTCAGCTCCTTTGTCCCCAGAGAGGGGTCTCCATGAATGCTGCCTCTCAGGGATATGCTCTAAGAAGAGGGAATAAGCCTCCCTACCCCCGGTGTGCCTCAGGCAGTCTTCAAATCACTGTTTTCATGCAGTCTTCCCCCAGGTTGTTTGCCTACCTTATTTCCAGGAGCAGGGCAGTGCTCTCAGGGCTCTATCTCAGTCAAGCCCACTGACCTTTAAAACTGCAGGCTTTAAGCTCTGCTGCTTATATGAAGTCATTAAATCACCCCCTGTTGTTTTCAAAGACAATGGCTTGGGGAAATAGTCTCCTTGTGCATTCCCTTGTGCGCTCTACTCTCTTGCACCCTTCTCTGTGACCAAGGCTCTCTCCCCTCTGCAGCACTCACCATCTGTCTCTCCCCTAAAACATGTCTCTGAACGTCTTAACTTCTTTGATGTGGCATCTTCTTTCCCTTTATTTGTGGAGTTTGTTCTGTCAGTCTATTTATTCTTTTTTATATTTTCTGTCTCTTTGTTGTAGTTCTCACTGAGGTCATCTACTCTTCTCTCAAGTCTGGTGACTGTCTTTATCACCATTACTTCAACTATTTATCAAATACATTGTTTATCTCCATTTTATTTAGTTACATTTCTGATTTTTTTTTTCTTGGTTATTTGTTTGGAGCATATTCCTCTATTTCCTCATTTTGGTTGATTTTCTTTGTTTGTTTCTATGAATTAGGCCAAAGAAGTATTTCTTCTAGCTTTGAAGGAGTTGTCTTGTGTTGGAATGTCCCCTCTATAGCCCCCTGTATAGCCTGCATATACCTGGTGGCTTTGGCTGGCTGTATCTTTAGTGGGTCTGATCTGGGTGTACCAGAGCAGTCTTCACCCGGGCTGCCCTGGTGGAATAGCTGACATTAAGGCAGGCATAGACCAGGGGGTCCTGGGTCACTTCACATAAGAGTCACTCTCATGAAATGGCTGAATCCAAAACAACCTTCAGCCATAGTGGTTCTGGGACCCCCTTTGCAGGTGTCATGCTGGTAGGATGGCCTGAACTGAAGCAAGAATGGTCTAATTGCACCCAGAGCACTTTGTACAGGGGACACCATTGTGGGATGGCTGGAGCAGAAGTGGGCATGAGCCAGGGGCTCCCTATGCAATCTGTATAGGGGCATCATTTGTGGGATGGCAGGAGTCGAAGCAGGCATAGGGCAGGTACTCCCAATGTTCTCTGTACAGGGAGCACCCTAGTGGGATGCCTGAATTTGAGGAGAGTGTGAGCCAGGAATCTCAGGGCTCTACACAGGGTAGGCCTTGGAATTATAACTGGAGCTGAAGTGGGTGTGAGTTAGGATGTTCTGTGGTGTTCCATACATTGGGTGTCCTTGTGGATCATGTGATTTGTGCAGATTTCTTTCAAGAGAGAATTAATAAACTAAGAACTTTTATGTGAAAAAAGTAAAAAAAATAAAGTATGTTCAAGTCAAGGGGTCCTGAGGTTTTTGTGCTGTATCACCTTGGTGAGATGGCTAGAGCTATAGTGGGATTGTCTGGCTGTATCCTAGTTTGCGCCACAATGGGACAGATTTGGTTGGATGGATAAAGCTCAGACAGGGGCAGGTGGGGGGGGTCACCTTCAGGGGATTGTTGGTAATAACATGAGCTGTGGGCCTAAGACTCACTATGGAAGCTACATGGCTCAGACACCCATACCCTGTTCCTCTATGTGCTATCAAGGTGGAAAGGAATATAGGTAATAGTGATTTCCAGTCCCTCTGATGTGGACAACATTCCAGTAGCTCCTCTGATATTTGGAAGATGCTCTAGGGCTGTTTCCTTTATACTTTAGTTTTTCTTTTAAACCACTGCTCTTTCTTCTGTTCCCCAGGTTTGCTAGGGCTGGTATGGCTTAGGGACCCTGGGTTCACTGAAGGAACAGGTTGGCTAGGGTATCTATATCCTGCTCCAGTCTGCACTATCATGGTGGAGGGGGAACATGAACAATGGTTTTGCTGCCCCTCCAATCCCAGTGAACATTCCCACAGGACCCCTGCCATTTTGTAGAGGGGTTAGTTCCTTTAATTTCTAGTTGCCCTTTTGAACCATGGCTTTTTCTCTACACTCCAGGGTCAAGGAATTTGCTCCCAGTTCCTCAATACTATCCCTTCCCATTGCAGCCAGAGGACATGGTTCCCATGGTAACCATGTCTCTGTCTCTCCTGCCATTCTCTATGTGGCCCCTCTATCTTTTGTTGTGCACAGGCTGTTCAGTCAGCCATTGGTTCTTTTTCAGGAGGAGTTCCTCCACATGTAGGAGTAGATTTGGTGTTTCCCTGGACAAGGTGAGTTCAAAGTCTTCCTACATCTCCATATTAGGCCTTCTCTCCTCTCAGGTTCACATGTATTTTTTACCAATTAATTCTTAGATGGATACTTAGGTTGCTTTCATATCTTGGCTATTGTAATAATGCTGCAATTAGCATGAGGGTGCAGATATCCTTTTGAGTTAGTAACTTCTTTTACTTTGGATACAACTCAGAAATGGAGTTGCTGGACCATATGGGTAGTTTTTATTTTTAAATTTTTGAGGAAATTTCATATTGTTGTCCAGAGTGGCACCAATTAGCATTCCCACCAACAGTGTACAAGTGTTCCCTTTTCTGCATATCCTTGCCTACCATTGTCATCTCTTGTCTTCAATAATAGCAAAACAGATGTGAGATGATACCTCATTGTGTTTCTGATTTACATTTTCAAGATAAATAGTAATGTTGAGCATCTTTTCATGTACTTGTTGGCTATCTGTATGTCTTCTTTGGAAAAATTCCTATTCAGATCCTCCATCCATTATTTAATTGGATTGTTTTTGTTTGTTTGTTTTGCTGACGAGTTTTAATATAAGATTTGCAAATACTTTCTCCCATTTGGTAACTTGCCTTTTCCTTTCTCTGATTGCTTCCTTTGCGTATAGAAGTTTTTAGTTTGATGTAGTCCCAGTTGCTGATTTTTGTTTTTGTGGCCTTCAATTTGGTGTCAAATCCAAAATATCATCACCAAGACGGATGTCAAAGGGCTTACCACATTTGTTTTCTTCTAGAAAGTTTGTGGTTTCAGGCCTTATATTCAAGCTTTTCATCCAGTTTAAGTTAATTTTTGTGTATGTTGTAAGATGGTGACCCTGTTTTATTATTTTGCATGTGGCTGTTCAGTTTATTAAGACACTGTTCTTTCCCCCTTGTATTTTCTTTGCTCCTTTACTCCTTTATTTTATTTTATTTTATTTATTTATTTATTTTTTTCAACCTCTGGAGATGTCATTTTAATCACAGTATACTGAAGAGAACATGTACACATTAGCCAAATACATGATTTCTCCTTATAGCAGACTTTTTCTTTCTATTTAATAGCGGTGGCTGATGCACCAGCCCTGAAACCTGGAGTTGGTTTTATTGAGGAATGTTTGGAACTAAATGGTTGCTTCATTATTTCCTTAAATTACCAGCAGGTGATCTTCAAAAGACATGGAGACTCAATTATAAAATAGCATGCAAAGCTAAAGAATTCATGATCTTATATGAGTCCATACTCATCTTCTTCTATCTGTGACTGTTCCTTGATCACAGCTTTTCTATGATACCTTTCCCTTTCCCATCATCTGGCTAGCTTCATTCTGACCTTTCTTGAGTCAACTCATTAAATGTCCATTGGCACAATAGCATTTCAGTTGACAGAGGAAGACAAATACAAATCACAAATCAGTGGATCTGCCATTAAGATTCTCCATCCTATCACTGATTGGGCTGTGAAAAGAAGCATTAACCCCTAACTTCAAGGCATAGTGACACTTGGATAACTGGCCCATCAAGACTGTGAGGTCCTTGGCTTTTTTTTTGTTTTCTTTTAGGATAACTGTTAAAACGCTCTGGAAGGCTCTGAATAGACTTCTACAGTTCTCATACTTTCAACAAGAGATGAGCAGTGGAATAAAAAGAACATGCACAAAAATGAGGAGACATCATTGGGAATCACAGGCTGTTTCCAACATCGTTGGCTAGTCAGATGGCCTTTTAGTATGGCTTCTGTGCCACCATGAAGGAGATCCAGGCTCCATCCATACAATTCTGAGTGACAGAAAGGGAGCATCCAGAGCAAACTGAGTTTAGTTAGAGACAGACCTTACTGATATTGATAAGTCCTCAGAGGGTCCCT
>NC_138385.1:50064122-50089579 GCF_054177405.1 Leptonychotes weddellii
AAAAAAAAAATCACCAATGAGAAAATAGAAATAACCAACACCACAGAAATACAAATGAGAGAATATTATAAAAAAAAAATATCTGCCAACAAACTGATCAACCTAAAAGAAATGGATAAAGTCTTAGAAACATAAACTACCAAAACTGAAACAGGAAGAAATAGAAAATTTGAGCAGATACATAACCATCAAAGATACTGAGTCAACAATCAAAAACTCCAACAAACAGAATTCCAGGACCTGATGGATTCACAGGCGAATTCTACCAAACATTTAAAGAAGAGTTAAAACCTGATCTTCTCAAACTAGTCAAAAAAATAGAAAAGGAAGGAAAATTTCCAAATTCATTCTATGAGGCTGGCATTACCCTGACACCAACACCAGAAAAAGACACCACTAAAAAAGAGAAATAAAGGCTAAGAGTCCAAGATGGTTGAGGAGTAGGAGACTGTAGTTTCATCTGGCCCCAGGAATTCAGCTAGATAGCTACCAAATCATTCCAAACACCTGCAAACTCAACTGGAGATCTAAAAAAAGAATAGCTGCAACTCTACAAATAGAAAAGCAACCACTTTCTGCAAGGTGGGAGGTGTGGAGAAGTGAATCTGAGGCAGTATATGGGAAGATAAACTGCAGGTGGAGGGAACCTTTGTCAGCTGGCTACCAGAAAGTGATATAGCAGTGGAGCACAAAATCAGAACTTTTAGAAGTCTGTTATGTTCCCAGGCTGAAAGGTGCTCAGGTGGCTAAGTTGGGCAGAATCCTAGGTGAGATAGTGTGGTCTCAGGATCCTAGGGGTCACAAGAAGACCAGGGGTGCATGAGTGCTGCAGAGTTCCCAGGATCAGAGTGGGGAAGCCAGCTGCAAACAGTGACACCAGGCGTTGGCTTTCAGCTCAGGGTGGCCATAAACCATGAACCATGGCACAGTTGGGTGACTGCTCTCTAAGCAGGGGCCTAACAAATGGCAGAACCAGGGAGACACTCTTTACTCTCCCTGGAAGAGCTGCATGGGAGCATGCCACAGGAGTCTGCAGGGTTTGGAGACTCAAAGCAGGGTTGTGTGCCTGAGATAGAAATGTTTGGTCACAGGCTGGGTGAACATGGAATATGGATGGAGACCAGAAAGACAGGAGTGATTAAACGTTTTTCCTTGTCAGTGCACTGAGGAGTGGGGCCCCAAGCTTTCAGATCCACGCCTAAGCCGGAGATTGGGCAGCCACTATTTTCATTCTCATCCTTTAAAGCTACACAGAAAGCCTTCAGGGAACAAAAGACACATAGAGCAAACCAGAGGAGATTATATAGGCTGACCCCTGGCAAGGGTGGTGCAATTCCACCTGGGGCAAAGACACTTGAGAATCAAAACAACAGGCCCCTCCCCCAGAAGATCAGCAAAAACATCCAGCCACGACCAGGTTTACCTATCAATGAGAACTGCAAAACTCCAGTGCTAGTGTAATATAGCATATAGAATTCATGTTTTTTTTCCCATGATTCTTTAATCTTTCAATTTTATTTTTTCTCTTTCCTTTTTCAACCAACTTCTTATTTTATCAACTCCTTTTAATCTTTTAAAAAATTTCATCTTTACAGTTACATTCCATCACTTCAATGTAATTAATTTGATCTTTGTATATATGAAATTTTTCTTTTTTTACAATTTTGAGAGGTAGTTTATTCTGACAAACTGACCAAAATACACTCAGGATATAAGTACTGCTCTGTTCTGTTCACCTGTCTGTTTATATCCCTTCCTTTTTGTTGTTGTTGTTTTTATCTGTTTTGTTTATTCTGGTCTTTTAATTTTGATTTCTACATTTACATTATATCCTTTCATTGTATTTAATTTTATTTTTGTACATATATAAGTTTTTCTTTCTTTACGATTTTGGGACCTAGTTTTCTAACAAGTGGACCAAAATACACAGAGGGTCTAGCATATTGCTCTATTCTGCTCACCTGTCTGATTTTATTCCTTTTCTTTTCCTCTTTTTTTCCATTTTTGGGTCTCTTCTGATTTGTTTAGTGTATATTTCTCTGGGGTCGTTGTTGCCATTTTAGTATTTTGTTCTCTCGTTCATTTACTCTTCTCCAGACAGAATGACAAGATGGAAAAACTTACCTGAAAGTAGAGAACAATAGGCAGTACTGAATGCCAGGGACCTAATCAGTATGGAAATAAGTAAGATGTCAGAAATAGAGTGCAGAATAATGATTATAAAGATACTAGCTGGGCTTGAAAAAAGCATAGAAGATAATAGAGAGTCCCTTTCTGGAGAACTAAAATCTAACCAAGTCAAAATCAAAAAGGCTATTAATGAGGTGCAGTCAAAAAATGGAGGCTCTAACTGCTAGGATTAATGAGGCAGAAGAGAGAATTAGTGACATAGAAGTCCAAATGATGGAGAATAAAGAAGCTGAGAAAAAGATAAACAACTACTGGATCACAAGGGCAGAATTCGAGAGATAAATGATACCATCGAACAAAACAATATTAGAATAAATGGGACCCCAGAAAAAGAAGAAAGAGAGAGAGGGGCAGAAGGTATATTGGAGCAAATTATAGTGGAGAACTTCCCTAATTTGGGGAAGGAAACAGGCATCAAAATCCAGGAGGCTCAGAGAACCCCCCTCAAAATCAATAAAAATATGTCAACACCCTGACATATAATAGTAAAAATTACAAATCTCAGAGACAAAGAGAAAATCCTGAAAGAAGCTCGGGACAAGGGGTCTGTAACCTACAATGGCAGAAATATTAGATTGGCAGCAGACTTATCCACACAGATCTGGCAGGCCAGAAAGGACTGGCATGATATATTCAGGGTGTTAAATGAGAAAAATATGCAGCCAAGAATACTTAATCCAGCTAGGCCCTCACTGAAAATAGAAGGAGTGATTAAAAGCTTCCAGGACAAAAAGAAACTAAAACAATTTGTTATCACCAAACCAGCTCCATATGAAATATTAAAATGGATCCTGTAAGCAAAGAGAGAGCCCCAAATTAACATAGACCAAAAGGAAAAGAGACAATATACAGAAACAATGACATTACAGGTAATACAATCACACTAAATTCATATCTTTCAATAGATACTCTGAATGTAAATGGGTTAAATTCCCCAATCAAAAGACCCAGGATAAAAGAAAGACCCATTGATATGTTGTCTGCAAGAAACTCATTTTAGACCCAAAGACACCTCCAGATTTAAAGTGAATGCATGGAAAACCATTTATCATGCTAAAGGACATCAAAAGAAAGCTGGGGGTGTCAATCCTTACATCAGACGAATTAGATTTTACACCAAAGACTGTAATAAGAGATGAGGAAGGACACTATATCATAATAAAAGGGTCTACCCAACAAGAAGATCTAACAATTGTATATATTTAGGCCCCTAACATGGGAGCAGTCAATTATATAAGCAATTAATAACAAAATCAAAGAAACACACTGATAATAATAGAATAATGGTAGGGGACTTTAACATCCCCACTCACTGCAATGTACAGGTCATCTAAGCAGAAGATCAACAAAGAAACAAGGGCTTCAAATGACACACGGAATCAAATAGTCTTCACAGATATATTCAGAACATTCCCTCTTAAAGCAACAGAATACACATTATTCTCAAGCGACCATCCTACTTAAGAATGAATGGGTCAACCAGGAAATTAAAGCATTTTTAAAAAATCATTGAAACAAATGAAAATGAAAATACAACTGTTCAAAATCTTTGGGATGCAGCAAAGGCGGTTCTAAGAGGGAAGTATATAGCACTACAAGCCTTTCTCAAGAAACAAGAAAGGTCTCAAATACACAACTTAACATTACTCATAAAGGAGCCAGAGAAAGAACAGTAAATAAAGCCTAAACAAAGCAGAAGAAAAATAATGATTAGAGCAGAAATCAATGAAATAGAAACAAACAAAAAACAAAACCAAAAAAACAGTAGAACTGATCAATGAAACTAGGAGCTGATTCTTTGAAAAAATTAATAAGATTGATAAACCTCTGGCCAGACTTACCAAAAAGAAAAGAGAAAGGACACAAATAAATAAATTCATGAATGAAAGAGGAAAGATCACAACCAACAAAAAAGAAATACAAACAAGTGTAAGAACATATTATGAGCAACCATAGGCCAACAGATTAGGCAATCTGGAAGAAATGGTTGTCTTTCTAGAGATGTATAAACCACCAAAACTGAAACAGGAAGAAATAGAAAACCTGAACAGACCCATAACCAGCAAGGATATTGAAGCAGTAATCAAAAATCTCCCAACAAACAAGAGTCCAGGGCTGGATTGCTTCCCTGGAGAATTCTATCAAACATTTAAAGAAGAAATAATACCTATTTTTCTGAAGCTGTTTCAAAAAATGAAAATGGAAAGAAAACTTCCAAAGTCTTTCTATGAGGCCAGCATTACCTTGATTCCAAAAGTAGACAAAGACCCCACCAAAAAAGAGAATTACAGACCAATATCCCTGATGAATGTGGATGCAAAAATTCTCACGAAAATATCAGCCAATAGGATCCAACAGTACATTAAAAGGATTATTCACCATGACCAAGTGGGATTTATTCCTGGGTTGCAAGTGTGGTTCATCATCTGCAAATCAATCAATGTGATACACTACACAAATAAAAAGAAGGAGAGGAACCATAGGATCCTCTCAATAGATGCAGAAAAAGCATTTGACAAAGTACAGTATCCTTTCATGATTAAAACTCTTCACGGTTTAGGCATAGAGGGAACATACCTTAATATCATGAATGCAATATACAAAAAGTTCACAGCGAATATCAATCTCAATGGGGAAAAACTGAGAGCTTTTCCTCTAAGGTCAGGAACTTGGCAGGGATGTCCACTATTACCACTGATGTTTAGCATAGTACTAGAAGCCCTAGCCTCAGCAATCAGACAACAAAAAGAAATAAAAGCCATTCCCAATCAGCAAAGAAGTCAAACTCTCATTCTTTGCAGATGACATGATACTCTACGTGGAAAACCCAAAAGACTCCACCCCCAAATCACTAGAACTCATACAGGAATTACACAAACTGGAACAGTATAATATCAATGCACAGAAATCAGTTGCATTTCTATACACTAACAATGAGAAGAAAAAGAAATTAAGGAGTCAATCCCATTTACACTTGCACCCAAAACCATAGGATACCTATGAATAAACCTAACCAAAGAGGCAAAGTATCTATACTCAGAAAACTATAGAAGATTCAGGAAAGAAATTGAGGAAGACAAAAAGAATTGTAAACCTTTCCATGCTCATGGATTGGAAGAACAAATATTGTTAACGTATTTATGCTATCTAGAGCAATCTACACATACAATGCAATCCTTATCAAAACAACATCAACTTTTTTTACAGAGCTGGAACAAATCATCCTAAAGATTGTATGAAACCAGAAAAGACCTTGGATAGCCAAAGGAATGTTGAAAAAGAAAACCAAAACTAGTGGCATCACAATTCCAGGCTTCACATTCTATTACAAGGATATAATCCTCAAGACAGTATGGAACTGGTACAAAAAGACACATAGATCAATGGTACAAAATAGAGAACCCAGAAATGGACCCTCAACTCTATGGTCAACTAATCTTTGACAAAGTAGGAAAGAATATCCAAAGGGGAAAAAAAAAAATAGTCTCTTCAACAGTTGGTCTTGGAAAAATTGGAGAGCCACACGCAGGAGAATGACACTGGGCCATTTCCTTACACCATACACAAAAATAGACTCAAAATGGATGAAAGACCTAAATGTGAGAATGGGAATCCATCAAAATCCTAGAGAACACCAGCACCAACCTTTGTGACCTCGGCCACAGCAACTTCTTGCTTGACACATCTCCAAAGGCAAGGGAAACAAAGGCAAAAATGGACTATTGGGACTTCATCAAGATAAAAATCTTTGGCACAGCAAAGGAAACAGTTGACAAAACCAAAAGACAAGTGACAGAATGGGAGAAGATATTTGCAAATGACATATCAGATAAAGGGCTAGTATCCAAAATCTATAAAGAACTTATCAAAATCAACACCCAAAGAACAAATCATCCAGTCAAAAAATGGGCAGAAGACATGAACAGACATTTGTCCAAAGAAGACCTACAAATGGCCAACAGACAGATGAAAAATGCTCATCATCCCTTGGCTTCAGGGAAATGCAAATCAAACGCACAATGAGATACCACCTCACACCATTTAGAGGGGCTAAAATTAACAAGTCAGGAAATGACAGATGTCGAGGATGTGGAGAAAGGGGAACTCTCTTACACTGTTGGTGGGAATGCAAGCTGGTACAGCCACCCTGGAAAATAGTATGGACGTTCTTAAAAATTTGAAAATAGAGTAACCCTATGACCCAGCAATTGTACTACTGGGTATTTATCCTAAAGATACAAATGTGATCCGAAGGGGCACCTGCCCCCAATGTTTATAGCAACAATTTCCAGAATAGCCAAACTATTGAAAGAGCCCAGATGTCCTTCAGTAGATGAATGGAGAAAGAAGATGTGATATATATATCATATATATGATATATATATATATACATATATATATATGAATACTACTCAGTCAGCAAAAAAAAATCCTTGCTATTTGCAACATGGATGGAAGTAGAGGTTATTATGCTAAGTGAAATAAGTCAATCATAGAAAGACAATTATGATATGATCTCACTCATGTGGAACAAAAGAAACAAAATAGAGGATCATAGGGGAAGAGACAAAAAAATAAAACAAATCAGTGAGGGAGACAAACCATAAGAGACTCTCAATCATAGGAACAAACTGAAGGTTGCTGGAATGCAGGGAGGTGGGGGGATGGGGTTCCTGGGTGATAGACAATAAGGAGGGCATGTGATGTAATGAGTACTATATATAAGTATTATATAATACTATATAAGTATTATATAAGTATTATATAAGACTGATGAATCACTCACCTCTACCTCTGAAACCAATAATACAGTACATGTTAATTAATTGAATTTAAAAAGAAAAGAAACATTCACCACCACCAAGTGGTATTTATTCCTGGATTGCAAGTGTGGTTCAGTATTCACAAATCATTTAATGTGATATATCACATCAGTAAAATTAAGGATAAGAACCATATGATCATTTGAGTAAACATAGAAATATCATTAGACAAAGTACAGCATCCATTTATGAAATAAAAACCCTCAAAAAAGTAAGGATTGAGGAAACATGACTCAACATAATAAAAGTCACATATGAAAAACCCATAGCTAATATCATCCTCAGTGAGCAAAATCATAGATTTCCCCTAAGGTCAGGAACAAGACAAGAATGTCCACTCTAACAACTTTTATTCAACATAGTACTAAAAGTCCAAGCCACAGCAATCAGACAATAAAAAGAAATTAAAAACATTCAAGTCAGTAAGGAAAAAGTCAAACTTTCAGTATTTGAAGATGACATGATTCTCTATATAGAAAACCTGAAGTATTCCATGAAAAAACTTCTAGAGATGATAAATGAATTCAGTAAATTCACAGGATACAAAATCAATGTACAAAAATCTGTTGCGTTTTTATACACCAATAATGAAGCAGCAGAAAGAGAAATTAAGAATATAATCTCACTTACAGTTGCACCAAAAATAATAAGATACCTAGGAATGAAACTAACCAAAGAGGTAAAAGACCTGTACTCTGAAAAATATAAAAGAGTGATGCATGATATTGAAGTGGACACAAAGAAATGGAAAGACATTCCATGCTCATGCATTGGAAGAACAGATATTTTTAAAATGTCTATACCACCCAGAATAATCTACACATTTAATGCAATCCCTATCAAATCACCACCATCATTTTTCACAGAGCTAGAACAAACAATACTCAAATTTCATGGAACCAGTGGAGACCCTGTATAGCCAAAGCAATCTTGAAAAAGAAAAGCAAAGGCAGAGGCATCACGATTCTGAACTTTAAGTTATATTACAAAGCAGTAGCAATCAAACAGTACCAACTGTCACAGAAATAGACACATGGATCAATAGAAGAGAATAAACAACAAGAAATAAACCCACAACTATATGGTCAATTAATCTTTGACAAAGTAAGAAACAATATCCAATGCGAAAAGGAGAGTCTCTTCAACAAATGGTGTTGGGAAAATTGGAGAGCAACATGCAGAAGAATGAAACTGGACCATTTTCTTACACCTTACACCAAAATAAATTCAAAATACATTAAATGAGATATCAACCCATTAAAATCCTCAAGCACACAGGCAGTAACCTCTTTAACATTGGCCATAGCAGCTTTTTTCTAGATAGGTCTCCTGAGGTAGGGAAAGAAAAGCAAAAATAAACTATTGGGAGCACATGAAAATAAAAGTTTCTGTATAGAAAAGGAAACCATCAACAACACTAAAAGGCAGCTTACAGAATGGGAGAAGATATTTGCAAATGATATATCTGATAAAGTGTTAGTATACAAAATATATAAAGAAGTTATAAAACTCAACACCCAAAAAACAAATAATCCAATTTAAAAATAGGCAGAAGACATGAACAGACATTTCTCCAAAGACACACAGATGGCCAAAAAATAGAGGAAATGATGCTCAACATCACTTATTATCAGTGAAAGCAGATCAGAACTACAATGGGAAGATATCACCTCATACCTGTCAGAATGGCTAAAATCAACAACACAGGAAACAACAGTTGTTGAAGATGCAGGGAAAAAGGAACCCTCATGCACTTTTGATGGGAATGAAAACTGGTGCAGCCACTCTGGAAAACAGTGTGGAGATTCCTCAAAAATTAAAAATGGCACTACCCTATGATCTAGCAATTGCACTACTATTTACCCAAAGAATACAAAACATTAATTCAAAGGGATCCATACACCCCTATCTTTATTGCGGTATTATTTACTATAGCCAAGATATTTAAATGGCCCAAATGTCCATTGATAGTAGAATACATAAAGAAGATATGGTGACATATACAATGGACTATTATTCAGCAATAAAAAATAATGAAATCTTGCCATTTGTAATGTCCTGAATGAAGCTAAATAGTATAATGTTAAGTGAAATATGTCAGTCAAAGAAAGACAAATATCATATGATTTGACTCATATATGGAAATTAAGAAACAAAACAAATGAGAAAAAGGGGGAAAAAAAAGAGTGAGAGGCAAATCAAGATAGTCTCCTGAAGAGAAGAAATTGATGGTTACTGGAGGGGAGGTAGGTGTGGGGATGGGTTAAATAAGAGATGGAGATTAAGGAGTGTACTTTTTCTGATGAGCACTGGTTGATGTATGGAAGTGTTGAATCACTACACTGTACAACTTACACTAATATTACACTGTATGTTAATTAACTGGAATTAAGAGGAGGTTCAGGAAAAAATGGTGGAGGAGTAGGGGACCCTCTTCCAACTGGTCCCCAGAATTGAGCTAGACCACGAAATCAGCCAGAGATGTAAGAAGATAGATCTGGATCTCTACAAACAGAATATCGCATGTGGTTGGTTTTGAGGTATGAAGTGGGGAGGCGTGAATCTGTGGGCACATATTGGAAGATATAGGGAAGGGGGAGGGAGCTGCCATAAGCTCTGGCACCAGGAATGTGAAATAACACAGGAGCGCAAAAGCCTCCCACGCTGGGGACCAGGCACAGACTCGCAGACTGGTAGTGACAGGGAAAGGACTTTAGTGCAGCCGCCCCAGACTGAAACCTGGAGTGGCAGGGCTGAGCATGTGAACTGGGGGCAGCTGGTGGTTTCAGAAGCACAAAGGGCAGAGACATGCTTCAACACGGAGGTGAGGACTGGGAGTGATGTTGAAGGGCGCACAACCCAGGATGCTGTACTTTATAGCAGCACAGAGAGAAACAGAATAGTGTAGCCTGGAGAGCACATGAAAATAAAAGTTTCTGTATGTTCCCGGAAGAACAGACTGCAATCTCTCTGTTCTGAGGCAGAGGATTGGAAACGATCCCTTCTGCTCTGACTCTCAGAAGAGATGTGTAAAGCCAACAGGGAAAGCCACCAGAGAACAAAAAGCCCCCCAAAACTGTTTTTCACTGAGTCCGTCCCTCCCCCACAGGGGGCAGGGCAACTCTGCCCAACCAGGGTTGCCTGAGTAACAGCGCAGCAGGCCCCTTCCACATAAGACAGGCTGGGAGAACAAGAGGCCTGCAACCCTAAGGTCCCTATAAAACAGGTACAACTTGCTTGGGTTCTGGTCAATAATTTGGACTCTGTACATTCCCACAACCACAACTCAACAGAATGACTAGAGGAAAATCCCCCAAAATAGGAAAGACTCAGAGACTGTTACTTCTGCCACAGATTTATAAATGGATACAGATATAACAAAGATGCCAGAGATGGAATTCAGGCTAGCAATTGTGAAGACAATAGCTAGAATGGAGAAATCAATTAATGGCAACATAGAGTCTCTAGGGACAAAAATGAAACCTGAACTGGCAGAACGTAAAAATGCTAACAACGAGATCCTGTCTAATCTAGATAATCTAAGGGCTAGGGTAAGCCAGGCAGGAGAACAAATTAGTGATCTAGAAGATCAATTGATAGACAAAAAGGGAAAAGAGGAGGCCAGGGAAAAACAACTCAAAATCCATGAAAAGAGAATCAGAGAAATAAGTGACACAGGAAACATTCCACTGTCAGAATTATTGGGATCCCTGAGGGAGTGGAGAGAGAGAGAGGACTAGAAGACATATTTGAGCAAGTTGTACCTGAGAACTTCCCTAATCTGGGGAATGAAACAAACATTCCTGTCCTAGAGGCAGGACATTACAAATGGCATTCTTAGAACCAAGGAAACCACCTTAAGGGCAGTTAGGAGGAAGAGATTCCTTACTTTCAGAGGGAGGAACATCAGAATAACGTCAGACCTATCCAAGAGACCTGGCAAGCCAGAAAGAGTAGGCAAGACATATTCAGGGTACTAAATGAGAAGAACATGCAGCCAAGAATACTTCACCCAGCAAGGCTGTCATTTAGAATGCATGGAGAGATGCAGAGCTTCCAAGACTGGCAGAAACTGAAAGAATATATGACCACTAAGCTGGCCCTGCAAGAAATATTAAGGGGGGGGTCTATAATAGGAGAAAGACCCCAAGAGTGATATACAACAGCAATTTACAGAGACAACTTATAGAAACAAGGTATTCACAGGCAACATGATGACAATTAATTCATATCTTTCAATAATCACTCTCAACATGAATGGCCTAAATGCTCCCATAAAACGGCACAGGGTTGCAGATTGGATAAAAAGACAGGACCCATCCATATGCTGTCTACAAGAGACTCATTTGGAACCTAAAGATACATCCAGACTGAAAGTGAAGGGATAGAGATCCATCTTCCATGCCAGCGGACCTCAAAAGAAAGCTGCGGTAGCAATTCTTATATCAGATAAATTAGATTTTAAACTAAAGACTGTAGTTAGAAGCACAGAAGGACACTGTAGTGTTCTTAAAGGGTCTATCCAACAAGAAGATCTAACAATTTTGAATATCTAGGCTCCCAACATGGGAGCAGCCATCTATATAAGCCAACTGTTAACCAAAATAGAGTCATATTGATAACAATATGTTAATTGTAAGACCTCAATACTCCACTCTCAGCAACAGACAGATCCTCTAAGCAGAAAATCAACAAAGAAACAGAGCTTTGAATAACACACTGGACCAGATGGACCTCAAATATATATACAGAACATCCCACCCTAAAACAACAGAATACTCATTCTTCTTAAGTGCTCATGGAACTTTTCTCCAGAATAGACCACAAACTGGGTCACAAATCAGGTCTCAACCGATACCAAGAGGTTGAGATTATTCCCTGCATAGTCTCAGACCATAATGTTTTAAAACTGGAACTCAATCACAAGAAAAAAAATTGGCAGAAATTCATACACTTGGAAGCTAAAGACCACTCTGCTCAAGAATGTTTGGGTCAACCAAGAAATCAAAGAAGAACTTAAACGATTCATGGAAACCAATGAGAATGAAAACACATTGATCCAAAACCTGTGGGATACTGCAAAAGCATTCCTAAGGGGGAAATACATAGCCATCCAAGCCTCACTCAAAAATACAGAAAAATCCCGAATTCACCATCTAACTCTACACCTAAAAGAACTAGAGAAAAAGCAACAAATGATGCCTAAGCCACACATTAGAAGAGAAATAATGACAATTAGAGCAGAGATCAATGAATTGGAAACCAGAAAAACAGTACATCACATCAACGAAACTAGAAGCTGGTTCTTTGGAAGAATTAATAAGATAAATAAATCACTGGCCAGACTTATCCAAAAGAAAAGAGAAAGGATCCAAATTAATAAAATTATGAATGAAAGGGGAGAGATCACGACTAACAACAAGGAAATAGAAACAATTATTAGAAATTTTTTTTTTTTAAAGATTTTATTTATTTATTTGACAGAGACAGAGATAGTGAGAGCAGGAACACAAGCAGCGGGAGGGGGAGAGGGAGAAGCAGGCTTCCCCCCTGAGGAGGGAGCCCGATGCGGGACTCGATCCCAGGACCCCGGGATCATGACCTGAGCCGAAGGCAGACGCTTCACGACTGAGCCACCCAGGCGCCCCAATTATTAGAAATTATTATCAACCACTCTATGCCAATAAATTAACCATCCTGGAAGAAATGGATGCCTTCATAGAAACCTATGAACTGACAAGACTGAAACAGGAAGAAATTGACAACATGAATAGGCCAATAACCAGTAACAAGATTGAAGCAGTGATAGGGACCTGATGGATTCCCTGGGGAATTCTACCAAACATTCAAAGAAGAAATAATACCTATTCTACTGAAGGTGTTTCAAAAAATAGAAACAGAAGGAAAGCTTCCAGACTCATTCTATGAGGCCAGCCTTACGTTAATCCCCAAACCAGGCAAAGACCCCATCAAAAAGGAGAATTTCAGACTGATATCCCTGAAGATTATGGATTCCAAAATTCTCAACAAAATACTAGCTAATAGGATCCAAAAATACATTGAAAGGATCATCCACCACAACCAAGTGGGGTTTATCCCCGGGATGCAAGGGTGGTTCAACATTCGCAAATCAATGTGATAGAACACATTATTAAAAGGAGAGAGAAGAACCATATGGTTCTCTCAAATGAGGCAGAGAAATCATTTGACAAAATACAGAATCCTTTCCTGCTTAAACTCTTCAGAGTATAGGGATAGAGGGAACATTATTCAAGTTCATAAGATCCATCTATGAAAAAAACCACAGTGAATATCAACCTCTATGGGGAAAAGACGAGAGCCTTTCCCTTAAGATCAGGAACACGTCAAGGATGCCCACTCTTGCCACTGTTGTTCACCATAGTACCAGAAGTCCTAGCAACAGTAATCAGACAACAAAAAGAAATAAAAGGTATTCAAATTGGCAAAGAAGAAGTCAAACTCTCTCTCTTCATAAATGACATGATACTTTATGTGGAAAACCCAAAAGTCTCCACCGCCAAATTACTAGAACTCATATAGCAATTCAGTAATGTGGCAGGATACAAAATCAATGCACAGAAATCCGTTGCTTTCTTACACAATAACAATGCAACTGAAGAAATAGAAATTAAAGAATTGATTCAATTTACAATAGCACCAAAAATCATAAGATGTCTCATAATAAACCTAACCAAAGAGGTAAAGGATATATACTCTAGAAACTATGGAACACTCATGAAAGAAATTGAAGAAGACACAAAAGGATGGAAAAATATTCCATGCTCATGAATCGGAAGAATAAACATTGTTAAAATGTCTATGCTACCCAGAGCAATCTATACCTTCAATACCATCCTGATCAAAATTCCAATGACATTTTTCAAAGTGCTGGAACAAACAATCCTAAAATTTGTTTGGAATCAGAAAAGACCCCAAATCGCTAACAAAATACTGAAAAAGAAAAACAAAGCTGGGGCATCACATTGCCCAATTTCAAGCTATATTACAAAGCTGTGATCACCAAGACAGCATGGTACTGGCACAAAAACAGACATATAGAACAATGGACCAGAATAGAGAGCCCAAATATGGACCCTCAACTCTATGGTCAAATAATCTTCGACAAAGCAGCAAAGAATATGCAATGGAAAAAAGACAGTCTCTTCAATAAATGATGCTGGGAATATTGGACAGCTATATACAGAAGGATGAAACTCGACCATTCTCTAGCACCATACACAGAGATAAACTCAAAATTGATGAAAGACCTCAATGTGAGACAGGAATCCATCAAAATCCTAGAGGAGAACGTGGACAGTAACCTCTTTGACATCAGGCACAGCAACTTCTTTCAAGATACATCTCCAAAGGCTAGTGAAACAAAAGCAAAAATGAACTTTTGGGACTTCATCAAGATAAAAAGCTTCTGCACAGCAAAGGAAACAGTCAACAAAACAAAGAGGCAACCCACAGAATAGGAGGAGATATTTGCAAAGGACACTACAGATAAAGCATTGATTTCCAAGATCTAAAAGAACTTCTCAAACTCAACACCCAAAAAACAAATAATCAAGTCAAAAAATGGGCAGAAGACATGGACAGACACTTCTCCAAAGAAGACATACAAATGGCTAACAGACACATGAAAAAATATTCATCATCATCAGCCATCAGGGAAATTCAAATCAAAACCACATTGAGATACCACCTTACACCAGTTAGAATGGCAAAAATGGACAAGGCAAGAAACAACAAATGTTGGGGAGGTTGTGGAGAAAGGAGAACCCTCTTACTCTGTTTTTGGGAATGCAAGTTGGTACAGCCACTTTGGAAAACAGTGTGGAGGTTCCTCAAAAAATTAACAGTGGAGCTACCCTATGACCCAGCAATTACACTCCTGGGTATTTACCCCAAAGACACAGATGTAGTGAAAAGAAGGGCCATATGCACCCCAATGTTCATAGCAGCAATGTCCGCAATAGCCAAACTGTGGAAAGAACTGGGATGCCCTTCAACAGATGAATGGATAAAGAAGATGTGGTCCATATATACAATGGACTATTACTCAGCCATCAGAAAGGATGAATACCCAACTTTTGCATTAACATGGATGGGACTGGAGGAGATTATGCTAAGTGAAATAAGTCAAGCAGAGAAAGTCAATTATCATATGGTTTCATTTATTTGTGGAACATAAGGAATAACATGGAAGACCTTAGGAGAAGGAAGGGAGAAATGAAGAGGGGGAATCAGATGGTGAGACGAGTCATGAGAGACTATGGACTCTGAGAAACAAACTGAAGGTTTTAGAGTGGAGGCGGGTGGGGGAATGGGTTAGCCTGGTGATGGGTATTAAGGAGGGCATGTACTGCATGGAGGACTGGGTATTATATGAAAACAATGAATCTTGGATCACTGCATCAAAAACTAATGATGTATTGTATGGTGACTAACATAACATAATTAAATTAAATTAAATTTAATTTAATTTAAAAAATAACTGGAATTAAAATAAATATTTAAAAAATAAAATTAATGCACAAAATAGAATATATAAAGACATCTTACACAATGTGAGTATATATTGGCAAATATACATTTGATAAGGATTAATATCCTAAGTATTTTTAAACTACTAAAACTCAACAACAATAAACAGTCTAATTCAAAAATGGGCCAAAGATTTAAATAAACATTTCTCCACCGGCAATATACAAATGGCCAGCAAACATATGAAAAGGTTTTCAACATCATTAATCATCAGAAAAAGGCAATCCAAAACCACAGCACAGTACCCCTTCATATCTAATAGTATGTCTATAAAAATAAAAATAAGTATTGAGGATGTGGAGATATTGGAAATCTTTGCATTGCTGTTGGAAATGTAAAACGTAAAATGATGCAACCACTGTGGAAAACAGTTTGACCAAAGATTAAACATAAAACTACCATATGACCAGGCAATTCTAATCCTAGATATGTAAATTCAAAGGAGTTGAAAACAAGAACTCAAACAGACACTTGCACACCTATGTTCATAATAGCAGCATTATTCACAATATCCAAAAGGTAGAAGCAACCCAAGTATCCATTAACAGATAAATGGATGAACAAAATATGGTATATATATTCAGTTTTAAAAAGGAATGATATTTTGATATGTGCTACAACATGGATAATCCTGTAAAACTTTGTGCTTTCTTAAATAGTCCAGACATAGAAGAAAATATACTGTGTAACTCCATTTAATTGAGGTATCTAAAATGGCAAATCCATAGCGTAAGAAAGTAAAATAGAGGTTTCAATGCCCTGGAGGATCAGGGAAAAGGGAATTAATGTTTTATGGGTATAAAGTTTTTATTGAAGATGATGAAAACTTTTGGATATAGATGGTAGAGAGGGTTGTAAAACACTGTGAAATATATTTAATGCTACTGAATTATATGTTTACAAATGGTTCAAATGATAAATGTTATGTTATATATATTTTAACACAATACAATAATTTATAATTAAGTGGAAAAAACAGTGATAAAAAAGAGCTAGAAGAAGCCCCCCCAAAAGAAGGAAACTGACATTGAGTACCTATGACTGAGACCTTTTAAATATCACTTAAGTATTTTCTTATAAATTATCTCATTCATAATGAAACTGAGAGGTAGATATTATTATTGAACAGATGAGGAAGCCGAGGGGCAGTAATATTAATAACCTTGTGTCATCTGACAGTCCAACATATATGACTAAGATTAGAGTCCAACTTAACAGACACAAAAGTTTAGCTTATCAAACTGCTTTCCTACTGGATGTAGAGTATTCTATTATGTGATTTAGTTCCATATTTTGAGTAAAATAAAATCTGAGAGCTTCAAGACCCAAAGATTCAATACTCAGACAAACTCACATATCATGTCCAAATTCAGATAATATATGAGAAGGGAAAAAAAAAAACACTGAAAGCACAGAAGACATCCAAGCTTCTATTACATATGTATTGACAGTTACTTCTGGCATTGACCCATCATTGCTTTTATGCCATAACTATGCAAAATTTCCTAAGCATTTTAGTATAAATGCAGCAACATTTCACATACACACATACTTCTTAGGGAAAAAAAAAATTACATTCATATGTTTTCTCTCTCAATTTTCCCCCACCCCCTAAAAAAGCTATATTTTTTCAGTGGTTTTGTGGGAATTTCAGGTGACTAAGTACATTGCATGTGTCCCTGGTATTTTCTTTGCAATTAAGTTTTAGTTTAAGCATCCTACCTCTTTAATGAGGCCTTTACCAGCTAGGTTGGAAGTGATTGTCCTCTCTGCAGAATTCACATAGAACTGATTTTTTTTCTTATTTAGTATCTACTGTTTTACATCTGAATTCATTCTTGACATAGTTGTTGATTTCTTCAACCAGATTACAAGTTCTTAGAAGGAAAAGGTAAGTGCCTTTCTCATATCTGTATGCTTCATACACTGTTCCGTATAGTGTAATGAAAAAGGCAGCATAGACATAGGCATAAGTATGGAACTGAAAGTTTGGGAGGAAAATGTGGGTTTGAAGTTTGGTCTCAAGGCTTACTAATACTGCAACATTTAGCAAGTTGCAGCCTCTTCCAAGCTGTTTTCCCAATGATGATGTCTACCTGAAAGAGTTATAAATACTAAAAGTGATGATGTATGTGCATAGCACCTAATAAATGATAATGTTTTAACTTTAAAGGATCTATGAAATTTCTGGCTAAAAATGGAAGTGTAAAGACATTTTTAAACACTTTCCTCTTTGAAACCCATTGGATAAAATAAAAACAAACTGAAAAAAAACCAAAACCAAAAACAAAAAACCTCCACCTTCGGTGAAATAAGGGGATTGATAAAATCTCAAGCCATAAATTATAAATTACCTAACACATGTCAGGAAATCTATGCTAAAAAAAGTAGCATTCTGAACACTGACATAGTCATTTATTCAGTTATTCAAAACTATGTATTGAGTATCTATTTTATGTCAGGCACTATGATAGAAGCTAAGAATATAGATGAGCAAAAAAACCTGATCCTGTTGTTGCCATCTAGAATCATGCCTTTTTGGACCTTGAAAAGGAAAGACAAGTGTTTTCCAAATTATATATTATCATCCTGAAAGGGATGTATAAATATTGTTTATTTGAGTGATTGAATTTAAACATATGGGCAGGACACAATAGATATAGAATATTTGCACAGAAACTACAAAGATATTGGAGGAAAGAAGCATAAGAAAATAAGAAGCATAAGAGACCATACACTGTAAGAGAAATTACCAAAAGAAATGCAAGAATCTTGAAGACAATTCCTCAAAATCTGAAAGAAATTATAGATATCATAGTCACCCTAAAATTAGCCCCCAAAAGTGACCTAAACGATTATCAGAAAATAGAAGAGGAATAAAAGCAAACTGGCAGAGAACAAGTAAAGAAAAGCAAGGAGATTAAAGCCACAAAAACTATGACTGAAAACACAAGAATATAGTGGATTGGTCGAAGTATGTTTTATATTTGGAAAGGGTTCCCAAGCCTCAATGACTCACTTGAACAGACACTAAATGGCTCAAGTGGTTTAGAGCTGCCTGGAGAAAAGAGATATGTAATGGCAGAAAAGTGAGAATAATCAAAGGAAACCAGGTTTTGCTATCAGTCTCTTTTTAGCTCTTTTCCTAGGTGTAAATAGAGCCAGATGAGCTGATAATACTGTCTGCCCTAAGTGTCTAGCTAGTAGTCTCTTAAGGAACCTGCAATGTTGTCTTAGGTTTGAGATTTCCATAGATGCTCCCAAAAAAGTGTTTGCAGTGGATGGATTTTATGAATGGAGAAGTTTGCAGATTTTTTTTTCATTTTTGCAAGTCCTCAACATACAATTCTTTAAACTAATCTATATGTATTTAAACATAGTTTATTAATTCAAGTTAATATCATACAAATTGGGCCCTCATCACCTTTTACTGAAATCTACTTACTGAACCTTTTTATCTCCAAAAAATGGTGAGCACTCTAGGCAATCCTACTGTTTAAAAATTCAAATTCTTGCCTTTCAATAACCATAGCACTGCACTTTTGTCACCTCATCCCCTGCCTGCTTCTTCTGATGTTTCCATTCACCCTCCCAGTCACAAGGGGAATTAGAAATAGATAAAGAGAGGTGTATTAGATCATTTGCACCTAAATGCTTTTTTCCTCTATATGTAATCAGAACTAAAAAGAGCTGAAAGGAAAATAACAAGTGGACAGCTGTGAGAACATTTTGGTGTGAAATATATATGCTAAGATGTGTCTATTCACGGGGCTTTACAAGACCTAATTTTTCCAAATGAAGAGATTCTTTCTTTTCTCCAAAAAGGGAAAATAACTCTTTATTGCTATTCTTATACTCTTAGAGTATCTGTGGTCACAACCTGACCTAGCAAGGTAAGTTAGTTCTGGAGAAGTATTTGGGATAAAGGGTTAGAAATACAAACGATCATTGACATCAAAGATAGAAGTTTTTTATTCCATTAAACACTTTCCCCTTAATATCTAATATCACCGGTGCTTTAAATTATTGTGTATTGTATAATTATAATGTATTAAATGCTTTACAAGACATATATTATTTCATTAAATCCTAACTAAAATACAACTTAATAAATATGAAATTGTACTATTACATAGACACAGTAAAAAATATATATATATTTTAACAGTTGGTCCCAATATCTCTCCCTCAGATAGAACTGTGTTTACTTAGGAAAATTCCTTGTTAGTCAAGTTTTGTGGTAGAAAGCTAAGCCCTAAAGAGAAGGATAGAAAAAAATAAGCATTTTTTGTTTGTTTTTAAAACTTAACAGTATTGGGGCGCATGGGTGGCTCATTCGTTAGGCATCTGCCTTCAGCTCAGGTCATGATCCCAGGGTCCTGGGATCGAGGCCCGCATCGGGCTCCCTGCTCTGCGGGAAGTCTGCTTCTCCCTCTGCCACTCCCCCTGCTTGTGTTCCCTCTCTTGCCGTGTCTCCCTGTTAAATAAATAAATAAAATCTTTTAAAAAAAATAAAAAATAAAAAAAATAAAACCTAACAGTATTTTGAGGGTAGGGCACAAGAGAGGGAAGGAATCAGTGAAGACAGAGTTGAGACTATGCAATAAGATCAGAGTCTGACAGGGGAGCCTGGGTAGCTCAGATGGTTAAGCGTCTGCCTTTGGCTCAGGTTATGATCCCAGGATCCTGGGATCAAGTCCCACATCAGGTTCCTGGCTCAACGGGGAGCCTGCTTCTCCATCTCCCTATGCCTCTTCCCCTGCTTGGGCTCTCTCTGCCTTCTCTCTTTGTCTCTCTCTCAAATGAATAAATAAAACCTTAAAAAAAGATTGAGTCTGACACTGAGAGAAAAATAAAATGTCCAGTGAAGAATTCCTGTGACTGAAATAATTTAAAAAAATGGTAAAAATGAAAATGTCTTCAATTCAATTTTAAGTTGCTTGCTACACTTCAGTAAATATTCTCCTCCTTTACTTTAGAAAACATAGGAATTGCAGTACAGACTAGCATGGGCCACATTGCACAGAGAAGTGACAATATACTTCAAAAATTGAGATGATCTGAAAAGTGAACAAATTCAGTTAAAGAAAGAATGCAGAAACAGGACTGACTAAGAGAAACATAAGAAACATGAGAGTACCTGGACCTAAGGAGAAAAAAAATAATGGAACCCCTGAATGAAGATTTGAGTCAATATCATTTAAATTCAGTGGAAATGTTTACCACAGCTCTTACAAATACATATGAGAAAATTTACACTTAGTGAGTTTAATCTAAGGTTACACCAGGAGTAATTGTTGGTACTCATATCAGGTCTGTCTGATTTCATATCTCATTTTTCTTGAAGGTACCAGAATCTTCCACATAATAGAGTTAGTAAATACACATCTTAAAAAGCCCTGTGGAGGATGCCTGGGTGGCTCAGTTGGTTGTCTGCCTTTGGCTCAGGTCATGATCGCAGGGTCCTGGGATTGAGTCCCACATTGGGCTCCTTGCTCAGTGGAGAGCCTGCTTCTCCTTCTGCTTGACCCTCCCCCGCTTGTGTGCTCTCTCTCTCCCTCTCAAATAAATAAATAAATAAATAAAATTTTTTTTTTTTTTTTAAAAAAAGCTCTGGGGGGATGCCTGGGTGGCTCAGTCAGTTAAGTGGCTGCCTTCGGCCCGGGTCATAATCCCAGGGTCCTGGGATCGAATCCTACATCGGGCTCCCTCCTCAGCAGGGAACCTGTTTCTCCCTCTCTCTCCCTCTGCTTGTATTCTCTCTGTCAAATAAATAAAATCTTAAAAAAAAAAAAAAAGCTCTGGGGCGCCTGGGTGGCTCAGTTGGTTAAGTGTCTGCCTTCGGTTCAGGTCATGATCTCAGAGTCCTGGGATCAAGTCCTGCATTGGGCTTCCTGCTCTTTGCAGAGTCTGCTTCTCCCTGCTTGTCCTCTCTCTCTCTCATGCTGTCTTTCTCTCTCAAATAAATAAATAAAATCTTTAAAAAAAAGTCCTGTGGGTACTTATGCATATCCTAGTTTGTTGTTTAAGATTTGATCATAAAATACCAAAAAATAGTGAAAAAAAATTGACAGAAAATTTAGTGGTAGATAAAACTAAAATAACCTACAAACAAATGAATTTAGAAGGAAGCTGAGGTGTCAGACAAAATAGACTTTAAGACAAAGAATGTAATAATAGACAAAATATATCAGTGCATATTGATAAAGGGGCCAATCTAAAAAGAGGATATAACATTTGTAAGTATTTATACATCTAACAGGAGCACCTCAATATATAAAGCAAATATTAACAGACCCAAGAAGAGAAAAATAAATATAACAATACAATAATAGTAGGGGACTTTAATATACCACTTTTATCAACACATAGATCATTCAGACCAAAAATCAATAAAAACATTGGCCTTAAACAACATATTAGACCAGATAGACTTAATAGACATACACAAAATATTCCATCCTAAAGCAACAAAATACACATTCTTCTCAAGTGAACATGTAACATTCTCCAGGAGATATCATATGTAAGGCCACAAAACAAATCGTAATAAATTTAAGAACAGTTAAATCATATAAGTATCTTTTCTTATCATAGCAGTATGAATCTAGAAATCAATTATAAGAAGAAAATGGAAAAAAATTAAAAAAATATGTGATTAAACAACATGCTATTGAACTACCAATAAGTCAAGCAAGAAATCAAAAGAGAAATTAAAAAAAAATACCTTGAGGTAAATTAAAATGGAAACACACTATACAAAAAGTTGTGGAATACAGCAAAGGAAGTTCTAAGATAAAAGTTCATAGTGATAAATGCCTACATTAAGAAAAAAAAGAAAGATCTCCTATAAAAAAATAACGGTATACTTCAAAGAACTAGAAAAAGGACAAACTAAGTCTAGAATTAGTAGAAGGAAGGGACTAACAAAGATCAGAAATAAATGAATCAGGGGCTTCTGGGGGCTCATTCAGTTGGTGTCCAACTGCTGATTTCAGCTTAGGTCATGATCTCAGCATCATGAGATCAAGCCCTGCATTGGGCTCCATTCTGAGCATGGAGCCTGCTTAAAATTCTCTCTCCCTTTCTCTTTGTCCCTCCCCCTGCTCACACTCTCTCTCTCAAAAAAAAAAAGAAAGAAAGAAAGAAGAAAGAAACATGAATTGGAGGTTAAAAGACAATAAAACAGATCAACAAAACCAAAAGCTGGTTTTGAGAAATATAACCAAATTAGAAAAACATTTAGGTATTCTAAGAGAAAAAGAAAACTTAAATAAAATAAAAATTGAAAGAAGAGACACTACAACTGATGCCATACAAAAACAAAGGATCATATGAGACTACTAAGAAAAATTATATGCCAGAAGAAATGGATAAAATCCTAGATACATACAACCTAATGACTAAATCATGAATAAATAGAAAATATGAACAGAACAATTACTAGTAAGGAGATGGAATTAGTAACCAAAAATCTCCCAACAACAAGAAAAAATATTTAAGGACAAGATGGCTTCACTGGTGAATTCTACTATTATTTATTTATTTATTTATTTAAAGATTATTTGAGAGAAAGAGAGAGTGCATGAGCAGGAGGGCCAGAGGGAGAGGGAAAGAAAAATCTCAAGCAAACTCCATGCTGAGCTTGGAGCCTGACGTGGGGCTCTATCTCATGACCCTGAGATCATGACATGAGCCTAAACCAAGAGTCAGATGCTTAAATGACTGTACTACCCAAGTGCCCCTCTACCACACATTTAAAGAAGAATTAATACTAATCCTCAAACTCTTTGAAAAGATCAAAGAGAGAGCACTTCCAAACTCATTTTACAAAGCTAGCATTACTCTGATACCAAAACAAGACAAGGATACCTCAAGAAAAAAAAAAAAAGTGCAGACCAATATGCCTGATGAACACAGAGGCAAAAACCATTAATGAAATATTAGCAAACAAAATTCAATTATACAATAAAAGGATCATATATTGTGATCAAGTGGGTGTAGGCAGGGATTCAAGGATGGTTCAACATCAGCAAATCAATCAGTGTGATATACCACATGAACAAAGTAAAAACTAAAAATAGTATAATTATCTCAATAAATGTAGTAAATGTATTTGACAAAATTCAATATCTATTTATGATTAAAACTCTCAACAAAATATGTATAGATGAAATGTATTTCAACATAATTAAGACTATATATGACAACCATGAGAGACTATGGACTCTGAGAAACAAACTGAGGGTTCTAGAGGGGAGGGGGTTGGGGGGATGGGTTAGGCTGGTGATGGGTATTAAAGAGGGCATGTTCTGCATGGAGCACTGGGTGTTATACGCAAACAATGAATCATGGAACACTACACCAAAAACTAATGATGTATGGTGATTAAAATAACATAATAATTTTTAAAAAAAGACTATATATGACAAGCCCATACCAACATCATACTCAGTGATGAAACTCTGAAATCTCTTCTTCTAAGATTAGGAAGAAGGCAAGGATGCCCACTCTCCCCCCTTTTATTCAACATAATATTGGAAGTCCTAGCCAGAGCAATTATGCAAGACAGAAATAAAGGTCTTCCAAATTGTAAAGGAAGAAATAAAACTGTCAGTATTTGCAGATGGCATGATATTATATATAGAAAAACCCCTAAAAACTCCACCAAAATCTGTTAGAACTAATAAACTCAGTGAAGTTGAAGGATGCATAATCAACTTACAAAAACATCAGTTGTGATTCTACATACTAACAACAAACTATCACAAAGAGAGATTAAAAAAACAAACTCATTTATAATTACATCAAAAATGATAACATAGCTAGGAATAAATTTAACCAGGAACGTGAAACATCTTTACACAGAAAACTATAAGACACTGATGAAAAAAAATGAAGAAGATACAAATAAATGAAAAGATATTTCATGCTCATGGATAAAAAGAAATAATAGTCTTAAAATGTCCATACCATACAAAGCCATCTATAGATTCAATAAATTTGCTATGAAAATCCAATGGTATTGTTCACAGAAATAGAATAAAAATCCCAAAATTTGTGTGGAACCACAAAAGACCCAGAATAATAAAAGAAATCTAGAGTTAGAAGAACAAAACTGAAGGCATCAAGCTCCCTGATTTTAAACAATATTACAAATCTATAGTAATAAAAACCGTATGGCATTGGCATAAAAACAGACACATAGATTTAATGGAAAATAATAGAATGCCCAGAAATAAACTCACACACGGCCAATCAATTTAAAATAAAGGAGTAGGGGGGCGGGGCAAGATGGCGGAGGAGTAGGAGACCTGGATTTCGTCTCCTGTCAGGAATTCAGCTGGATAGGGATTAAACCATTCTGAACACCTACAAACTCAACAGGAGATCGAAGAAAAGAATAACAACAACTCTCTCATCAGAAAAGCGACCACTTTCTGGAAGGTAGGAACTGTGGAGAAGTGAATCCGAGGTGATATTCAGGAGGATAGACGGCGGGGGAGGGGCCTCCATCGGCCGCTTCTGGCAAGTGATAGAACCACGGAGCACAAAATCGGAAATTTAAAAGTCTGCTCCGCTGAGGGACATCACTCTGGTGGCTAAGCGAGGGGTGGAACCCTCCGGGACAGTGTGGTCTCAGGACCCTCGGGGTCACAGAAAGACCGGGGGTGCCTGAGTGTGGCAGAGCTCCCAGGTAACGGAGCAGGGAAGCCGGCTGCAGAGGCGGAGCCCAGGCACGGGCTCTCAGCTCGGGGTTGCCATAAACCGTGATCCGCGGGCCAGTCGGGCCCCTGCTCCTCCAGCAGGGACCCAACAAGCGGCAGATCCGGGGAGACTCACCTTCTTCCCCTGGGAGGAGACGCGCGGGAG
>NC_138385.1:50090079-50110243 GCF_054177405.1 Leptonychotes weddellii
GAAATATGTCTGTTCATGTCTTCTGCCCATTTCTTGATTGGATTATTTGTTCTTTGGGTGCTGAGTTTGATAAGTTCTTTTTTTAAGATTTTTTATTTATTTTTTGACAGAGAGAGACACAGCAAGAGAGGGAACACAAGCAGGGGGAGAGGGAGAAGCAGGCTCCCCGCAGAGCAAGGAGCCTGATGCAGGCTTCAATCCCAGGACTCTGGGATCATGACCTGAGCCGAAGTCAGACACTTAACGATGAGCCACCCAGGTGCCCCTGATAAGTTCTTTATAGATTTTGGATACTAGCCCTTTATTTGATATGTCATTTGCAAATATCTTCTCCCATTCTGTCAGTTGTCTCTTGGTTTTGTTGACTGTTTTTTTTTTGTTGTGCAAAAACATTTTATCTTGATGAAGTCCCAATAGTTCATTTTTGCCCTTTCTTCCCTTGCCTTTGGCGATGTTTCTAGGAAGAAGTTGCTGTGGCTGAGAGAACAAGAACTATATGATCCTCTCAGTAGATGCAGAAAAAGCATTTGACAAAGTACAGCATCCTTTCTTGATCAAAACTCTTCAGAGTATAGAGATAGAGGGTACATACCTCAATATCATAAAAGCCATCTATGAAAAACCCACAGTGAATATCAATTGTTATATATTCTTTTGGATTGTCCCTGTTATTATAATATAGTGCCCTTCCCCATCTCTTATTACAGTCTTTGGTTTAAAATCTAATTTGTCTGATATAAGGATTGGCCACCCCAGCTTTCTTTTGAAGTCCAATAGCATGAAAAATGGTTTTCCACCCCCTCACTTTCAATCTGGAGGTGTCCTTGGGTCTAAAATGAGTCCCTTGTAAACACTTATTGTTTTAAAGTCAAGTCTGTCTGGTATGCATATTGAGACTCTGGCTTTCTTTTGACATCCATCTGTGTGAAAATTTTCCCTATTGTCTCACTTTTGATCTGCAGGTGTCCTTAGGTTTCAAATGAGTGTCTTGAAGGCAACATATAGATGGGTCTTGTTTTTTTATCCACTCTGACACCCTATGTCTTTTGATATGAGCATTTAATCTATTTATCTTCTAAGTAATTATTGATATATACGTATTTATTGCCATTTTATCACTTGCTTTGTCATGTTTCTGGAGATTTTCTCTGTTCCTTTCTTGTCTTTGTCACTTTTGGTCTCCTCTTAGCACTCAAAATGTCCCCTTTAATATTCCTTTCAGTGCTGGCTTAGTGGCCATGATCTACTTTAGTTTTTGTTTGTCTGGGAAACTCTTTATCTCTCCTTCCATTCTTAATGATAGCCTTGCTGGGTAGTGTATTTTTGGTTGCAGACTTTTCTCATTCAGCACTTTCAATATTTTGTGCCACACCTTTCTGGCTTACCTTTTTTTTTTTTTTTTTAATCTCCAGCTACACTTATGGATTTTCCCTTGTAAGTGAAGGACTTATTTTGTCTTGCTGCTTTTATAATTTTTTTTCCTAATCATTATATTTTGCAAATTTAATTATACTATGTATTTGTGTGCATCTACTTTTTATTTATTTATTTTTTTTGATGGGAGTTCTGTGTCCCTCTTGGATCTGGATGTCTGTTTCCCTCCCCAGATTAGGGAAATTTTCATTATTATTTTGTCAAATAAATTTTCTGCCCTGTTTTCTCTTCTCCTCTAGGATTCCTATAATATGAATGTTATTATGTTTGATGGTATTTCTGAGTTCCCTAAATCTCTTCTCATGTTGTAAATTCTTTTTCTCTTTAGTTCAGCTTTATTATTTTCCATTATTTTGTCTTCTAGGTCAAATTAATTAATTAATTAATTCCTCTACTTCTTCCAACCTGGGATTCATTGCATCAAGCCTGTTTCTAATCTCATTTATTGCACGCTTCATCTCTGATTGATTCTTTTTTAACCCTTTTATCTCTGTGGTAAGGTTTTCACTGATGACTTCTATTTTTTTCTAAGATTTTTAAAATTTATTTTAAATAGAGGGGAAGGTGGGGGCAGAGGGAGAGAGAATCTTAAGCAGACTCTATGCCGAGTGCAGAGCCCAACACAGGGTTTGATCTCATGACCCTAAGATCATGACCTGATTCAAAACCAAGAGTCAGTCACTTAACAGACTACACCACACAGGCACCCCTTATATTATTTTCTCATCCCAGTGAGTATCCTTGTGATTTTTCCTTTAAATTCTCCATCAAGCATTTTACTTATATTTGTTTCACTTACATCTCTGGCCATAGCTTTTTCTTGTTTTTTCATTTGGGATAAATTTCTCTGTCTTGGTATTTTGTCTAAGTTTCTGCATTCTTCTGTATGTCAGAAAAAAACAGTTATGTCTCCTACTCCTGAAAGTAATGACCTTATGAAGAAGAGGTCATGTAGTGTCCCGGTCCTGGTGCTTCAGGGAGTGCCTCCTGTGCATGCTGTGTGTGTTCTGCTGCTGTATTTTGCCTGCTCTATCCTTCAGGAAAGTCATGGGCAGAGGCTATCCTTGTCTGTCATGTGCAATAATTCATTCTTGGCCTGAATGTGGTGAGTTGTATCTAGGTGTGCTCTGGTCTGCTTGTGAAATTATACCTGACACCAACTCCACCAGAAGTGAGTCCCTGCAAAACTCTTTGGTCCAGAGACCTGGTGTGGGCAAGTGTTTGTGCTGGTCTTTTGGAGAAGGGGCCCACTGCACCAGGACTCAGGCAAGCATGACTGAGAAGGGCAGTCCCAGCAGAGCTCAGCAGGGTGGGACTTGGTGTAAGCAAGTTAGACAGCCAGTGTTGGTGCTGTATTGCTTCCTATAGGTGGCCCTGTGTTTAACTGAGCTGCATAGAGGTAAATGGTGCTGGCCAGCTTCTTTGTTCCTAGAGAGGTGTCTCTGTGAATGCTGCCTCTCAGTGATGCAATCTGAGAAGGGCAAATATTCTCCCTGCTGAGTGCCCCAGGCATTCTTCATATCACTGTTTCCAAGCTGTATGCCCCTGGGTTGTTTGCCTGCCTTGTCTCCAGGAGTAGCCCCAATGCCCTCCACACTCTATCCCAGCCAAACAAACCTAAATCTCTAGGCTTTTACACTAAGGGCTGCAAAAGTTCACGAAATTCAGCCCCTCTCATTTTCCAAGTCAATTGCTTTGGGGAAACTTTCCCCTTGTGTGCTCCTCTCTCTCTTGCCCATGTCTACAACCATGGCTCCCTTCCCTCTGCAACACCAGAGATCTGTTTCTCCCCTAAACCATGTCTCCATACTTCTTACCTTCTTTGATGTGGACTCTTCTCTCCCTTTAGTTGTAGAGCTTGTTCTGACAGTCTTCAGATTGATTTCTAGGGTATTTAGGATGCTTTGATAATTATCTAGGTGTGTTTGTGGGATGCAGTGAGACTGGGGTCCTCCTTCTCCAGTGTCACCTTCCTCTCTTGAACAGTGCTCTTCTGATGCCTTCTATCATCTCAATGAAATTTTAAAAAATATCATTATCTTAGAGTGATGAAGAGAGAATGAGGAATTGAAGAATTGATAACAGAAAAAGCACATGAAATAGTCATCACTGGCACTAAGAGGAGTAAATAGACTAGGGCAGGTGTCAGAAAGTTATGGTCTATGGGCCAAATCTGACCACTGAATGTTTTTATGAATAACTTTTTTTTTTCTGGAACACACAGCTGCTCATTTTTTTTCACATATTGTCTATGACTGCTTTATAATAGCAAAGTTGAATATTTTCAGTGGAGTCATCATGGTTCACAAACCCTATACTATTTACTATTTGGAGCTTGAAAAATGTTTGCCAACTCCCAGACTAGAGATATGTACTAGGGTCACTTAACAGTGTAAAAACCCACTTCAGGCTTTTTAACATAAATTTACTGTGAGACTAGTCAACATAGTTGTATATTTTCCTCAATCCTCTTGAGTTGCTCAGGAGAAGTTATAAAGTAGGCAAAAGTCAAATTTAACAACGGTTGCATTTTGCCAGACAATTGTGAGGGGGAGAGAAAGAGTCTAGGATGTTATGAGTTTTGTTTCTAATGACAGATCATAGACTCTAATGGAGGTAATGAAGAAAGTGACAATAAAAATAAGAGAAATATTTTGGAAGGGTGCAGTCAGCAAGATGGCAGAATTGGAAACCCAGAAGCTCCTTCCTGCCACAGAGACACTGATTCAACAACAGTACACAGAACAATTCCCTTTTTGAGAAATGTAGAACCAGCTCAAAAGTTCCTGCAACTCAAGCAAGCACAAAACAGGTGCATCAAACCTGGTGGTAACTCACATGCCATGATTCCTACATCTGGTTCAGCATGGCACGAACAGGAGGAAATCCCAAGCTGCAAGCATCTCCCTAGAGAGAGAAAGAGAATACTGAAACATACATCCAGTGTTCAGATATTTTAGGGACTGATTTTTAACTTGTGTGGATCTAAGTGCTGGTAGGAGAAGGTGCCATGTTGGGGGCCATTGAGAACAAAAGCAATGACTTGGATGAGCACACTCACCATAGTTCCTTCCCCAGTTGAGGGGAAGAAATCCCACAACTACTGCCTTTTTTCCTGGGGAGGGAAAGAGGTGAAGCATACGTCCAACATAATAGCTCTTCAGGAAGCTACCTGAGGTAATGGTTTTCGTCTGGACTCTCTCAGAAAGCTAATGGGATCCAATATACTCTAAAAGCCAAGGAGACATGTAGGACAAAAGAGAGCTAAGTGGCTTACTGCTGGCCTACAAGACATGATACAGCAGTCAGGGGAAATACAGCTTTAGGACCTGTCCCCAGAATCAGAAGAGAAGAGTGAAGCATGCATCCAATGTTATGCATTTTCAGGGAGCTGACCAATGGACAGGTTTCTGTCTTGACTGACTTGAAGCACTGGTCTTGGCATACTTTAGAAGCCTGGTAGCTGCTGAAAACAAAAGATAGCTGGGAATCTTATTGCAGCTCCAGACAACTTATTGTACCATATACAGACAATGGAGCAAGAGATTATGAAACCCTTAAAAAAGAAACCAGCAAATCCCTCTACTTGGGATCTTACATGCATAAATGAATGAGAAGAAGAAGGGCACTATATCATAATAAAGGGGGCAATCCAGTAAGAAGATTTAACAACTGTAAATGTTTATGCATCCAACATAAAAGCACCCAAAAAATAAAAAAAAAAAATAATAAACATAAAAAAAAAACTCATTGAGGGCGCCTGGGTGGCTCAGTTGGTTAAGCGACTGCCTTCGGCTCAGGTCATGATCCCGGGGTCCTGGGATCGAGTCCCACGTCGGGCTCCCAGCTCAGCGGGGAGCCTGCTTCTCCCTCTGACCCTCTCCTCTCTCATGCTGTTTCTCTCTCGCTCGCTCTCTAATAAATAAATAAATAAAATCTTAAAAAAAAAAAACCTCATTGATAATAATACAATAATAATAGGGGATTTTAACACCACACTCACATCAATGGGCAGATCACCTAAGCAGAAAATCAACAAGGAAACGATGGATGGCTTTGAATGACACACTGGATCAGATGGACTTCACCAATATATTCAGAATATTTCATCCCAGAGCATCAGAATACACATTCTTTTCAAGTGCACATGGGACATTCTCCAGAATAGATCACATACTATGTCACAAATCAGGCCTCAACAAGCACAAAAAGATTGAGATAACACTATGCATAATTTCTTTTTTAAAAATGTTTTATTTATTTATTTGACGGAAAGAGAGAGACAGCGAGAGAGGGAACACAAGCAGGGGCAGTGTGAGAGGGAGAAACAGACTTCCCGCTGAGCATAAAGCCTGATGTGGGGCTCGATCCCAGGACCTTGGGATCATGACCTGAGCTGAAGGCAGATGCTTAATGACTGAACAACTCAGGCGCCCCGACCATGCATATTTTCTGACCACCATGCTATGAAACATGAAGTCATCCACAAGAAAAAAAAAAAAGTGGAAAGGCCACAAATACATGGAGGCTAAAGTCCATCCTACCAAAGAATTAATGGGTCACACAGGAAATTAAAGAAAAAATAAAAAATACATGGAAAAATGAAAAGGAAAACACAATGGTCCAAAACTTTTGGGATGTAGCAAAAGCAGTCATAAAGGAGAACTATATAGTAATACAGGCCTACCTCAAGAAGCAAGAAAACTCCCAAATAAGCAACTTAACTTACACCTAATGGAGCTAGAAAAATAACAAATCAAGCCTAAAGTGAGCAGAATGGGGGAAATAATAAAGATTAGGGCAGAAATAACTGATACAGAAACTTAAAAAATAAACAGTGGAACCGCTCAATGAAACCAGGAGATGGTTGTTTGAAAACATTAATGAAAATGGTAAGCATCTAGCCAGATTTATCAAAAAGAAAGGAGAAAGGACACAAATAAATAAAAATCACAAATAAAAGAGGAGAAATAAGAAGCAACACCACAGAAATACAATTATAATAGGATATTATGAAAATATCATATGTCAACAAATTGGACAACCTAGGAGAAATGGATAAATTCCTAGAAACATATAAATTACCAAAACTGTAAAAGCAAGAAAAGAAAAACATAAGCAGAATGATAACTATAAAGGAAACTGAATTAATAATCAAAAATCTCCCAACAAACAAAAGACCAAGGCCAAATGGCTTCACGGGGGCTTTCTACCAAATATTTAAAGAAGCATTAATACCTATTCTTCTCAAACATTTCCAAAAACTAGAATTGGAAGGAAAACTCCAAACTCATTCAAGGAGGCCAGCATTATCCTGATTTCAAAAGAAGACAAAGACTCCACTAAAAAAGAGAACCAGAAGCCAATATCCCTGATGAACATGGATGCAAAAATTATCCACAAAATACTAAGAAATCAATTCCAATAGTACATTAAAAGAATCATTCACCACAATCAAGTGAGACTTATTCATGGGTTGCAAGTTTGGTTCAATATTCACAAATCAATCAACGTGGTACACCACATTAATAAAAGTAATGATAAGAACCATATGATCCTGTCAATAAATACAGACAAAAAGCATTTGACAATATACAGTATCCTTTCTTGATAAAAACTATCTGCAGTGTAGGGAAAGAGGGAACACACCTCAATATCATAAAAGCCATATATGAAAAACCCACAGTGAATATCATCCTCAATGGGGAAAAACAGAGAGCTTTTCACCTAAGATCAGGAACATGACAGGTATGTCCACTTTCACCACTGTTGTTCAACAAAGTACTGGAAGTCCTAACCTCAGCAGACACAAAAAGAAATAAAACACATCCAAATTAGCAAAGAAGCCAAACTTTCACTCTTCACAGATAACATGACATTCTATGTTGAAAACCCAAAAGACTCCACCCAAAAAGTTGCTATAACTTATACAGGAATTCAGCAAAGTCGCAGGATATAAAATCAATGCACAGAAGTCAGTTGTATTTCTATACACTAACAATGAGGCAGAAGAAAAAGAAATCAAGGAATCAATCCCATTTACAATTGCACCAAAAACTGTAAGATACCTAGGAATAAACCTAACCAAAGAGGTATAAAGGATCTGTACTCTGAAAACTATAGAACGCTTATGAAAGAAATTGAAGTTTGAGAAGTTCTTTATAGATCTTGGGTATCAGCCATTATCTGTAATGTCATTTGCAAATATCTTCTCCCATTCCGTGGGTTGCCTCTTAGTTTTGTTGACTGTTTCCTTTGCTGTGCAGAAGCTTTTTATCTTGATGAAGTCCCAAAAGTTCATTTTTTATTTTTTTTTCCTTTGCCTTAGAAGACGTGTCTTGAAAGAAGTTGCTGTGGCCAATGTCAAAGAGGTTACTGACTATGTTCTCCTCTAGGATTTTGATGGATTCCTGTGTCACACTGAGGTCTTTCATCCATTTTGAGTTTATCTTTGTGTATGGTGTAAGAGAATGGTCCAGTTTCATTCTTCTGTATGTAGCTGTCCAATTTTCCCAGCACCACTAACTCAACACTCAAAAAACAGATAACCCAGTCAAAAAATGGGCAGAAGACATGAACAGACACTTCTCCAAAGAAGACATACAAATGGCTAACAGACACATGAAAAAAGTGCTCAACATCACTAGCCATCAGGGAAATAGAAATCAAAACCACAATGGGATACCACCTTACACCAGTTAGAATGGCAAAAATTAACAAATCAGGAAACAACAAATGTTGGTGAGGATATGGAGAAAGGGGAACCCTCTTACACTGTTGGTGGGAATGCAAGCTAGTAGAGCCACTCTGGAAAACAGTATGGAAGTTCCTCAAGATGTTAAAAATAGAGCTACCCTAGGACCCAGCAATTGCACTACTAGGTATTTACCCCAAAGATACAAACCTAGTGGAAAGAAGGGGCACATGCACCCCAATGTTCATAGCAGCAATGTCCACAATAGCCAAACTGTGGAAAGAGCTGAGATGCCCTTCAACAGATGAATGGATAAAGAAGATGTGGTTCATATATACAATGGAATATTATTCAGCCATCAGAAAGGATGACTACCTACCATGCATTGACATGGATGGAACTGGAGGGGATTATGCTTAATGAAGTAAGTCAAGCAGAGAAAGAAAATTATCATATGATTTCACTCATATGTGAATAACATGGAGGACCATAGGGGAGGAGGGAAATCTGAAGGGGGTGAAATCAGAGAGGGAGATGAACCATAAGAGACTATGGATCCTGGGAAACAAACTGAGGGTTTAAGGGGGGGAGGAGGTTGGGGAATGGGGTAACAGAGTGACAGGTATTAAGGAGGGCATGTGTTGTGATGAGCACCGGGTGTTATATGCAACTAATGAATCATTGAACACTACATCAAAAACTAATAATGTCAGTGGCTAACTGAACATAAAAAAAATTTTAAAAACCTGAGCAGTAAAAAAAGAAAGAAATTGAAGAGGACACAAAAAATAGAAACACATTCCATATTCATGAATTGGAAGAACAAATATTAAAATTTCTATAATACCAAAAACAATGTACACATTTAATGCCATCTCTATGAAAATACCACCAGCATCTTTCACAGTGCTAGAACAAACAATCCTAAAATTTGTATGGAACCACAAAGGAACCCAAGTAGCCAAAGCAATCTTGAAAAAGAAAAGCAAAGCTGGAGGCATCACAGTTCTAGACCTCAAATTATATTATAAAGCTGTAGTGAAACAGTATGGTACTGGCACAGAAACAGACATATAAATTAATGGAACAGAATAGAAAATCCAGAAATGGACCTATGATGATATGGTCAACTAATATTTGGCAAAGCAAGAAAGACTATCCAGTTAGAAAAAATTTTTCTACAAATTGTGTTGGGAAAACTGGACATCAATATGCAAAAGAAGGAAACTAGACACTTTCTTATACTGTACACAATAATAAATTCAAAATGGATGAAACACCTGAATGGGAGACAGGAAACCATCAAAATCCTAGAGGAGATCACAAGCAGTAAGCACTTTGACATTGGCCGTAGCAACTTCTTACTAGATATGTCTCCTGAGGCAAGAGAAACAAAAGGAAAAATAAACTATTGGGACTTCAACAAGATAAAAAGCTTCTGCACAGCAAAGGAGAAAATCAACAACACTAAAAGGCAACTTATGGTATGAGAGAAAATATTTGTGAATGACATACATGATAAAGGATTACTACCCAAAATATATAAAAACTACCAAACTCAACACCCAAAAAACAAATAATCCAGTTAAGAAATGGGCGGAAGACATGAAGAGACATTTTTCCAAAGAAAACATACAAATGAAAAATGTCATGAAAAGATGCTTGGGATGCCTGGGTGGTTCAGCCAGTTAAGCGTCTGCCTTCGGCTCAGGTCATGATCTGATCCCAGGGTCCTGGGATGGAGTCCTGCACTGGGGGGTCCCTGGTCAGTGGGGAGTCTGCTTCTCCCTCTCCCTCTGCCTGCTGCTCCCCCTGCTTGTTCTCTCTCTCTCTGACAAATAAATAAAATCTTTTAAAAAAAAAAGATGCTCAACATCACTGATCATCAGGGAAATACAAATCAAAACTACCCTGAGATATCACCTCACACCTGTCAGAATGGCTAAAATTAACACCCCAGGAAACAACAAATGTTGGTGAGAATTTGGAGAAACAGGAACTGTCTTGCTCTTTGGTTGGAATGCAAACTGGTGCAGCCACTCTGGAAAACAGTATGGAGGTTCCACAAAAAGCTAAAAATAGAACTACCCTATGACTCAGCAATTACACCACTAGGTATTTACCCAAAGGATAAAAAAATACTGACTCAAAGGGATACATAAACCCTGATGTTTACAGCAGCATTACCAACAATAGCCAAATTATGGAAAGAGCCTAAATGTCCATCATCTAATGAATGGATAAAGAAGATATGGTGTGTGTTTGTGTGTGTGTGTGTGTGTGTGTGTGTTTGGATATTACTCAGCTATAAAAAAAAAAAAATGAAGCTCTTCTGCCACCATTTTAAATTCAACTCCATACAACACTCCACTTCACTTCTACCATGACCTGGACTGTGGGCCAGCAACCCTGGCTGACAACTCCACCATTATGGAGGACATGAACGAGTACAGCAACATAGAGGAATTCACAGACTGATCCTCCAAGATCAGTGTAAGCAAGAATCAACAGGATGGGGCACCTGGGTGGTTCAGATGGTTAGGCGTCTGCCTTTGGATCAGGTCATGATCCCACGGTCCTGGGATCCCTCTCCTCCTACTGCTCCTCCTGCTTGTGCTCTCTCACTCTCTGTCAAATAAAGATAAAATCTTTAAAATTTTTTTTTAAAAAAGAATCAACAGGATGATGGTAAAATGTTTATTGGAGGCTTGAACTGGAATACAAGCAAGAAAGATTGGACTGAATATTTGTTTTGATTTGGGGAAGTTGTAGACTGCACAATTAAACAGATCCAATGACTAGATCAAGAGGATTTGGATTTGTGCTTTTGAAAGATGCTGCTGGTGTTGATAAGGTTTTGGAACTGAAAGAACACAAACTGGATGGCAAACTGACAGACCCCAAAAGGACCAAAGATTTAAAAGGGGAAAAAAAAAAAGCTTTTTGTGGATGGATTGAGCCCAGATACTTCTGAAGAACAAATTAAAGACTATTTTTGGAGCCTTTGGAGAGATTGAAAATATTGAACTTCCCATGGATACAAAAACAAATAAAGAAGAGGATTTTGTTTTATCACATATACAGATGAAGAGCCAATAAAGAAATTGTTAAAAAGCAGATATCATCAAATTGTTTCTGGGAAGTGTGAAATCAAAGTTGCACCAGCCAAAGAGGTATATAGGCAACAAAAAAGGAAGAGGTGTTGTGGCTGGTGGATGAGGTGGCACTAGGGATTGTGGACAATGTCAGGACCAAAACTGGAACCAAGGATTTAATAACTATTATGATCAAGGATATGGAAATTACAATAGTGTCTATGGTGGTGATCAAAACTATAGTCGCTATGGTGGCTATGACTATACTAGGTGTAACGGGAATTATGGATATGGAAAGGGATATGCAGACCACAGTGGCCAACAGAGCACTTACAGCAAGGTGTCTCAAGGGGGTGGCAATCACCAAAACAACCACCAGCCATACTAAAGGAGGACTTTGGAAAAAAACAGGAAGAGATTGCTAAAGTTAACCTATCTTGTAGGATGACACTGAAGATTGGTCTTCTATTGATCTAAGATGATTATTTTGTAAAGGCCTTTCTAGTGTACAAGACATAACTCTGTCCAAATGTATATAGTTGCCAATTAGTTTTCTTTTTTATTTTGTCTTTTGCTATCTGTTTTATGACTCAATGTGGATTTGTATTTATACAGATTTTATTTGTACAATTTCATGTTAAACCTCAAATAAATGCTTCCTTATGTGAAAAAAAAAAAGGAATGAAATTTTGTCATTTGCCACAACGTGGACGGAGCTAGAGAGCAATATGCTATGTGAAATAAATCAGTCAGGGAAAGACAAATACCATATGATTTCACTCACTGTGGAATAAAGGAAACAAAACAGATGAACTTGGAGGGGGGAAGAGAGACGCATATCATAAAACAGACTCTTAACTATAGAGAAAAACTGAAAGTTGCTGGAGAGAAGGTGGGCGAGGGATGAGTTAAATGGGTGATGGGTATTAAGGAGGGCACTTGTTGTGATGAGAACTGGGTGTTGTACGTAAGTGATGAATCACAAAATTCTGCACCTGAAACTAGTATTACATTGTATGTTAACTAATTGGAATTTAAGTAAAAACTTGAAAAAAATCCAATGGAACAGATCAATTAAACCAGGAGCTGGTTCTTGGAAAAATCAGTAAAATTGATAAACCTCTAGCCAGACTTATCAAAAAGAAAAGATAAAGACCCAAATAAATAAAATCCCAAATGAGAGAGCAGAAATAGCAACCAACTACACAGAAATACCAACAGTTATAATAGAATATTATGAAATTTATATACCAACATAAGGACAACCTAGAATAAATGGATAAATTCCTATAAACATGTAAAGTACCAAAATTGTAAAAGTAAGAAATGGAGAACTTGAACACACCGATAACCAGCAAAGAAATAGAATCAATAATCAAAAAACTCCCAACAAACAAAAAACCATGGCCAGATGGCTTCATGGGTGAATTATATCAAATATATAAAGAAGAGTTAATACCTATTCTTCTCAAACTATTCCAAAAAATAGAAATGGAAGGAAAACTTCCATATTCATTCTGAGGCAAGCATTACCATGATACCAAAACCAGATAAAGACACCACAATAAAAGACAACTACAGGGCAATATCTCTGATGAACATAGATTCAAAAATCCTCAACAAAATACTTACAAACCAAATTGAACAATGCATAAAAAAAATTATTCACTACATTCAAGTGTGATTTACTCCTGTCTTGCAGGAATGTGGTTCAATATTCACAAATCAATTAACGTGATATACCACATTAATAAAAGAAATGATAAGAACCCTATGATCATCTCAATAGATGCAGAAGTAGCATTTGACATAGTAAAACACTCATTCATGATAAAAAAACCTTCAACAAAGCTAGTTTACCTCAACATAATAAAGGCAATATATGAAAAACCCACAGCTATTATCATCCTCAATGGAGAAAAATTGAGAACTCTTCCTCTATGGTCAAGAACAAAAAAGGATGTCCACTCTTTTTTTTTTTATTATTCATGAGAGTCAGAGAGAGAGAGAGGCAGAGGCAGAGGGAGAAGAAGGCTCCCCGCCTAGCAGGGAGCCCGATGCGGGACTCGATCCCAGGACCCCGGGATCATGACCTGAGCCAAAGGCAGACGCTTAACCATCTAAGCCACCCAGGCGCCCCAGGATGTCCACTCTTACCACTTTTATTCAACATAGTACAGGAAGTCCTAACCACAGCAATCAGACAACAAAAAGAAATAAAAGACATCTAAATCAGCAAGGAAGAAGTCAAACTTTCTTTATTTGCAGGTGACATGATTCTCTATATAGAACGCAAAAGATTCTACAAAAAAAAAAAAAACCTTCTAGAAGGTATAAACAAATTCAGTAAAATTGTAGGATACAGAATCAACATACATAAATTTATTGGATTTCTATACACCAATAATGAAACAGCAGAAAGAGAAATTAAGGAAAGAACCCATTTGTAATTCCATCAAAAACAATAAGATATCTAGGAATAAACCTAACCAAAGATGTGAAAAACCTATAATTTGAAAGCTGTAAGACACTTATGAAAGAAATTGAAGATGACACAAAGAAATGGAAAGACATTCCATGTTTGTGGTTTGGAAGAACAAATATTGTTAAAATATCTATACACCCAAAGCTTTTTCACAGAGCTAGAACAAACAAACTTAAAATTTGTATGGAACCACAAAAGACCCTGAATAGCCAAAGCAATCTTGAAAAAGAAAAATAAACCTGGAGGGATCACAATTCCATACTTCATATTACAAAGCTGTAGTGATTAAGACAGTATATTACTGGTATAAAAATGGACACACTGATCAATAGAACAAAATAGAAAGCCCAGAAATGAACCCAGAACTATATGGTCAATTAATCTTCAACAAAGAAGGAAAGAATATCCAATAGAAAAAAACAGTCTCTTCAACAAATGGTGTTGGAATTCTGGACAGCCACATGTAAAAGAATGAAACTTGACCACTTTCATACACCATACACAAATGTAAATTCAAAATGGATTAAAGACCTGATGTTAGACCAGAAACTATAAAAATTCTAGACGAGAACAAAGGTAGTAACCTCTTTGACATTGGCCATAGCAATGTTTTACTAGATATGTGTCCTGAGGCAAGGGAAACAAAAGCAAAAATAAAGTATTGGGACTACATAAAAATAAAAGAGCTTCTGCACAGTGACAGAAACAATCAAAAAAACTAAAAGGCAACCTACAGAATGAGAAAAGATATTTGAAAGTGACATTTCCAATAAAGGGTTAGTATCCAAAATATTTAAAGAATTTATAAAACTAAACACCCCCCAAAATGAATATTCCAATTAAAAATGAGCAGAAGATATGAATATACTTTTTTTTTCAAAGAAAACATACAGATGGCCATCAGACGCATGAAAAGTTGGTCCATATAACTCATCTGTAGGGAGATGAAAATAAAAACTACAATGAGATATCACCTAACAGCTGTCAGAATGGCTAAAATCAACAACACAAGTAACAGCAGGTGTTGTTGAGGATGTGGAGAAAGGGGAACTCTCTTGCACTGTTGGTGGGAATGGAAACTGGTGAAGCCACTCTGGAAAACAGGATGGAGTTTCCTCGAAAAGTTAAAAATAGAAGTATCCTGCAATTCAGCAATTGTACTACTAGGTATTTACCCAAAGAATACAAAAATATTAATTCAAAAGGATAACTGCACCTTGATGTTTATAGCCACATTATCTACAATAGCCAAATTATGGACACAGCCCAAGTGTCCCTCAACTGATGAGTAAAGAAGAGGTGGTACACACACACACACACACACACTGAAATATTACTCAGCCATCAAAAAGAATGAGAAATCTCATCATTTGCAATGATGTGGATGAAGCTAGAGAATATTATGCTCTGCAAAATTAGTCAGAGAAAGACAAATATCATATGATTCGACTCATATGTGGAATTTAAGAAAACAAACAAGCAAAGGCAAAATAAGAGAGAGAGGCAAACCAAGAACCAGACTTTTAAGTATAGAGAGGTTGCCAAAAGGGAGGTGGGTAGGTGGATGGGTTGAATAGGTGATATGGATTAAGGCGTGCACTTGTGATGAGCACAGGTGATGTATGGAAGTATTGACTCACTATATTGTATACTTGAAACTAATATAACATTCTGATTTAATCAAGATCAAACCTTAAATATATGAAATAATTCAATTTCATATATACTGGGGATTAGGATATTAACATACCTTTTTTTGGCTTGGGGGAAACGCAGTTTACTCCATAACAGTGCCATAGTTAAAAATTGAGAATTGTAGAAACAGAGATATCAGGGATTAAATTTTGGCTCCACTTTGGGTCCTGGATAAGTCACTTATTTTTTCTGAGTGTCATTTATGTGTAAAATGGAGATAAGGATATTGACCTCATTCTGTTTTGTAAAGATCAATCCTGGTGAATGTAAAAAGCATGGCACATAGTAGGAGGTTAAAAATGATAGCTTTATTGGGCGCCTGGGTGGCTCAGTTGGTTAAGCGACTGCCTTCGGCTCAGGTTATGATCCTGGAGTCCCTGGATCGAGTCCCGCATCGGGCTCCCTGCTCAGCAAGGAGCCTGCTTCTCCCTCTGACCCTCCCCCCTCTCATGTGCTCTCTTTGTCTCTCATTCTCTCTGTCTCAAATAAATAAATAAAATCTTTAAAAAATGATAGTTTTATTAATATTAGTACAAGATTCCTTTGTCAGATAAGTAGTAGGACAGGTTCTATTTGATAGAATTATTATCATCCAGGTTTAAATGATACATATAATTTCTGGATAATTTTATATGTTGTGTCTAATGCTTGCTGATATGATTTCTGCTCATATGTCTCTATATGATTATATTAAATGTACCTTATATCACAGACAAAAATATGACCCTTTGTATTTTGATATCACAGACTCCCTAATTTGAAAAACATTCAAGAATTCCAGTGAGAATCCCTAAGTTATATAATGGCACCTCAGATCCAAATTTGTAGCTGAATCTGTGATTTAGCAGAAATTAATGTAAAACTTTGTTTTCAGACAGCTTCTTTGGCTGAAATGAAGAGTATAAATGCTCTTTCTCTCTTTCTCATATCATGTATATCTTATGCAAAAAAATGACTCAAAATTTGCTTGGTCTAGAAAAGAACATATGATCAATTTAAGTTTGTGGCTGACAATGGCCATTACCACGGAGTGGGGGGTGGGGGGCAAGGACTGTCATTGCAAATGTAGAAGGAATGCAGCTATGAAGAACTGCACTTGATGGCAAACCACATGCAGCCTGTGCCTGGAGCATAAAGGCTGCTGTCAGCTCTTCAAAAGCTTGACTTGCTACAATTTTCAGAGTCTCATAGTGCAGATGTGTCGGGCAGAATTTGCCTCACAGTGTTTGGATTAGCTGTAAATCTACTAATCCAAGCTAATATCCAGAGGGCTATTGCTAGATCCAGGGGCTCATAAATTTGCACCACTCTTTCATCATTCTGGGCCCCAGATGGCCTTAAATGGACATAAGGCATAATGAGATCTAGGAAGACATTATTATATTCTTAGGTCAAAATTCACAGCCCAACCTCTTTTTTTTTTCCTCAGGCTGGAAGGACGATATCCTTGAAGTGCTAATATTCACTGTTGATTTACTCTGCTGAATGCTTTCAAAGTTCACAGTATTTATTTTAGATATAAATAGTATTATTGATAAAGTCTACAACAAAAGTATCTATCCATATGCTAATTCCCACCAGCTATTACAGTAAAGATAGTGTCAGTTTGTCCAGTTTATATTTATAGATTAAAAAATATTTTAGCAATAGAGAGACAGAATTTGAACTATATTATAATGGCAACTGGGTGTTGTCAATGCATCCTTTAATTGCCGGCTTTATAAATGGCTCTTTTGAAACCAGAAAGTTGTAAGAAAGCAAAATAGAATTAGGTTTGAAATGTGTGCTTGTTTAATACCCCTTCCACCATCTCTAGCTGAGAATACAGGTGTCAGAGCACAAGAGTTCCTGTCGATTTCTAAAGTTACACTTTTATCCACTAAACAAGCATCCTTATCCGGGTTACCAAACAGAGCACTCAACAGGAGCCCCTGAGTGTGCATATTAAATGTCATTTATGCTTCTGCCTGGGCCATCCACTTTAAGGAATGCTTGATCTCAGTCTGTTTCACCCTTTTCCTGTGCTCCCTGGCTATGGGTAATGAACTTTCCCCAGAGACATTTCTCAGAAAGGATCTTCATGCAGAATAGTTGATGCACATGCTTCTATTTTAAAAACCACATGTTCAGCACATTTTGCTCTTGTGAAATGGAATATGGTTTAAGTTTGTTTCAATCAAAAAGAGCATGGCTGGAAGGACTTATGTCAAAGTGCACAAGGTTTTATATACAATGAGGATTTTTTTTCTCCTTCTTCCTCTTATGATTGAAGAGGATAAAATATAAAACATACTCATTGCCACAACAACAGTTGCTTTTTTATATATGAATTACTTTATAAGGCAGCTTGTTATGAAAACACAATCTTCTCTATTTTTTTGTATTCAACTTATTTATTGTAAGATTCACATAAAGAAAAACAGTTCTTGCCTCTACAATGAAACTTAATATGTATTCACAGTAAACAGTTTCAATGTCTGAAGGTAATGGGTTGTATTAAAGGCCAATTCTTGGAGTTAACTGTGCTATTATATCAGCATGGTACACAAGGAGTTAGTTCAAAAAATGCTTTTCCTAAATCATTTTCATATTCAGTGAAATGTGTATCTGAATATGGAAAAACCCTGACCTAGGAAATGAATGATAAAATTAAGATTAATAGTTTATTTCTAAATTGTATTATTAAATCATAGGCAATAACATTAAAAAAGCCTTGCTTCTGACATTATTTTGTAATACTTGTGTTACTCAATGCCAATTTAAGGGTAAAGACCTTGGAGACTGACTTTTTATAGAAAGGAGATAATTTTGACTCTTTAGTATCAAGAATCCAAACAATCCTCATTCATAAGTATACTTGTTGAATTTTTGTTTTTGTTTTTGTTTTTTTTTTATTATTTTTATTTATTTGACAGAGAGAGACACGAGAGAGGGAACACAAGCAGGGGGAGTGGGAGAGGGAGAAGCAGGCTTCCCGCCGAGCAGGGAGCCCGATGTGGGACTCGATCCCAGGACCCTGGGATCATGACCTGAGCCGAAGGCAGACGCTTAACTACTGAGCCACCCAGGTGCCCCTGAATTTTTGTTTTTAATTTTACAAGTTTTAACTACTCATATTTAAAACTGCATCAAAGTAGTTTGTCTCCATAGCCTGTCTTAAAGGAAATCAACAAAGATTTATTGAGCATTCACCCTATTCAAGGCATAATAGTGGAATCTGAGGGTACGAAAGAACCAGACAGTATCTTTAGTCTTGTGTTTACTTTACCATCTAGTTAAGAAGACAAGACAAACTAGCATAAGAAGTTAAAAATAAATAAAAAATGATAGCTTTTAAAGTATCCTTGTGCAAGGACTTAAGTACCATGAGTTCTAGTAGCAGTATTGCTGTTTACTGGTTATTAATTTATCAAACACTTACTGAGTACTTTTTTTAGATCTTCCAAACACTGTGCCAAGAACTGACCTTGGGGAAACATGATCTTTGCTCTTTCTCTTTTACAGGTTACTTGTATAGAACCCATGAAACTATATGCTTAGTTACACAAATACATATAGATGTAATGAATGGGTGCCAAAGCAGTGAAGGGGCAGATTTAGGACAGATTTACATTTTACTGTTCACAACTGGTTTACAAGTGAAAGTTATACTTCACAAACCTTTTGGAAGGTATCACTATAATTTGCATATTATATTTTGTTACTGTTTTGTTTTGTTTTGTTGATCACTGTTTTAGTTAGAGCTGCTATAACAAACTTACCATAGACTGGGTGGCTTAAGAAATAAACATTAATAGGGGCACCTGGGTGGCTCAGTCATTAAGCGTCTGCCTTCGGCTCAGGTCATAATCCCAGGGTCCTGGGATCGAGCCCTGCATTGGGCTACCTGCCCAGCGGGAAGCCTCTCCCACTCTCCCTGCTTGTGTTCCCTCTCTTGCTGTGTCTCTCTCTGTCAAATAAATAAATAAAATATTTAAAAAAAAGAAAGAAACATTAATTTTCCCAGTTCTGGGGGCTGGGAAGTCAAAGATCAAGGTGTTGGTAGATCTCATGTTTGTTGAGGGCTTGCTTCCTGGCTTGTAGACAGCTGCTTTCTTGCTGTATCCTCACATGTCCCAAAGAAAGAGAGAGAGGGAAAGAGAGAGACAGAGAAAGCTCTCTCCTGTCTCTTCTTAATAGGGTACTAATCCCATCATACCACCCTCTTGACCCAGATACCTGACAAAAGACCCATTGGGGGGGGCCTAAATACTATCTAAATATTATCACATTATAATTAGAGTTTCTACATAAGAGTTTGGGAGAGAAACAAACATGTAGTCCTTAGCAATTGCTCAATTAACTCATTTGAATGAGGGACCCAAATTTAATGGTTATGTTAGATTCATGTGAACTCAATTGTGCTAAACTGAAAAATCAAGTAAGAGCAAAATGGCTATGATTATTATTACCTTTTGGAGGAAGGAGAGTCTAAAAAATAAGTCACTAAGAATTACAATATAAAACACTTGGTAACTTCAATAGATATAAAGGTGCAGGTACTTAAAAGAGAAAGAAAATAGGGGCACCTGGGTGGCTCAGTTGGTTAAGCGACTGCCTTCGGCTCAGGTCATGATCCTGGAGTCCCTGGATCGAGTCCCGCATCGGGCTCCCTGCTCGGCGGGGAGTCTGCTTCTCCCTCTGACCCTCCTCCCTCTCATGCTCTCTGTCTCTCATTCTCTCTGTCTCAAATAAATAAATAAAATCTTTAAAAAAAAAAAA
>NC_138385.1:50110743-50131798 GCF_054177405.1 Leptonychotes weddellii
GGCACCTGGGTGGCTCAGTTGGTTAAGCGACTGCCTTCGGCTCAGGTCATGATCCTGGAGTCCCTGGATCGAGTCCCGCATCGGGCTCCCTGCTCGGCGGGGAGTCTGCTTCTCCCTCTGACCCTCCTCCCTCTCATGCTCTCTGTCTCTCATTCTCTCTGTCTCAAATAAATAAATAAAATCTTTAAAAAAAAAAAAAGAGAAAGAAAATATTCTAGTCAACAATTTTCTTCCTAAATCACCCACCAAAATATATCAAGACATTAGAAAGTAACTTGAGACAAAACTTAAAACTGTAATAACAGGGTCAGTTAAAGCATTACAGATATGCAGTCTGTAGTTGGAATAAATCAGGCAGGTACCAGGGATGCTCTTTCTAGCATGTATTAAGTATCCCTAGTATAGTCAGGTAGCTGGGATCAAAACCTGTCTTTGTATAGGGAGAAGGTCTAGTCACACCCAGGATATGTGGTTGTGTTAGTCAGCTGGGGCTGTTAAATTAAATTACCATAGACTGGGGTACACCTGGGTGTCTCAGTCAGTTAAGCATCTGCCTTTGGCTCAGGTCATGATCCTAGGGTCCTGGGATCGAGTCCCACATTGGGCTCCTTGCTCAGCTGGGAACCTGCTTCTCCCTCTGCCAGCTGATCCTCCTGCTTATGTTTTCTCTCTCCCTCTCTCTCTCTCTCTCTCTCTCTGTTAAATAAATAAATAAAATCTTTTAAAAAATAAATTACCATAGACTGGATGGGTTAAACAGCAAAGATTGGCTTCTTACAGTTCTAGAGGCTGGGAAGTCCAAAATCATGGTGCCTGTTCTTGGTGAGAGCCTTCTTCTTGCCTTGTGGGTGGTAAACTTATCTTTATGTCCTCAAATGCAGAATGAGAAAAGGCTAGCTCTCTTCTTCATATGGACTTATTCTTATGAGGCCCATCATGCAGGCTTTACCCTTATGACCTAATTACTTCCCAATGCCTCAGGCCTATATACCATAACATTAGGGCCTCAATACATGAATTTTGAGGTGACAAATATTCAATTCATAGCAATAAACAATATCTAGTGGTATCTGTTACCCTGTTGATTGCCAAGATTGATTGGACCAGTGTAGTTTTTGAGTAGGGTGTCCCATTTCTCCTGGTTATATCAATGTATCTTGGTAACTTAGATTACTTCCTTGTAAAATAAAATGTAGTGTGATACTTTCCAGACCTCCTTCCCTCTTCATTGTTGACTTTTGGATCCTCTCTTTCCTCCCTCTGTGTTGAAGAATTTGTAGGAACCATTGCTATTCCTATAGCAATAGTTAAAATTGTCTTATTTTTGTCCAGAGTAGTTCCCAAACAGGTAAGTACAACAGAAAAATTATGCCCACTTAGACAAAAAGTAGGGCACATTGATAAGGGGAACAAAATTCAAATTCAATCTTTACAACTTAAGATCACACTGGGGTCCCAAAGCACTATATGGCAGCTTTTTTTGCATTACAAGAAGTACTATATGTTCTGCTTATTAAAGTGATACCATGTAATATGGTAAAAAAACAAAAAAAAACCTTACAAACAATGTGATACAAATTATCAAAAACCTTTCATAAAAATGCACATCTACAATTTGAAAATGGACTCTGAACCCTTCATGAAAGTACTAAGAGTATACTAATTATGTGCATCATATCTATTATTTTCTTAAATCATCAACCCTTGTTCCCATATGATGAAGTTTGGGGTCTGGAGAGTTTGAGTACTAAACATTAACAGGCCAATAATTAGTAAGATCCGGTATGTTTAGAGCAATTGTTCTTTTGAATTTTTCATGAGGGAGAGTGGATGAAGATCTTTAATATTCTTATAAAGTCCATGGATTTTCATAGGAAAAAATGTGAATACACACATATGAAAAAAATTTAAGATACCATTGAGGAACTTCATGGAAATATTGAAGTGTCTTCTGAACCCAGATTTTAATAACTGGTTTTTTGAGTCATTTCCTCTTCACACAACTGAGATTGCCAGATAGATGAATCAGGAGGAATAAGTGAACAGGATTTTCAGGGAGCATTTAACACAGTTGACAAAACAAATCCTTCTTAATAGAAGCCAAAAAACCCTCACTTTGGATAGATTTAAGATTTGGCATATTGTTGTTGTATAGTTTTTTAGGTTTTTGTTGTCATTCTTAGGTTAATGTCTTCAATTTAAATTAAGCAAAAGAAAAAATGTTTAATGATTTTATTTATGTATTTGAGAGAGACAGAGAGAGAGAGTATGAGCAGAAAGAGGGAGAAGCAGACTTCCTGCTGGGCAGGGAGCCCAATGCAGGGCTTGATCCCAGGACCTTAGATCATGACCTGAACCAAAGGCAGACACTTAACTGACTGAGCCACCCAAACACCCCAAGCAAATGAAATTTTAACACAGAGCTAACCTGCACTCATGTAACAGTTCATAACATGTCAGTTTTTATAAATATTTTGTCTGTTTTTTTGTTTTCACAACAGTTTATTTACCTCTACTTTTGATTAGTTTGAAGGGGAAAATAGATTCCTTTATCAAGGCCCACAACTTAGAAAGTATTTACAAAAGATTTTCTACCAATGTCGTGTGTAATTAGTTCCAAAGATAGAAAAGCTGTTTTCTGTTTGGGTTATAGATCACACCTCTTCTCATATATCAGTCTACAAGCAGAAATGGGATAAAATAGAAGTAGTTTCCACTGAATGAGCGGGCAAGTTTGCATGATATCCTCCTGGGAAGGGAGAAACAGTGGAGGCAAAGTGTAGAAATGAATATTAACGTGTTGCACTTTCTCCAAGATTATGCAATGAAGGCATTGGGATTTTATGGACCCCATAATGACATCTATAGATTTTTATTGCCTTTTTTTTAACCTATCAGGCCATCTTATCACATATATCTATATATATTTGATCAAAATAACAGCTTAAATACATTCTCCTCAGATGTACTCATATAATGTAATTAAGAGTGATATATATGTATCTATCTATCCATCTATCTATTCAATCAGGTTGAGTTTATTAACAGACATGACTCTTAGAAGAACACTTAGGATCCTTTAGCTTCCTGTTACTCAGATTTATTTGTTCTGAAGTCTTTAAGAAGAATGTTAAATACTACAGAAATAATGACAGAACCCTGTGACACAACTTTAGAATTCCCTTGAAGTCACTGTTCAAATACTACTTGTCACTTCCCAAACATTATATGCATAATCTACATTCAAATATTTATGTACTAACGGCGCCTACTAACTTTATTCATGTCCTATCTCATCTGCCATTTTGAAGTACCAAAATGAGTTTCCTTCTAAGATTGATAACTAACATTCCAACACTCTGGAATCTAAGCTTTTTAAATCTTTCTCCTTTCAAAAATCTATTCCTTGACTTTTTTTCTTAAGATTTTATTTATTTATTTGACAGAGAGAGAGAGAGAGAACAGCAGCAGCAGAGGGAGAGGGAGAAGCATACTCCCTACTGAGCAGGGAGCCTGACTCAAGGCTTGATCCCAGGACCCTGGGATCATGACCTGAGCAGAAGGCAGACGCTTGACCGAATGAGCCACTCAAGTGTCCCTATTCCTTCACTTTCTATACAACTACACATTATCCTGGTCCTACATATTCTTTATTCAATTTCACTTTTTTTCATCTTACCCCATTTATGTCTTCTGTACAATTCTTTAATCCCACAAGAACCTCTACTCTTATTTATCCTACCTCCTTTAACTGCATCTACCCTTTCAGTCTTTTATTGTCATTATCATTTTTAAAAACTTTTTATTATGGTATAGTAAAAAACACTTAACATAATACTTACCCTTTTTTTTTAAAGATATATTTTTTAAGATTTTATTTATTTATTTGACAGAGAGAGACAGCGAGAGAGGGAACGCAAGCAGGGGGAGTGGGAGAGGGAGAAGCAGGCTTCCCGCAGAGCTGGGAGCCCGATGCGGGGCTCGATCCCAGGACCCTGGGATCATGACCTGAGCCGAAGGCAGACGCTTAACGACTGAGACACCGAGTGCCCCAAGACTTACCCTTTTTAAGAGTACAGTAAAGTATTATTAAAAATTTGCACATTGTTTTAAAGCAGATGTCTACAAGATTTCCATCTTGCATGACTGAAACACTATATTTATTGAAAAGCAACTCCCTATTTACCCCTCCTCCCAGCCATTGGCAACCACAGCTCTACTTTCTGCTTCACTGAGTTTTGCTACTTTAGATAATTTACATATGTGAAATCATGTAGTATTTGTCCTTCTGTGACTGGCTTATATGAAATAGCATAAGGTCCTCAAATTCCATCCATGTAGTGGAATGACAGGATTTCCTTAATTTTTTTATGGCTGAATATTTCATTGTATGTATATATCACATTTTTTTATTCATTAATTTTTTGGTGAACACTAGGTTGTTTCTACTTTTCAGATATTGTAAATAATGCTGCAATGAACATGAGAATGCACATATCTATTCAATATTTTATTTTCAATTCTTTTGGATAAATACCCAGAAGTGGAATAGTTGGATCATATAGTACTTCTACTTCTAATATTCTGAGGAATCTCTATTCTTTCTTCCATAGTGCCTGCACCATTTTACATTATAAACAATAGAGCACAAGAGTTGCAATTTCTCCATACACTCACCAACACCTGTTATTTTCTTTCTTCTTCTATGTAATAGTGACTATCTTAACATGGGTAACAAGAGCTCACTGTGGCTCTGATTTGCATTTTGGTGATGTTAATGATGTTAACCTTTTTATATACCTGTTGACCATTTTCTTTAGATAAATGTCTTTCAATCCCTTTGCCCATTTTTAATTGGGTTATTTATATATTTAGCATTGTAGAAGATTCTTACAAATTTAAATATTAATGACTCATGAGATATATGACTTCCAAATATTTCCCCCAATTCTGTCAGTTGCCTATTCACCTTTTGTCAATATATAATATCCTCTGTTATCGCTAGTAACAATACTTATTTATTTACTTATTTACATTTATTTATTTATTTATTTATTTATTTATTTATTGCTTATGGTCTATTTTCTCTAACATAGGTATGACCACCTCTGCTCTTTTTTAAGCTTTTACATGGAATATCTTTTCCTAATTTGTCATTTTGAACCTATGTGTGTCTTTAAATCTAAAATATGTCTTCTAGATAACATTAATTGGGTCTTGTTTTTTATCTATTTAGCCACTCTGTCTTTTGCTGCTGGTATTTAATTCATTTATATTAAAGTCATTACTTACTTCAAGGTCTTACTCTTGCCATTTTGTTATATTTTTCTGTGTTTTGATGTTTTTTGTCTCTTTTTTCCCCTCTTTCTGACTTCCTTTGTGTTTCTTTGAGTTTTTGTGGTGACATGATTTGATTATTTTATCTTTTTGTGTGTGTGTGTATCTTCTATAGGGATTTTCATAAGGTTACAATGGGGCTTACATAAAATTTATTGATAACAATCTATTTTAAGCTGATAACTTATCTTCAGTTTCATACAAAAACTCTACTATTTTATTCCCCTCACACTTTACTGAGGTCACAAATTACAGATTTTTACTTTTATATTCATTAATTTATTTCATACAGTTTTTCAAAATACTTCTGTTTTTAACTTCTAACCATAGTAAAAAGTGATTTATACACCAGCATTACAATATTACATTATCCTGCATTTGTCTGTACCTTTGTCTTCACTAGTGAACTTTATACTTCCTATGTTCTCATGGTGTTGTTTAGTGTCTTTTGGTTTTATCTTGAAAGTCTCCCTTTAATATTTCGTGTAAGGCAAGTTTATTGGTGATAAACTCCTTCAGCTTTTGTTTATCTAGAAATTTATTTCTCTCTCCGTTTTTGAAAGCAGTTTTGTTGGATATAATATTCTTGGGTGGCCATTTCTTTTAAGCACTTTGAATATATCATCCCACTTCTTTCTGGCTTGCAAGGTTTCTATTGAGAAATTCCTTTATGTGATCAATCACTTTTCTCTTGATGCTTTCAAAATTCTCCCTTTATGCTTGCCTTTTGATAATTTGACTGAAATGTATCTCATTGTGGATTTTTATGGTTTATTTTAGTTGAAGGTATTTGTATTTCCTTTTGTCTTTTTAATAAATTATCCTTTACTTTTTCAAGTTTTTATTAAATTCCAGTTATTTAACATATAGTGTAATATTAGTTTCAGGTATAAAATTTAGTGATTCATCACTTACATACAACACCCAATGCTCATAACGAGTGCACCCCTTAATCTCCATCATCTATTTAACCCATTCCCCCATGTACCTCCCCTCCAGTAACACTCAATTTGTTCTGTACAGTTAAGAGTCTGTTTCCTGGTTTGCCTCTTTTTTTCCTACTATATTCATCACTTAGCCTAATACGTTCAAGCTCTAACCGTGTCATTGCAAATGACAACATTTCTATTTTTTATGGATGAGTAATATTCCATTATATGTATATATATATATATACCACAACTTTTTTATTCATTCATTAGACAATGGACATTTAGGATCTTTCCATAATTTGGCTATTGTTGAAAATGCTGCTATAAACATTAGGGTTCATATATCCCACTGAATCAGTATTTTTGTATCATTTGGGTAAATACCTAGTAGTGCAATTGCTGGATTATAGGGTAGTTCTATTTTTAAATTTTGGAGGAACCTACATACTGTTTTCCATAATGGCTGTACCAGTTTGTATTTCCACCAGTAGTGCAATAGGGTCCCATCTTTTTACTTATTTTATTTAAATTCAATTAGTTAATATATAGTGTATCATTACCACCCTGAACGTGCCTCATCTCGTCTGATCTCAGAAACTAAGCATGGTTGGGCCTGGTTAGTACTTGGATGGGAGGGTTCCCCTTTCTCCACATCCTTGCCAACACCTGTTGTTTCCTGTGTTGTTAATTTTAGCCATTCTGACAGGTTGGAGGTGGAATCTCATCTTAGTTTTGATTTGTATTTCCCTAATGATCAGTAATGCTTAGCATGTTTTCATGTGTCTGTTAACCATCTGTATGTCTGCTTTGGAAAAATGCCTATTTATGTCTTCTGCCCATTTTTTTTTAATTTTTATTTTTTCTGCCAATTTTTTAACTGAATATTTGATTTTGGGTGTCAAGTTTTATGAGTTCTTTATATATTTTGTATCCTGCCACATTGCTGAATTGCTGTATGAGTTCTAGTAATTTGGGGGTGGAGTCTTTTGGGTTTTCCACATAAAACATCATGTCATCTGCAAAGAGAGAGAGTTTGACTTCTTCTTTGCCAATTTGAATGCCTTTTTTTTTTAAAGATTTTATTTATTTATTTATTTGACACATTGAGAGAGATAGCAAGAGAGAGAGAAAGAGAGAAAGAGCACAAGCAGGGGGAGCGGCAGGCAGAGGGAGAAGCAGGCTTCCTGCACGAGCAGGGAGCCCGATATGGGGCTCGATCCCAGGACCCTGGAATCATGACCTGAGCTGAAGGCAGTGGTTTAATCAACTGAGCCACCCAGGCATCCCTTGAATGCCTTTTATTTCTTTTTGTTGTCTGATTGCTGTTACTAGGACTTCTAGTACTATGTTGAACAATAGTGGTGAGAGTGGGCATCCTTGTCGTGTTCCTGATCTTAAGGGAAAAGCTCCCAGCTTTTTTTTCAGGTTCTTTTTTTTTCCCCATATCAGGTACTTTAATGATGTGATTCATTGTCAAGCATAACAAAGATTAATCAGAAAATAAATGAAGGTCATATTTCAATACATTAGTTCTATTATATCTGTCTAAAGAAATACTAGCAATGAGATAGAATATTTGCTACAAAATGGACATACTGTGCGTTTAGAAATGGGCTTTAATGTATTATTAGAATTGAATAGTTTTGCTTTTTTTAAAATATGGCTATGACAAAGACAGTCAATCTTATTGAGAACTGTGGTATATAAGGACATAGAACTTTTCTTATTATGGCTTTGATTATTTTACATACTATTATTCTTTTACCTTTATTGAGGACTGTTCTCAAGTAGCTCAAATTTGCCACATATAATATCTCTTCCATAACAAATATGCCCTTGTAAGGTTAGGTTCTTACTGGAGATTTTTCTTGCCTCTTCATGTAGACCTGTATTGCCATATACTTCCCTCTTAGGACCACTTTCACTGCATCCTGAATGTTTTGGATCATCATGTTTTTATTTTCATTTGTTCCATGTATTTTTAAATTTCTTCTTTAATTTCCTGGTTGACCCACACATTCTTTAGTACCATGTTTTTTAACCTTCATGTATTTGTGGTCTTTCCATTTTTTTCTTGTTGTTATCTTCAAGTTTCATAGTGTTGTAGTCACAAAATATGCATGGTATGATCTCAATCTTTTTGTACTTGTGGAGGCCTGATTTATGACCTAGTGTGTGACCTATTCTTGAGAATGTCCTGTGTGCACTTGAAAAGAATGTGCATCTTGCTGCTTTAGGATGAAATGCTCTGAATATATCTGTGAAGTCCATCTGGTCCAGTGTGTCATTCAAAGCCATTGTTTCCTTGTTGATTTTCTGCTTAGATGATCTGTCTATTGGTGTGAGTGAGGTATTAACATCCCCTATTATTACTGTATTATTATGAATGAGTTCCTATGTTTGTTATTAATTGTTTTATATATTTGGGTGCTTCCAACTTGGTGGCATAAATATTTACAGTTGTTAGATCTTCTTGTTGGATAGACCCCTTTATTTTGATATAGTGCCCTTCTTCATCTCTTGTTACAGTCTTTGTTTTAAAGTCTAGTTTTTCTGACATAAGAATTGTTACATCTGCTGTCTTTTGACATCAGTTTGCATAGTAATATTTCTCCATTCCCTCAATGTCAATCTGCAGGTGTCTTCAGGTCTAAAATGAGTCTGTTGTAGGCAGCATAAAGATGGGTCTTGTCTTTTGTTAATACATCCTGACACGCTATGTCTTTTGATTAGTACTTTTAGTCCATTTACAGTCAAAGTAATTATCAATAGATGTGACTTTAGTGCCATTGTATTTCTTCTTTTGTCATTGTTTCTGGAGATTTTCTCTATTCCTTTCTAGTCTTTGTCACTTTTGGTCTTTCCTTCCCACTCAGGGTCCCCTTTAATAAGTAATAAACCAGTAAGGCTAGTTTACAAACTCCTTTGGTCACAAACTCCTTTAGTTTTTGTTTGTCTGGGAAACTCTATCTCTCCTTTTATTCTGAATGATAGTGTTGCTGGATAAAGTATCCCTGGCTGCAGATTTGTCCCCTTCAGCATGTTGAATATATCATGCCACTTTCTTCTGGCCTGCCAAATTTCTGTGAAAAGATCTGCTGCTAAACTTATGGGTCTTCCCTTGTAAATTAGGTACTTCTTTTGTCCTGCTCCTTTTAGGATTTTTTTTCTTTATCTCTATATTTTGGAAATTTAACTGCTATATATCTTGGTGTTGTCTTGCTTTTGGTGATTTTGATGGGAGATCTCTGTGCCTCCTGGATTTGGATGTCTGTTTCCTTCCCAGATTAGGGAAGTTTTCAGGTATGATTTCCTCATATAAGCTTTTAGTCCCTTTTTCTCTCTCTTCTCCTTCTGGGACTCCTATGATATCAATGTTATTATATTTGATAGACAGTGTGTTCCCTAAGTCTACTTTCATAACCTAAGATTTTTATCTTCCTCTTTTGTTCAGCTTCATTATTTTCCATAATCCTATCTTCTGTATTTTATTCCTGTGTTTCTTCCATCCTTTTGTTCTTTACATCCAGTTGGTTATTGCATTTTTCATTTCAGCTTTGTTGATTTTAAGCTCTGTTATCTTTGTGGCAAGTGTGTCCCTGATGTTTTCTATGCTTTTTTCAAGCCCTGCTAGTATCCTTAAGCTTGTTGCTTTAAATTCTGGATCAGGCATATTACTTATTTCTGGTTTGATTAGGTGCCTGACCATGACTTTTCTTGTTCTTTCTTTTGGGATGAATTCCTCCATCTTGGCATTTTGTCTCAGTCTCCATATTCTTCTGTGTGTTAGGAAAGCCTGGTATGTTTCCTGCTCCTGAGAGTAATAGCTTTATGAACAAGGGGTCATATAATGACCAGGGCCTGGCACTTTAGGAAGCATCTCTGGTGTGTGTTGCATGCACTCTGTTGCTGTGTTATGCCTGCTTTATCCCTCAGGTCAGGCCTCTGCAGAGGTTCTCCTTGCTTGCAATGAAAGTGTTTGGACCTTGACCAGAGAGTGGGAAGTTTTAACTAGGTGTGCTCTGATCTGCTTGTTAAAAGAGACCTGATACTATTTGCACTAGAATTTCCACTAGAACAGAAGCTTTGCAGACTTCTATGGTCAGTAAATGTGGTATATTCAGGGGTTTGTGCTGGTCTTCTGGGGGAGGGGCTGGCTGCTCTGGTCTTTATGCACACATAATTGAGAAAAGCAGTCCCAGTCAAGTGCAGGGTTGTGGTCATGGTGTAAACAGGTTAGGCAGACAGTGTTGGTGCTGTGCTGTTTACTAATACTGGTTTATGCTCAGAGACAGAGGAGCTAAATGGCACCAGCCAGCTCTGTTGTCTCTAGAGAGGGGAGTTCCTGCTTGCTGCTGTTAGGAACCATCTCTCAGAAGAGCGAAAAATCTCACTTCATGCACCTTAGGCATTTTTCAGATTGCTGTTTCACTCTTCTGTCTCTGGGTTGCTTACCTGCCCAGTGCAATGCTGTGTACTTGGGGCTCTATCCCAACCAGGCTGGCTGAGTTTTAAAATGCCAAGCTTTAGGGACCTGGTGTGGTAGGGACTTGCACTGGTTTTCTGGGGGAGGGTGTCACTGCACTGGGATTGATGCAGGTGTGGCCTTCGAGGGCAGTTGCCCCAGAGCTCAGGAGTGTGGGATTTGGAGCAAAGCAGGCTAAACAGCCAGTGTCTGGGTTAGTTGCCCTGAGCAGATGTCTCTGCACCTATGTTGAGGGGCAGAGGAGGGAAATGGCAATTGACAGCTCTTTTGTTGCTGGAGAGGCAATGCCACTTCTCTGAGATACACTGTAAGAGGAGTGAATAGTTTACCCCAGTGTGCCTTAGGCAATCCTCAGATCTTGCTGTCTCCCCATGCCTTCTCTACAGGAGTACTGCAGGGCCCTTAAGGTCTATACCTGCATGCATCAGACCTCCAAAACTCCAGTCTTTGAACACTGCTGGTTGCAAAAACTATCAAAAATTAACCCCTTTCATTTTCCCAGTCAATGGTTTTGGAGAAGTGTTCTTTTGTAATCCCCTGGGTGCTCCCCTCTCTCTCACCTTTCTCCAAGACTCCCAAGGCCTCCCTCTGCTTCACAGTACCCATGAACTCTTTCTCACCCAAATCATGTCTCTGCAATTCCTACCTTCCTTGATGTGGCTTCTTCTCTTCCTTTAGTTGTGCAGTTTGTTCTTTCAGTCCTCAGATTGATTTCATAGGTATTCAGAATGATTTGACATTTTTTAAAGACTTTATTTATTTATTTGAGAGATAGAGTGAGCATGAGAGAGCGGAGGGCCAGAGGGAGAGGAACAAGCAGACTCTGAGCGGCGACCCTGACACAGGACTTGATCCCAGGACCTTGAGATCATGACCTAAACTGAGCCACCCAGGGGCCCCCAGAATGATTTGACATTTATGTAGCTGTGTTTAAGGAACAAGGGAAGCCTAGGGTCCTACAACTACTCTGCCATCTTAGTTCCTCCTGCAAACACTTCTATCTGTTCTATTGTTTTTAATTTCTATATCATTTATTTCTGCTCTATTCTTTTTTTATGCCCTTCCTTCTGCTGTTTTTTGGCTTCATTTGTAGTTCTTTTTCTAGCTCCTTTACGTGTAAGGTTAGGTTTATTATTGGAGATTTTTTTGCTTCTTGAGGTAGGCATGTAAAAGTATACACTTCCTGCATAGGACTGCCTATCCTGATCCCAAAAGTTCTGGATCATTGTGTTTTCATTTTCATTTGTTTCCATGTATTTTTAAATTTCTACTTTGATTTCCTTCTTGACCCATTCATTGTAGGTAGCAGGTTGTTTAACCTCAGTGTATTTATAATCTTTCCAGATTTTTTCCTGTGGATGACTTCCTGTTTGACAGAATTGAGTTCAGAAAAGTTGCATGGCATGATTTCAATCTTGCATTTGTTGAGACCTGTATTGTGCCCTATTATCTGATCTATCTTAGAGAATGTTCCATGTGAACTTGAAAATAAAGTGTTCAATAGAACAGAAATGGACCCTCAACTCTGGTGAACTAATATTTGACAAAGCAGGAAAGAATATCCAATGGAAAAAAGACAGCCTCTTCAACAAATGGATTTGGTGAAATTGGACAGCAACATGCAGAAGAATGAAACTGGACCACTTTTTTACACCATACAAAAAAATAAATTCAAAATGGATGAAAGACCTAAATGTGAAGCAGGAATCCATCAAAATCATAGAGGAGAACACAGGCAGAAACCACTTTGACCTCGGCTGCAGCAACTTCTTGCTAGATGCATCTCCAAAGGCAAGAGAAACAAAGGCAAAAATGAACTATTGGGTCTTCATCAAGATAAAAAGCTTTTTCACAACAAAGAAAACAGTCAACAAAACTAAAAGGCAATCTACAGAATGGAAGAAGATATTTGCAAATGACTTATCAGATAAAGGGCTAGTATCCAAAATCTATAAAGAACCTATCAAACTCAATATCAAAAAAACCAAAAAATCCAGTCAAGAAATGGGCAGAAGATATGAACAGATATTTCTTCAAAGAAGACCTGAAAATTGCTAACAGACATACGAAAACATGCTCAATATCCCTCAGCGTCAGGGAAATGCAAATCAAAATCACAGTGAGATACCACCTCACACTGGTCAGAATGGCTAAAATTAATAACTCACAAAAAAAGAGATGTTGGCAAGGATGTGGAGAATGGGGAATGCCCTTACACTGTTGATGGGAATGCAAACTGGTACAGCTACTCTGGACGACAGTATGGATGTTCCTCAAAAAGTTAAAAATAGAGCTACCTTATGACCCAGCACTTGCACTATTATGTATTTATCCAAAAGATAACAATCATAGTGATTCATAGGGGCACCTGAACCCCAATGTTTATAGCAGCAATGTCCACAAAAGCCAACATATGGAAAGAGCCCAGATGTTCACTGGCAGGTGAATGGATAAAGAAGATGCAGTCTCTCTCCCTCTCTCTCTCTCTCTCTCTCTCTATATATATATATATATGACAAAATATTACTCAACCACCAAAAAGAATGAAATCTTGCCATTTGCAATGACATGGATGGAACTAGAGGGTACTATTCTAAGCAAAATAAGTCAGTGAGAGAAAGACAAATATATGATTTCACTCATACGTGGAATTTAAGAAACAAAACAAGTGAACATAGGGGAAGGGAAGAAAATACAAAATAAGATGAAAACAGAGAGGGAGACAAACCATAAGAGACTCTTAACTATAGGAAACAAACTAAGGGTTGCTGAAAGGGAGGTGGATGGGGGGATGGGGTAGCTGGTGATGTGCATTAAGGAGGGTACTTGATGGAATGATCACTGGGTGTTATATGCAACTGATGAATCACTAAATTCTACCTCTGAAACTAATAATACAGTATATGTTAATTAATTGAATTTAAATAGAAAAAAGAAGAAAGTATTGAATGAATGAATGAATGAATAAATAAATAAATAAATGGATGGATGGAAGAAAAGTAAGGGTGTTCTGCTCTTTTAGGATGGAATATTCTGAATATATATGTTAAATCCATCTGGTCCTGTGTGTTATTAAAAGTCATTGTTTCCTTTTAGATTTTCCATTTAGATGATCTGTCCATTGATGTTAAGTGGAGTGATAAACTTCCCTACTATTATTATTCTATTATCATCCATCAGTGCCTTATGTTTCTTTTTAATTGTTTTATATATTTGGGTACACCCATATTTAGTGCATATTTACAATTGTTATATCTTCATGTTGCATTGTCCCCTTTATTATTATATAGTGGTATTTTTTTTCCTCTTTTTATAGTCTTTGTTTTAAAGTCTAGTTTGTCTGATATGAATATTGCTACTATGGCAATATTCTTTTGACATCCATTTGTATAATAAATATTTCTCCATCCCCTCACTTTCAAATTGCAACTTTCTTTACGTCTAAAATGAGTCTCTTGGAAAATTGATATTCAGGCCTGGAGCTAATATGGTGATGTAGTAGGAGGTACCTAGGCTCAACTTCTCCTTGAACACAAATAGATAATTATAAAATCATTCTGAATATCCAATTAATCTATCTGAGGACTGACAGAACAAACTCCACAACTAGAGGGAGGGAAGAGACAACATTGAGGAAGGTAGGAAGTACAGAGATGCGGTTTGGAGGGGAAAATGGATCACAGATGCTCCTGAGGGAAGGGAACTCTGGTCATGGAGACAGGCCAGAGAGAGAGAGAGCAGCACACAGGAAAACACACAAGGAGATCACTTCCACAAAGCACTGGCTGAGAAAATGATAATTCTGATATTCATGAGTTTTTGCAACCAGAGCAGCTTGAAGATTAGAGTTTTAAGAGTCAAAAGGTTTGGCTGGGATAGAGCCCTGAAAGTACTGCCCTACTACTGGAGGGAAGGCAGACAAACAAGTGGGGGCAGATGGTGTGAACTGAGGAACCCCTGGGGCACACATGGGGGAGATTATTCACACTTCTTGGAGCTCATCCTTCAGAGGTAAAATTCACAGAAATGCCTCTCCAGGGACAAAGGAGAAGAAGATGCCATTTTCATCTCCCATCCTTCAGCATAAACACAGAGCCACCTGCCTAGTGCAGCCTGGCCCCTATACCTCCTGCCTATCTTGCTCCAAGTACCATATCCCTTCACTCTGGTATGACCGCCCTTCTCAGGCAAACTTCCCTCAGTCATAGTGTTTTGAAACCATTTTCCAGAACAGCAGCACAGGCTCCTGCCCACATCACATCCCTATAACATGGAGTTTTAAAAGTCAGGGAGCTTGGCTGGAATAGAGCATGGAGGGCACTGTGTCACTCTTGGAAAGAAGGCAGACAAACAACCCACAGTCAGACAGCAGTGAAAACAGTGATCTGAAAAATGCCTGGGACAGACAGGCTGAAATTATTCACTCTGGTAAGAGTGCTTCCCTGAGAGCAGCTACCACAGAGTTCTCTCTCCAGGGACAAAGTACCTGTCTATCACCATTTCCCTCCCATGGCTCTTGACATAAACACAGAAAAAACTTTGGAAAACAGCGTAGCACCAACACTGGCTGCCTTACTGGCTTACACCAGGTCCCACACCCTTGTGCTCTGCAGGTATGGCCCTTCTTTATCAATGCTGACTCAGTTCCAGAACGGTGGGCCCATTTCCTTGAAGACCAGCAGAAACTCCTGCCAACACCACTTCTCTAAACCAGAAACTTCTGCAAGGCTTCATTCCTAGTGGAAGTAGCATCATGTCTCATTTAACAAGCAGACCAGAGCACACCTAGTTAAAACTAACCATATCTGGCCAATGTTCAAGCATTGGTCCAAACAAAAAGAGCCTTTGCAGATGACTGGCCCAAAAGAAAGAGTAGCCAAAACAGAGCCACAGAGTGTATACAGCACACACCAGAGACATTCTCAGAGGCTCCAAGTCCTGGACACTATATGACCTCTTCTTCATAAAGCCATTACTCTCAGGAGCAAGAAACACAACAGGCTATTCTAACACAGAGAACAAGACAGAGACCTAGAAAAAATACCAATATGGAGAAATTCATCACAAATGAAACAACAACATAAGGTCATGGCCAGAGATCTAAGTGAAAAAGTTATAAGTAATATACCTGATGGCAAAAATTGACAAGGCAAGAAACAACAAATATTAAAGAGGTTGTGGAGAAAGGAAAACCCTCTTACACTATTGGTGGGGATGCAAAATGATACAGACATTTTGGAAAACAATGTGGAGGTGCCTCAGAAGTTAAAAATTGAGCTACCCTATGACCCAGCAATTGCACTACTGGACATTTACCCCAAAGACACAGGTGTAGTGAAAAGATGGACCACATGCACCCCAATGTTCATAGCAGCAATGTCCACAATAGCCAAACTGTGGAAAAAGAGCTGAGATGCCTTTCAACAGATGAATGGATAAAGAAGATGTGGTCCATATATACAATGGAATATTACTCAGCCATCAGAAAAGATGAATACCCAACTTTTGCATCAACATGGATGGGACTAGAGGACATTATGTTAAGTGAAATAAGTCAAGCAGAGAAAGTCAATTATCATATGGTTTCACTTATTTGTGGAACATAAGGAATAGCATGGAGGACATTAGGAGAAGGAAGGGAAAAATGAAGGGGGTGAAATCGGAGGGGGAGGTGAACCATGAGAAACCATGGACTCTGAGAAACAAACTGAAGGTTTTAGAGGGGAGGGAGGTGGGGGGATGGTTTAACCTGGTGATGGGTATTAAGGAGGGCATGTACTACATGGAGCACTGGGTGTTATATGCAAACAATGAATCATGGAACACTACATCAAAACCTAATGATAGGGGCACCTGGGTGGCTCAGTCTTTAAGCATCTGCCTTCAGCTCAGGTCATGATCCCAGGGTCCTGGGATCGAGCCCTGCATCAGGCTCCCTGCTCGGCAGGAAGCCTGCTTCTCCCTCTCCCACTCCCCCTGCTTGTGTTCCCTCTCTCACTGTGTCTCTCTCTGTCAAATAAATAAATAAAATCTTTAAAAAAAAGACAAAAACTAATGATATACTGGATATACTGTATGGTGACTAACATAACATAATATAAAAATGTAATATACCTGATGGAGAATTTAAAGGAACAATCATAAGGTTACTTCCTGGGCTTGAGAAAAAAATGGAAGACATCAAGGATTCCCTTTCTGCAGAGAAAAAAGGGTCAAAAAACAATTAGTCAGAAGTAAAAAATACAACTGATATTCAAAACAAACCTGATGCAGTGAACACAGGGTGGAAGAAGCCAAGGAATAAATAAATGATATAGAAGATAAAATAATGGAAAATACCGACACTGAACAAAAGATAGAAAGAATTTGGGAACATGAGAATTAACTTAGGGAAATCAGTGACTCCATCAAATGTAATAGCATTCATATTATAAAGTACAAGAAGAAGAAGAGAGAAAAAAGAGGGCAGAAAATTTATTTGAGAAAATAATAACTGAAAACTTCCGAAATCTGTGGAGGAAACAGACATCCAAATCCAGGAGGCACAAAGATCTTCCATTAAAAACAGGCCAGCACTAAGACATATAGTAATTAAATTTGGAAAATATAGTGATAAAGAAAAAAATCTAAAAGCAGTAAGACAAAAGAAGTACCTACCTGACAAAGGAAAACCCATAAGGATATCTGCAGATCTCTAAACAGAAATGTGGCAAGCCAGAAGAGAGTGGGATGATCTATTTCACATGCTGTTGGGGAAAAAACTGAAGCCAAGAATACTCTATCCAGTAAGGCTGTCTATCATTCAGAATAGAAGGAGAAATAGTTTCCCAAACAAAAACTAAAGGAGTTAGTGACTAATAAACCAGCCTTACAAGAAATATTAAAGGGGACTCTTTGAGTGGGAAGGAAAGACCAAAAGTGACAAAGATAATAAGGCACCTGGGTGGCTCAGTCGGTTAAGTCTCTGCCTTTGGCTCAGTTCATGATCTCAGGGTCCTGGGGGCTCCCTGCTCAGTGGGGAGTCTGCTTCTCCCTCTCCCTCTGTCCCTCCCTTCCACTCATGCTCTCTCTTGCCATCTTGCTCTCACTCTCTCAAATAAATAAATAAAATCTTTAAAAACAAGTGACAAAGACTAGAAATTAAGAGAGAAAATCTCCAGAAACAATGACAAAACAAGTTATAAAATAGCACTATATACAAATCTATAAATAATTACTCTGAATGTAAATGGACTAAAAGCATCAAAAGACATAGGGTATCAGAATAGATTAAAAAAAAAAAAAAAGATACAAGACCCATCTCTAGGGGTGCCTGGGTGGCTCAGTCATTAAGCATCTGCCTTCAGCTCAGGTCATGATCCCAGGGTCCTGGGATCGAGCCCCACATTGGGCTCCCTGCTCCCCGGGAAGCCTGCTTCTCCTTCTCCCACTCCCCCTGCTTGTGTTCCCTCTCTTGCTGTGTCTCTCTCTGTCAAATAAATAAAATCTTAAAAAAAAAAAAAACAAGGCCCATCTCTATGCTGCCTACAAGAGACTCATTTTAGATCTCAATCATCTGCAGATTATATGTGAGGGGTTGGAGAAACATTTATCATGCAAAAGGACATGAAATTAAGACAGAGTAGCAAAACTTATACCTGACAAACTAAACTTTAAATGAAAGACCGTAACAAGAGATGAAGGGCATTATATCATAATAAAGGGTTCTATCCAACAAAAGATCTAACAATTGTAAGTATTTTTGTCACCAACTTGGGAGCACACAAATATATAAAACAACTAATAAAAAACATGTAGGAACTCATTGATGATAATACAGTAATAGTAGGGGATTTGAACATCACACTTACATCAACAGACAAATCATCTAAGTGTAAAATCAACAAGGAAACAATGGCATTGAATGACACACTGGAGCAGATGAATTTAACAGACATATTCAGAACATTCCATCATAAAGCCACAGAATACACATTCTTTGCAAGTGCACATGGGAGTTTAGGCAGAATATATCACCTAGTAGGTCAGAGATAAAGCCTCAACTACTAAAAAAGATTGGGATCATACGATGCATATTTTGTAACTACAATGCTATAAAACTTGAAGATAACCACAAGAAAAAAATTAGAAAGACTATAAATACATAGAGATTAAACAACGTGTGTCTAAAAACTGAAGGGTTAAGGGGGCGGAGCAAGGTGGCAGAGGAGTAGGAGACCTGGATTTCATCTGGTCCCAGGAATTCAGCTGGATAGGGATCAAACCATTCTGAACACCTTAAGAACTCAACAGGAGATCGAAGAAAAGAATAGCAACAACTTTCTGAACAGAAAAGTGACCACTTTCTGGAAGGTAGGACGTGCAGAGAAGTGAGTCTGAGGTGATATTCGGGAGGATAGATGGCAGGGGAGGGGGCCTTCGTCAGCCACTTCTGGCAAGTGATAGAGCAGCAGAGCACAAAATCGGAAATTTTAGAAGTGGGCTCCGCTGAGGGACATCGCTCCAGTGGCTAAGCAGGGGGTGGAAACCTCACAGGACAGTGTGGTCTCAGGACCCTCGGGTTCACAGAAAGACCGGGGGTACCTGAGTGCAGCAGAGCTCCCAGGTATCGGAGCGGGGAAGCTGGCTGCAGAGACGGAGCCGAGAAGTGGGATCTCAGCTCAGGGATGCCATAAACTGTGATCCACAGCACAGTCAGGCCACTGCTCCTGCAGCAGGGACCCAACAAGTGGCAGATCCGGGAAGACTTCCCCAGGAGGAGCGGTGTGGGAGCACACCGCAGGGATCTGCTGGGTTTGGAGACTCCACACCGGGTGGTGCGCCAGAGATAGAAATGCTTGGTCACAGGTCGGGTGAGCATGCAGTGCGTTCAGAGACCGGGGAGACGGGAGTGATTGCTTTTCTCTGGGGGCACACTGAGGAGTGGGGCCCCAAGTTCTCGGCTCCTCTGGGGCGGAGATTGGGAGGCCGCCATTTTCACTCTCGTCCTCCAAACCTGAATGGAAAGCATTCAGGGAACAAAAGATCCCGAGAGCAAACCTGAGCAGATTACTTAGCCCAGACCGGCAAGGGCAGGGCAATTCCACCTCCGCCAAAGATATTTGAGAACCACTGCAACAGACCCCTCCCCCAGAAGATCAGCAAGAACCGCCAGCCAAGACCAAGTTTACGGATCAAGGAGAAGGGCAGAACTCCAGTGCTAGAGGAATACTGCACATAGAATTCGTGGCTTTTTTACCATGATTCTTTACTCTTTCAAAGTTAATTTTTTTAACGGTCTTTTTTTTTAAATTTTTCTTTTTACCTTTTTCAACCAACATCTTATCAATCCCTTTTTTAAAAAAACATTTTTTATTTTTCATTTTTAGAGTCATATTCTATCCCTTCATAGTAGTTACCCTTATTTTTGGCATATATATATATAAGTTTTTCTCTCTAAAATTTTGAGATACAGTTTCTTCTAACAAATCAAAATATACCCTAAATCTCTAGTGTATGACTTTCTTCTAGTCTCCTGCCTGATCACATTCTCTCCCATTTTTTTCTTTTTTTTTTAAATGCTCTTCTTTCTTTTTTTCAAACAAATTCTTATCTATCAATTCCTTTTATAAAATCTTTTATAATTTTCATCTTACCATCATATTCCATCCCTTCATCATATCAACCCTTATTTTTGTACATATAAAAGTTTTCCTTTCCTTAAAATTTTGGGAGGCACTTTCTTCTAACAGGCCAAAATACACCCAAAATCTAGTGTGGGGCACTGATCTATGCACCAGCCTGATAATATTTGATCATATTCTGTTTTTTTGTTTTGTTTTGTTCTGTTTTGTTTCTTTTTATCTTTTTTTTTCTTTTTCTTTTTTCTTTATTTCCCTTTCTTTTTCCCTAGTTTCAGGACTTTTCTTGATTTGTTTAGAGTACATTTTCTGGGGATGTTGGCACCCTGTTAGCATTTTGTTCTCTCATTCATCTTTTCTCCTCTGGACAAAATGACAAGATGGAAAAAATCAACTCAACAAAAAGAATGAGAGGTTGTACCGACTGCCAGGGACCAACTATATACAGACATTAGTATAATGTTGGAACTAGAGTTCAGAATGATGATTTTAAAGATACTAGCTGGGCTTGAAAAAAACATGAAAGTTATTAGAGAAACCCTTTCTGGAGAAATAAAAGAACTAAAATCTAAACAAGTCGAAATCAAAAAGGCTATTAATGAGGTGCAATAAAAAATGGGGGCTCTAACTGCTAAGATAAATGAGGCAGAAGAGAGAATTAGTGATATAGAAGACCAAAT
>NC_138385.1:50132298-50164381 GCF_054177405.1 Leptonychotes weddellii
TTGGCCTGGTGGTGGGTATTGAGGAGGGCACGTTCTGCATGGAGCACTGGGTGTTGTGCGTGGACAATGAATCATGGAGCGCTTCATCTGGAACTGGTGATGTGGTGTATGGAGATTAACATAAGAATAAAAAAATAAAAAAAATAAAATAAAATAAAAAGGATCTGCCTTTGGCTCGGTCCTGATCCCAGGCCCTGAGATCGAGCCCCACAATAGGCTCCCTGCTCAATGGGGACCCTGCTTCTCCCTCTCCTCCCCGCTAATAATATCTGTCGCTATCTCTGTCTCTCAAATAAATAAATGAACTCTTAAAAAAAAAATCAACAAACATCTAACTAAACTAAAAGAAAAGAGAAAGGCCCCAAATTAATAAAATCATGAATGAAAGAGGAGAGATCACGACTAACACCAAGGAAATACCAAAAAAAATTTAAGAACATATTATGAAAAATTATATGTCAAAATTTAGGCAATCTGGAAGAAATTGATGTATTCCTTGAAACTACCAAAACTGAAACAGGAAGAAATAGAAAATCGGAACAGACCCATAACCAGCAAAGAAATTGAAGCAGCAATAAAAAAAAAAGCCTCCCAAAAAGCAAGAGTCCAAGGCCAGATTGTCCCAGCGCAATTCTACCAAACATTTAAAGAAGAATTAATACCTATGCTGCTGAACCTTTTTCAAAAAAATAGAAATGGAAAGAAAACTTCCAAACTCTTTCTATGAGGCCAGCATTACCTTGATCCCAAAACCAGACAAAGACCCCATCAAAAAGGAGAATTACAGACCAATATCCCTGATGAACATGGATGTCCAAATACTTACCAAGATACTAGCCAATAGGATCCAACAGTACATTGAAAGGATTATTCACCACAACCAAGTGGGATTTATTCCTTGGCTGCAAGGATGGTTCAACATTCTCAAATCAATCAATGTGATATATCTCATTAATAAAAGAAAGGGTAAAAACCATATGACCCTCTCAATTGATGCAGAAAAAGCATTTGACAAAATACAGCATTCTTCCTTGATTTAAATGTCTCCACAGTGTAGGGATAGAGGGAACATAATGCAATATCATAAGAGCCATCTACTTAAAGCCCAAAGCTAATATTATTCTCAATGATTAAAAACTGAGAGCTTTTCCCCTAAGGTCAGGACCATGACAGGGATACCCACTGTCAGCACTGTTGTTTAACAGTATACTAGAAGTCTTTGCCTCAGCAATCAGACAACAAAAAAGAAATAAAAAGCATTCAAATCAGCAAGGAAGAAGTCAAAGTCTCACTCTTTGCAGATGGTATGATAGTTTATGTGGAAAACTCAAGAGACTCTACCCCAAATTCCTAGAACTCATACAGAAATTCAACAACATGGCAGGATACAAAATCAATGCACAGAAATCAGTTGCATTTCTATACACTAACAATGAGAATGAAGAAAGGGAAATTAAGGAATTGATCCCATTTACAATTGCACCAAAAACCATAAGATACCTAGGATAAACCTAACCAAAGAGGTAAAGGATCTGTACTCTGAAAACTACAGAACACTCAGGAAAGAATTTGAGGAAGACACAAAGAGATGGAAAAACATTCCATGATCATGGATTAGAAGAATAAATATTGTTAAAATGTCAATGCTACCCAGAGCATTCTACACATTCAAAGCAATCCCTATCAAAACACCATTGACATTTTTCACAGAGCTAGAACAAATAATTCTAAAATTTGTATGGAAGTAGAAAAGACCCTGAACAGCCAGAAGAATGTTGAAAAAGCCAAACCTGGGGGTATCACAATGCCTGACTTAAAGCCAATTTACAAAGCTGTAATCATCAAGACAGTATGGTACTGGCACAAAAACAGACACATGGATCAATGGAAGAGAATGGAGAACCCAGAAATAGACCTTCAACTCTATGGTCAACTAATCTTTGACAAAGCAGGAAAGAATATCCAATGGAAAAGCACCAGTCTTTTCAATAAGTGGTGCTGGGAAAATTGGACAGCCACATGCAGAAGAATGAAACTGGACCATTCTCTTACACCATACACAAAGATAAACTCAAAATGGATGAAAGACCTAAATGTGAGAGAGGAATCCATCAAAATCCTAGACGAGAACACAAGCAGCAACTTCCTGCAAGACAAGTCTCTAAAGGCAAGGGAAACAAAAGCAAAAATTAACTATTGGGACTTCTTCAAGATAAATAACTTCTGCACAGCAAAGGAAACAGTCAACAAAACTAAAAGGCAACCTACAAAATGGGAGAAGATATTTGCAAATGACATATCAGTTTAAGGGCTAGTATCCAAGATATATAAAGAACTTATTAATCTCAACACCCAAAAAAACAAATAATCTAGTCAAGAAATGGGCAGAAGACATGAATGGACATTTCTCCAAAGAAGACATACAAATGGCCAACAGACACATGAAAAAATGCTCCATGTCACTTTCATCAAGGAAATACAAATCAAAACTACAACATTATACCACATTATACCAGTCAAAATGGCTAAAATTAGTAAGACCAAAAACAACAAATATTGGTGATAATGTGGAGAAAAGGGAATCTTCTTAAACTGCTGGTGGGAATGCAAGCTGGCACAGCCACTCTGGAAAACAGCACGGAGGTTCCTTAAGTACTTAAAAATTAAGCTACTCCACCATCCAGCAATTGCACTACAAGGTATTTACCCCAAAGATGCAAATGTCGTGAAATGAAGGTGCAGCTATACCCCAATGTTCATAGCAGCAATATCCACAATAGCCAAACTGTGGAAGGAGCCATGCCATCTATATATACAAAGGAATATTACTCAGCGAACAGAAAGGATGATTACTTACCATTTACATGGACGTGGATGGAACCGGAGGGCATTATGCTAAGTGAAATAAGTCAGTCAGAGAAAGACAATTTTTTTTCACTCATATGTGGAATATAAGATACAGTGCAGAGGATCATAAGGGAAGGGAGGGAATACTGAATGGGAAGAAATCAGAGAGGGAGATAAATGGTGATAGACTCTTAACTCTGGGAAACAAACTGAGGGTTGCTGGAGGGGAGGTGGGTAGGAGGATGGGGTAACTGGATGGTAGGCATTAAAGAGGGCACGTAAGGTGATGAGCACTTGGTGTTATATGCAACTGAGGAATTATTGAACACTACATCTGAAACTAATGATGTACTATATGTTGGTTAATTGATTTTAAATTAAAAAAAATAAAGAAAATGATAGAAAGTATTGTACAGAAAATAGGATTCTATAAATCATTGCATTTTAAAATAAGCTACAATGTAATAATTGTTTTATTTTTACAAAAACAATAAAGTTAGTATTATATTCCACAAAAAACAAAATAAACAAACAAGAAACCCCTTCATGACTCAATTCCCCCAGCTCCTCATTCTGTGGTCCAAAAGGTTTTTTTCTTATGCGAAACAGATGCTGCACTCTCTCAAACCCTCTTCCCCCTCTCCCTTTTCTCTCCACCTGGAAATGGTTCCCTCCTCTCCATGGCACAGTAGCTTTTCTCTCCCATAATTCACTTCCAAGTACCTCACACCTGCCACACTCTCTCCCTCCTACTGTGGACATACTTCTTCCAATCCTCAGATTGATTTCCTGGATGTTCCAAGTGAACTGACCTCAATACAGCTGTGTTTGACGGACAAGGAAAGCCCAGGGTCCCCCTACTTCTCTGCCACCTTAAGTCCTCCTCCTTACATTTCTTATTTGTAATTGAAATAAAAATCGCTGTTTGTTAAAATCAGTATTACTAACAAGTTATTGAATGGCTATGACATTTGGATAAGTAGAATAAATGACAGCAATATCGTCAGGAATGGGAGAAAGGAATTGGGAATTCTCTGCAATAAGGTTCTTGTATTACATGTGAATTAGTATAGTGTTATTTGAAGGAATACTTTGATTATTTTATAAATGCATATTATAAACTCCAGAAAAAATACTGTTTTAAAGAATAATACGAGGGCGCCTGGGTGGCTCAGTCATTAAGTGTCTGCCTTCGGCTCAGGTCATGATCCCAGGGTCCTGGGATCGAGCCCCGCATCAGGCTCCCTGCTCGGTGGAGAGCCTGCTTCTCCCTCTCCCACTCCCCCTGCTTGTGTTCCTTCTCTCGCTGTGTCTCTTTCTGTCAAATAAATAAATAAAATCTTTAAAAAAAAAGAATAATATGAGAAGAAAAGAAATAAAATGGAACATATAAAGCTCTCAATGAAAGTCAGAATAAAAAAATGAAATAAGAACAAATGCAATTAATAGAAACTCATAAAATGATAGATATTAATGCAACAGCATAATTAATCACTTTAAATATAAAAGTTCAAGTATATCAATTAAAACAGTGTTTCATAATAGATTTTAAAAAAGAAAAACAATGCTTCATATCCAAAATATATAAAGAACTTATAAAACCTGATACCCCCAAAATGAATAATCTAATTAAAAAGTAGTTAGAAGACATGAACAGACATTTTTCCAAAGAAGACATAGAGATAGCCAACAGACACCCAAAAAGATGCTCAGCATCACTCTTCATCAGGGAAATAAAAAACAAAACTACAAGGAGATATTACCTCATGTCTTTCAGAATGGCTAAAATCAACAATAGAAGAAACCACAGGTGTTTGTGAAGATGCGGAGAAGGGGGAACCCTCTTTCTCTTGGTGTGAATACATTGGCGCAGCCACTCTCAAAAACAGTCTGGAGAGTCCTCAAGAATGTGAAAATAAAAGTGACATATGATCCAGCAATTGCACTATGAAGTTTTTACCCCAAAAATACAAATTCAAAGCACCCTAATGTTTATAGCAACATTATCTACAATAGGCAAATAATGGAAGCAGCCCAAGCGTCCATGGACTGATGAATGGATAAAGAAGAGGTAGGATATATATAATATGGAATATTACACAGCCATAAAAATGAATGAAATCTTACCATGTGCAATGACAGGGATGGAGCTAGAGCATATTATGCTAAGCAAAATAAGTCAGTCAGAGAAAGACGAAGATCATATGATTTCACTCATACGTGGAATTTAAGAAACAAAAGACATGAGCAAAGTGAAAAAAGAGAGAGACAAACCAAAAAACAGACTCAACTGTAGAGAACAATTGATGGTTACCAGAAGGGAGATGGTTTGGAGGATGGGTTAAATAGGTGATGAGGATTAAGCAAGGCACTCATGATGAGCACAGGTTGTTGTATGGAAGTGTTGAATCTGTGTATTGTACACTTGAAACTAATATTACACTGTATGTTAAATAACTAGAATTTATTTTTTATTTAAATATTGTTAGTTAGCATACAGTGCCATATTGGTTTCTGGAGTAGAATTCAGTGATTCATCACTTACATACAACACCCAGTGCTCATCACAAGTGCCCTCTTTAATACCCATCAGCCATCTATCCCATCCCCCACCCTCCTCCCTCCATCAACCCTGATTTGTTGTTTTGTTTATTTGTTTGTTCTCTATTAAGAGTCACTTATGGCTTGTTTACTTCTCTCCCTTTTTACTTTTTCCCTTCCCATATGTTCAGCTGTTTTCTTTCTTAAATTCCAAATATGAATGAAATCATATGGAATTTCTCTTCCTCTGACTGACTTATTTCACTTAGCATAATGAACTCTAACTCCCTCCATATCTTTGCAAATGGCAAGATTTCATTCTTTTTGATGGTTGAGCAATATTGCATTGTATTTACATACCACATCTTTATCCATTCATTAGTCGTTGGACATTTGGGCTCTCTCCATAAATTTGCTATTGTTGATAAAGCTACTATAAACATTGGGGTGCATGTACTCTTTCAAATCTGTATTTTTATATCCTTTGGGTAAATAACTAGTAGTGCAATTGTTGGATCATAGCTTAGTTCTATTTTTAACTTTTTGAGAACCCTCCATACTGTTCTCCAGAGTGGCGGCACCAGTTTGCATTCCCACCAACAGTGCAAGGGGGTTCCCCTTTCTCCACATCCTTGACAACACCTGTTGTTTCTTGTGTTGTTAATTATAGCCATTCTGACTGGTGTAAGGTGGTATCTCATTGTGGTTTGGATTTGTATTTCCCTGAGGATGAGTGATGTTTAGCATCTTTACATGTATCTGCTAACCATCTGGATGTCTTCTTTGGAAAATTGTTTATTCATATTTTCTGCCCATTTCTTAACTGGATTATTTGGTTTTTTGGGTATTGAATTTAGTAAGTTCTTTATAGGTTTTTGATACTAATTTAAATAAAAACTTCCAAAAAATAAAAAAAAATAAGATATTAACCTTAGAATTAAATTACTCTTAAATGAATTACAAAATTTATTTGGTTGAAAAAAAGAAAGGACCAAATGAAATCTGCAGTTATATCTGTTGACAGTTTGCTAAGTGTTTTATGATATATTGAAAGCATCCATATTTCCAGCCTGTCAAATCATGACACTGAGCAATGCAGTGTCCAAAGCACCTGACATAATGTCAACAAGGAACCTGAGTGGCAAGAGCTTTGCTTGGACATTTTCTGAGAAACCTGGACATAATACAGAGACTATGCCAAATGAGACCACCCTGGTCATGCCTTCCTGGTTCCCTTATTCCTCAATCTAGAACAAGTTAATCAAATCCTGCTAAACATTCCTAGTCCAAAATGCAAGGAGAGCATTTCAGACCAGGAAGACCCCTTAAAAGTCATCCAGTTTGACACCCTAATATTATATGTGAAGACATTAAAGCCCAGAGAGGGGACTAGACTTAACCAATTTCAACAAATCTGTAGAGAAGAACTGGGAAACAAAATCATGCCTTCTATCCTCAGATATCATGTCTTAAAAACTGACTCAAACACAGTTTTATTTTTTAAATGACAGAATAATAAAAGTATGATAAAATGGGTATAAAATGAGAACAATTTTAATAAGGAAAGCTAAGAGAAAGGATGATCAAATATAGGAAAAGTCATGTAGACTAAGAACTTACTAAGAGCAAGGGGAATAATATTTACTGTACTCCTAACACTACACCAGGCACTTAGCATTATTTCAAGTAATTTTCATGACTCTGGGATAAATGGAGTTGGGTGTCATTTCCATTATACAAGTGAGAAAACTCAGTTTCAGGAGGCTTAAATAACATGCCCACATGCCCAAAGGTCTCTTTTTTTAATAAGTTTTGGAATTATGATCACACTGTTATTTGCATTAAATTAAATATTTTTTTGAATCCCAATTTAATGTATTCATGCTAGAATATGTACTACAATTGAACAAAGCAGGCCAGTACCAAGTCAAGATAAATAAAGTGATGTCATTCTGAGAATAGACCATTGTATAATATGGTGGCAAACCACATGGGATTTGACAGCAGAAAAAAGTGGGTTAAAAACTAAGATCTGTCATTTAATAATGCATGCCTTCATGGAGTCCTTTTATCCTTCATAAGTGTTTCATTTTTATTCTCCAAAATGTAGGCAATGATATTTACTGCAAGGTGTTATGGAAATTAAATGAAACAATGCATTTAAAGTACCTGACACAAGGCCTGGGATATGGTAAATATTCAAGTGGTTGTTGTTGTTACATTTATAGCCAAGAAAAGTGGAGCATCCAGAACAATCTAATACACTGTCAGTAAAACATGGGCATATGACTAAGTCATTTTCATGATTACAAGCAAAGAGAAATTATATAATATATACCATATATTTCATTAACAAATAAAGATGCATTAAACATTAGTTATTTTAAAATATCAGGAATGAAAGTAAATAGAACTGTGAATCTATAAGCTCCTTTTTTCTTATTTTCATTTTTTAAGATTTTATTTATTTATTTATTTGAGAGAGAGAAAGAGAAAGAGAGAGAGAGCATAGAGGGAGAGGGAGAAGCAGACTCCACACTGAGCAGAGAGCCAGACATGGGGCTTGAACCCAGGACCCTGAGATCATGACCTGAGCAGAAGGCAGTCAGTTAAGTGACTGAGCCATCCAGGGCTCCCCTTTTAAAGATTTTATTTATTTTATTGTTTTATTTATTTTTTCTTATTTTCTAATTCACTACCATTTATATATTCATATTTCAAATTCAAAACAATTTTCTGAGAGTAATTTTGAGAAGTAGTAATACTTGTAAACATTGGATATTTAGATTTTGCAAATTGGGGTAAGCTCTTGTGACAGACTTTAAAAATACTACAATACCGATTACTTTTTATTTGTTACTGAAAATAATTATTGCTACTAATTTAAGCTATATATTTTATTTTACTTAGTCAGAAGTATGAAGGAAACTAATTATGATTTATTTTGATATTTAATAATTTTAGTCATTTCTACATATATTAATTCAGTACATTTTTATTCAAAGCTATGTTTAAAATAACCAATAGGTCATTAATATGGGCCAGTATTCTTGAGCTGTAAGGGAAAATAAAATAATTTTTCCTGCATATCACAAGTTTCATAAACAGACAAAATACAGAGTAAGAACTTATCAAATCAAAATGTTTACCACATAATATAATTTTTCTCAATTTCTTATGTCAACACTTACTAGTTAGCATGTAATATATGAACAAGTTTTGAATATTGGATGAAACAATATTTTTAATATTCTTCATGATTTTTCTAACACTTTTTAAACTTTCCTACATAGAAAGTTTATACACTTAAAAGTCATTCTGTTCAAATGTTTTTCTTTCCACAGACTACCTATATTTTGCTTTACTTTAAAATTAATATGTGACATGACACATTATAACTGTTTATAAATTAAACCACCTGCTTTTTGAAAAGTATATAAATGTTAAGGAGTCCTCATTTGTGAAATATTTTATTTAACATAACTTTGCACATACAAGATTCCCAAAGACCAAAATAACAGAAAAATTGTGAATGTCCCCCAAATCATCATTTTAGCATTTAATAATCTTTCACTATTTTAAGTAAAACCACTTTTGAGGACAAGCAGTAGGAAGTTACTGCAAAAATATTAACACACATTTTCTTAATGAATGTAAACTTAATTTTGAAAATATAGCATCCAGTGTGATAATAGTGGAATAAAAAATATCATATGCTACTTACCGGAGCGCACATTGATACAACTCTTACAAACACCATGTGGTAATATGTAGTGAGGGCTTTTAAAATGACTTAGAAATTCCACTTTTAGGACTTATCCTAAGGAAATTGTCAGTTGTGCACAAATATTTATATATAATGATAATCATTGCAGCATTATTTATAATTATAAAATATATTGAAACAAATATATGAGGATAACAAGATAGGAAAATTTTTAAATAAATTATGGTACATTCAAGATAGACACCATGTGGTCATTAACTGTCATATTTTATTATATTGGAAGTTCTCATGATAAAACATTAAGTGAAAACTCAAGATTGGCAATTGAGGAAGATGGCAGCAAAGTAGGAGGACTTTAGGCTTGCCTGGTCCCACAAAAACAACTAGATAACTATCAGAACATCCTAAATACCTCCAGAAATCAACCTGGAGACTGACAGAACAAACTCCACAACTAAAGGGAGAGAAGAGACCACATCAAGGAAGGTAGGAAGCGAGGAGATGTGGTCCATGGGAGAAATAGGTACGGGCTGCTGTGAATGAGAGAGATCCATGGTCAAAGAGAAGGGCAAGAGAGAGAGGAACCAAAGGGGAATGCACAAGAAGAACATTTCCCCATAGCTATTGGCTTGGAAAATGGGATGTGTTGAATTTGGTGAGTTTTTGCAAACAGCCAGATTAAAGCCTGTAGTTTTAAAGGTCAATGAGCATGACTGGGATAGAGCCTGGAGGTCACTGTGCTGCTCTTGGAGAGGAGGCAGGCAAGCCAACTGGGAGCATAATGCTTGGAAACAACAATCTGAAGAGTGCCTGGGACACACAATGGGGAGATTATTTGCTCTTCTTGGAGCATGTCCCTGAGAGGCAGCATTCACTGAGACACCTCTCCTGGAACAAAGGAATTGTCCAGTGACTTTTCTCTCCCACATCCCCCACCATAAACACAGAGCCATCTCTGGGAAGCAGTTCAGTGGAACATTGGCTACATAACATACTTACACTAAACCCCACACCTCTGTGCTCCTGTGGAACTGCTTTCACAGTCACACTTGCCTGAGTCCCAGCATGGTGGACCCTTTCCCAAGAAGACCAGCACAAACCCCTGTCCAAACAATGTCTCCCAACCAGAGACTTCTACAGGGTATCAGTTCTGGTGGAGGAGGTGACAGGCCATATTTAAAAAGCAGAGCAGAGCACACCTAGTTAAAACTCACCACATTCAGGCCAGGGACCAACACTGCCCACAGCAGGCAAGGAGAGCCTTTGAAGATGACTGGCCTGAAGGATAGAGCAGCCAGAACAAGAGAGTGCATGCAGCACACGCTGGAGACACTCCCTTAAACACCAGACCCTGGGCACTACAGGAACTCTTCTTCATAAGACCATTAGTTTCAGGTATAGGAGACATAACTGGCTTTTCTAACACAGAAGGAGACAAAGGCTTAGACAAAATGATAACATAGAGAAATTTATCTAAATGGAAGAACAATATAAGGTCACAGCCAGAGACTAAGCAAAACAGATATAAGTAATGTGCCTGATGGAGAATTTAAAGCAATAATCATAAGGATAATCACAGCACTTGAGAAAAGAATGGAAGACATCAGTGAGATCATTACCACAGATAAAATAGTTAAAAATGAATTGATCAGAGATGAAAAGTGAAAAAAATGAGATTAGAAACATGCATGATGCAATGAAGTGCAAAATGGAAGAAGCAGAGGAACAAACTAATGACTGAAAAGACAAAATAATGGAAAGCATTGAAACTGAACAAAAAAGAATTATGCAACAGGAGAACAGATGTAGGGAGCTCAGTGACTCCATCAAACATAACATTCATATTTTAGGTGTCCCATAAGAAGAAGAGAGAGAAAAGGAGGCAGAAAATATACTTGAAAAAATAATAGTTGAAAACTTCCCTAATCTAAGGAAGGTAAACAGACATCCAGATCCAGGAAGCACAAGAACTTCCACAAAAATCAACAAAAGCAGGCCAACAGCAACATACTGTAATTATTTTCAAAATACAATGGTAAAGGAAAAATCTTAAAAGCAGCAAGATGATGTCTATTAAAAAAAAAAAAAGCAGCAAGACAAAAGATGTCATTAACTTACAAGGCGAAAGCCATAAGGCTAGCAGATTTTTCAACAGAAACATGGCAAGTAAAAAAGGACTGGTAAGATATATTCAAAGTGTAGAATGGGAAAAATCTCAAGCCAACAATAATATACCCAGCAAGTTTTCAATCAGTATAGGAGGGGAGATAAAGAGTTTCCCAGATAGATTAATTCCTGGGTTGCAAGGATGGTTCAATATTGACAAATCAATCACAGTAATGCATCACATTAATAAGAGAAAGGATAAAAACCATATTATGATTTCAATAGATGCATAAAAAGCAGTAGACAAAGTAAATCCATTCATGATAAAAACCCACAGCAAAGTAGGTTTAGAGGGAACATGAATTCAGCATAATAAAGACCATATTATGAAAAACCAACACCTAACATCGTTCTCAATGGGGAAAATGGAAAACCTTTTCTCTTCAGTCAGAAAGAAAACAGTGATGTCCACTCTCACCACTTCTACTCAACGAAATACTGGAATTCCTAACCACAGCAATCAGGCAAGACAAAGAAATAAAAGACATCCAGGGACGCCTGGGTGGCTCAGTTGGTTGGGCGGCTGCCTTTGGCCTAGGTCGTGATGCCAGGGTCCTGGGATCGAGTCCCACATCGGGCTCCTTGCTCAGCGGGGAGCCTGCTTCTCCCTCTCTCTCCCTCTGCTTGTGCTCTGTCAAATAAATAAAATCTTTAAAAAAAAATAATAAAATAAAAGACATCCAAATAGGCAAGGAAGAAGTAAAACTTTCACTATTTGCAGATGACATGATACTGTCTATATAAAATGGGAAAGACTTCACCAACAAAATGCTAGAACTGATACAAGAATTCAGTAAAGTTGCAGGATACAAAATCAGCATACATATATCTGTTTCATTTCTATACACCAATAATGAAGCAGCAGAAAGAGAAATCAAGGAATCTATCCCATTTACACTTGCACCAAAAACTGTCAGGTACCTAGGAATAAACCTAACCAAGGAGTTGAAAGACCTGTACTCTAAAAACTATAAAACACTGATGAAAGTAATTGAAGATGACACAAATGGAAAGACATTCCATGCTCATGGATTGCAAGAACAAATATTGTTAAAATGTCTATACTATCCAAAGCAACCTATACATGTGATACATTCCATATCAAAATACCAACAGCATACTTCACAGAGCAACAACAATCCTAAAATTTGTATGGAACCACAAAAGACCCTGATTAGGCAAAGCAATCATGAAAAAGAAAAGTAAAGCTAGAGGCATTACAATTCCCAAATTCAAGTTATATTACAAAGATGTAATGATCAAGACAGTATGGTACTGGCAAAAAAAAAAAAAAAATAGACACAAAGACCAATACAATAGCTTATGAAACCCAGAAATTAAACCTTGACTGTATGGTCAATTAATCTTCAACAAAGCAGAAAAAAATATCCAATGGGAAAAAGAAAGTCTCTTCAACAAATGGTGTTGGGAAAACTGGACAGCACATGCAAAGGAATGAAAGTGGACCACTTTCTTACACCACACACAAAAATAAATTCAAAATGGATTAAAGACCTAAGTGTGAGTCAAGAAACCATTAAAATCCTAGAGGAGAACACAGGTAGTAACCTCTTTAACATTGACCATAGGAACTTCTTACTATATATGTCTCCTGAGGCAAAGGAAATAAAGGCAAAAATAAACTACTGGGACTTCATCAAAATTAAGAGCTTCTGCATGATAAAGTAAACAATCAACAAAACTAAAAGACAACCTAGGGAAAGGGAGAATATATTTGCCAATGACCTATCTGATAATGGGTTAGTATCAAAAATATATAAAGAACTTATAAAACTCAACACCCAAAAAAACCCAAATAATCCAGTTAAAATGGGCAGAAGACATATATATATATATATATATTTTTTTTTTCCAAAGAAGACATACAGATGGCCAACAGACACATGGAAAGATGCTCAACATCACTGTTCATCATGGAAAATATAAATCAAAACTACAATGAGATATCACCTTGCACTTCTCAGAATGGCTAAAATCAACAATACAAGAAACAACAGGTGTTGGCAAGGATGTGGAAAAAGTGGAAACATTGCACTATTGGTGGGAATGCAAACTTCTGTGGCCACTATTGAAAACAGTGTGGAAGGTCCTCAAAAGTTTAAAAAATAGAGACGCAGTATGATACAGGAAGTGCACTGCTAGGAATTTACCCAAAGAATACAAAAATACGAATTCAAAGGGATACATGTACCCTAATGTTTACAGCAACATTATCTACAATAGTCAAATTATGGAAGCAGTCCAAGTGTCCATGGACTGATGAGTGGATAAAGAAGAGATGGGATATATAATATGGAATATTACACAACCACAGAAAAAGAATGGAATCTTGCCATGTGTGATGACATGGATGGAGCTAGAGTATTATTCTAAGTAAAATAACTCAGAGATAAACAAATACCATAGGATTTAAATCATATGTAGTATTCAAAAAACAAAACAAATGAGGAAAGGGAAAATAGGCAAACCAAAAAACAGACTCTTGACTATAGATAACAATCTATAGTTACCAGAAAGGAGGTGTGGGGGGGATGGGTTGAATAAGTGATTGTGATTAAGCAGCGTACTTAATGCTAACTAACTGGAATTTGAAAAAAAAAAAATTAGAAAAAAATTTTCCCAAACAAAAACTAAAAAAGCATGTGACCATGAAACCATCATAGCAACAACTATTAAAGGGGACCTCTTAGTGGAAGTAGAGACCCAAAGTGACAGTATAATGACAAGAAACACAAAACAGTAAGAATGAATATTTTCTGTAAAAATCAAAGAACTCAGAAAAAAAAAAGATCGAAAATATAATAACATATACCTAAAACGTGGGGAGGAGAGGAGAAAAAAAAAGTTCCAAATTTAAACAACCATCAACTTAATATAGACTGCAATATGTAGAAGAGTTTATATAAAAACGAAATGGTAACCCTATATAACAACCAGTAATAAACATGCAAAAAAAAAAAAAAAGAAAGAAATCCAAATATATCATTAAACAAAATTAGCAAAACATGAAAGAAAGAAAGACAAGACAGGGTCTGAGAAAATCTTCACAAATAATCACAAAATAAATAAAAACTAATACAATGGCAATAAATATATATCTATCAATAATTACTTTGAATGTAAGTGGAATAAGTGCTCCAATCAAAAGACATAGGGTGACAGAATGGATAAAAGAACAACACTCATCTGTATGCTCCCAGCAAGAGAATTATTTTTTTCCAAAATTTTATGTAAATTCCAGTTAGTTAACATACAATGTAATATTAGTTTGAGGTATACAATTTAGTGATTCAACACTTATATACAACACCCAGTGATCATCACAAGTGCCCTCCTTAATCTTCTTAAACCCCATCACCTATTAAAACCACCCCTCCATACTGATAACCATCAGTTTGTTCTCTGTAGTTAAGAGTCTGTTTCCTGGTTTTCCTTTCTCTCTCTCTCTTTTTTTTTTTTTTCTTCTTACTCTAGGTTCCTTTAATTTGGTATATTCCACATATGAGTGAAATCATATGGTATTTGTGTATCTCTGACTGACTTATTTCACTTAGCATAATGCTCTCTAGCTCCATCCACATCCTTGCAAATGGCAAGAATCCATTCTTTTTATGGCTGAGTAATATCCCATTGTAGATACATATCACATATTCTTTATCCATTTGTCAGTCCATAGACATTTGGGCTCTTTCCATAATTTGGCTATTATTGAAAATTTCTCTATAAACATCAGGGTGCATATGTGCCTTCAAATAAGTATTTTTCTATCCTTTGGGTAAATAACTAGTAGTGCTCTTGCTTGATCTTAGCGTATTTCTATTTTTAAATTTCTGAGTAACATCTATACTCTGTTCCAAAGTTCCAGTTTGCATTCCCACCAACCTGTAAAAGGGTTCCTGTTTGTCCGCATTCTCACCAACAACTATTGTTTCTTGTGTTGTTGATTTTAGCATTCTGACTGATGTGAAGTGATATCACATCTTACTTTTGATTTGCATTTCCCTCATGATCAGTGATATTGATCATCTGTTCATTTGTCTGCTAGCCATCTGTATGTCTTCTTTGGAAAAATGTCTATTCATGTCTTCTGCCCATTTTTAACTGGATTATTTGGTTTTGGGTGTTGAATTTTATAAGTTCTTTATATATTTTTGATACTAACCCATTACCAGATAGGGTCATTGGCAAATATATTCTCCCATTCCCTAGGTTGTCTTTTGGTTTTGTTGATTGTTTCCTTTGGTGTGCAGAAATTTTTATTTTGTTGAAGTCTCAACAGTTTATTTTTGCTTTTGTTTCCCTTTCCTCAGGAGACATATATAGTAAGAAGTTCCTATGGTCGATGTCAAAGAGGTTACTACCTGTGTTCTCCTATAGGATTTTAATGGTTTCCTGACTCACATTTAGGTCTTTAATCCATTTTGAATTTATTTTTATGTGGAGTGTAAGAGAGTAGTCCACTTTCATTCCTTTGCATGTTGCTGTCCAGTTTTCCCAACACCATTTGTTCAAGAGACCATCTTTGTTCCACTGGATATTCTCTACTGCTTTATTGAAGATTAACTGACTATATAGTTTGGGGTTCATTTCTCATTTTTTTATTCTTTCTTTTAATCTATGTCTATTATTATTTTTTTTTGCCAGTATCATACTGTCTTGATCACTACATCTTTGTAATATAACTTGAATTTGGGAATTGTAATGCCTCTAGCTTTGCTTTTCTTTTTCAAGATTGCTTTGGCTAATCAGGGTCTTTTGTGGTTCTATACAAATTTTAGGATTGTTTGTTCTAGCTCTGTCAAAAATGCTGGTGGTGTTTTAATAAGGATTGCATTAAATGTGTACATTGCTTTGGGTAGCATAGACATTTTAACAATATTTGTTCTTCCAATCCATGAACATGGAATGTTTTTCCATTTCTTTGTGTCATCCTCAATGTCTTTTATTAGTTTTCTATGGGTTTCAGAGTACAGATCTTTTACCTCTTTGGTTCAGTTTATTCCTAAGTATCTTACAGTTTTTGGTGCAATTGTAAATGGGATCAATTCCTTGATTTCTCTTTCTGGTGCTTCATTATTGGTGTATAGAAATGCCACAGATTTCTGTATGTTGATTTTGTGTCCTGCAACTTTACTGAATTCATGTACCAGTTCTAGCAATTTTTTGGTGAAGTCTTTTGGATTTTCTATATATATTATCATGTCTTCTGCAAACAGTTAAAGTTTGGCTTCTTTCTTGCAGATTTGGATGCCTTTTATTTCTTTTTGTAGTTGTCTGATTGCTGAAGCTAGGACTTCCATTACTATGTTAGAGAACAGTGGTGAGAGTGGATATCCCTGTGTTGTTCCTGTCCCTGGAGGTAATGCTCACAGTTTTCCCCATTGAGGACAATAGTAGCTGTGGGTCTTTTGTTTTTTTTTTTGTTTTGTTTTCGTTTGGTGTTTGTTTTTTGTTTTTGTTTTTTTGTATATGGTGTTTATTATTTTGAGATGTATTCCTTCTAACCCCACTTTGTTAAGGGTTTTTATCATGAATGGATGTTGTACTTTCTGAAATGCTTTTTCTTCAACTATGGAAATAATCATGTGGTTCTTATTCTTTCTTTTATTAATGTTGTGTATCATGTTGATTGATATGCAAATATTGGACCACCCTGCAGTCTAGGAATAAATCCCACTTGATTGTAGTGAGTGATTCTTTTAATGTACTTTTGAATTCGGTTTGCTAATACTATATTGAGAATTTTTGTACCCGTGTTTATAAGGGATATCCATCTGTAGTATTCCTTTATAGTGGAGTCTTTATCTGGTTTTGGTATTAGCATAATGCTGGGCTCATAGAATGAATTTGGAAGTTCTCCTTCCATTTATTTCCTTTTATTTTTTTAATTGTTTTGGAATACTTTGAGAGATATTGGTATTAACTCTTTAAATGCTTGTAGAATTCACCTGTGAAGCCATTTAGCCCTGGACTTCTGTTTGTTTGGAGATATTTGATTGATGATTCAATTTCTTTACTGGTTAGCATTCTGTTCAAGTTGTCTATTTCTTCTATTTCAGTTTTGGAAGTTTATGTTTCTACAAATTTATCCATTTTTACCATTGTAACAGGTTGTCCAACTTGATACATATAGTTTTTCATAATATTCTCTTATAATTATTTTTATTTCTGTGGTGTTGGTTATTATTTCTCCTCTCTCGTTTCTGATTTTGTTTATTTCTGTCCTTTCTCCTTTCTTTTTGATAAGTGTAGCTAGTGTTTATCAATTTTATTAAATTTTCAAAGAAGCAGCTCTTCGTTTCATTGATCTGTTCTATTGGGTTTTTTTGGTTTTGTTTGTTGTTTTGTTTTGTTTTTAGATTCTATATCAGTTATTTCTGCTCTAATCAGTTATTTCTGCAAGATTTCATTCATTTGATGGTTGAGTAATATTCCATTATGTCCCCACTTCTTTATCCGTTCATTAGTTGATGGACATTTGGACTGTCTCCATAGTTTGGCTACTGTTGATAATGCTGCCATAAACATTGAGATGCATAAACCCCTTTGAATCTGTATTTTTGTGTCCTTTGGATAAATACCTAGTAGTGCAATTGCTGGGTCTTGGGTAATCCTATTTTTAACTTTTTGAGGAACTTCTCATACTGTTTTCCAGAGTTGCTGCACCAGTTTGCATTCCCTCCAACAGTGTAAGAGGGTTCTCCTTTCTCCACATCCTTGCCAACGTCTGTTGTTTCCTGAGTTGTGTTCCTGACTGATTCTTTTTTAACTCTTTTAATTCTGAAGTAAGGGTCACCCTGAAGTCTTTCACTGTTCTCAAGCCCAGTGAGAATTCTTATAATTCTTGCTTTAAATTCTCCATCAAGCATATTACTTATATCTGTTTCAGTTGGATCTCTGGCTGTAACCTTATCTTGTTTCATTTGGGATGAATTCTTCCATTTTGGCATTTTGCCTATGTCTCTGTCTTCTTTTTGTTAGAGTAATTTCTTATGTTTCTTTCTTCTGAGAGTATTGTCTTTATGATGAAGAGGTCATATAGTGTTCAGAACCTGGCACGTCAGGGACTGTTTCTGGTGTTAGCTTCATGCACTGCTGTATGTTTCAGGCCAGTTGTCTCTGAAGGCTCTCCTTGCCTGCAGTGGTCAGTATTTGGTCCTAGGCCAGAATGTGATTTTTTACTAGGTGTGCTCTGTTCTGCTTGTTAAATGAGACCTTATACTACTTCCCCTTGAACTGAAGCCCTGCAGAACTCTCTGGTTGGGAGACATGGTGTGGACAGGTGTTTCTATTTGTCCTCTGGGCAAGTATCACACCAGGCTGGGGCCGAGGCAAGCTTGACTGAGAGGAGCAGTACCTCCAGAGTACAGGGGTGTGGGATTTGGTATAAATAAGTTAGACAGCCAGTGTCCACGCTGTGCTGCTCACTGCAGATGGCTGTGTGTTTATGCTGAAGGGAAGAGGAGGGAAATCGCACCCGGCAGCTCCTTTGTCCCTGGAGAGGAGACTTCATGCACACTGCCTCTCAGGGAAGGACTCTGAGAAGTGTGAATAATCTCCCCACTGTGTGCCCCAGGCATTTTTCAGATAGTTGTTTCCAAATTTTCTCCTTCTGGGTTGTTTACCTGCCTTCTGTCCAGGAGCAGTGCAGTGCCCTCTGGGCTCTATCCCGGCCAGGCTCACTGACTTTAAAACTCCAGGCTTTAAGGACATGGTGTAGGCAGAGGCCTGTCCTGGTCTTCTGGGGGAGAGTCTTGCTGCATTGGGACTGAAATAAGCTTGTCCTAGAAGGGCAGTTGCATCAGAGGGCAGATGTGTGAAACTTGGTGTAAGCAAGTTAGGCAGCCAGTGTTGGGGCTGAGATACTTTCCGCAGTTGGCTCTGTGTTTTTGCTAAGGGGTGGGTGAAGTAACTGGCCATGGCATGCTCTTTTGTCCCTGGGTAGGCCTCTCTTTAAACAGTGCCTCTCAGGGATGCACTCCAAAAAGAGGGAATAATCTTCCCTCTGTGGTTCCCAAGCATTATTTACATTGTTATTTCCATTCCCTCTGCTCCCAGGCTGTTTGCCTGCCTTCTTTCTAGGAGCAGAGCAGCACCCTTAGGGCTCTATCCCAGCCAAGTCCACTGACCTTAAGACTTCAGTCTTTAAGTGTGGGAATTCACAATGCCTGTCTAGCTAAAATATGATAAACACAATCCTCCTTGGGAGAGGCTAGTTGAAAAGCAAGGAAGGAGTGACCAGAAAACTGGGCCTCCTTTTAGGTTTCTGGGCTGAAAACAACCAGATCCTAATTGTGGCTCAATGCTATCTCCCAAGGGACAGATGTTTAAATTAGGTTAGACATAAATCCTCAATAGTCACCTACTCCCTGCCTACAGGTCATGAACACAGTTCTAATCGCACAATGCCCATAAATGTCACTGCCCTAGTTATTGAAACTTTACATTCCTTTCTAATCTTGATTCTTTGATGTAACAATAGCGTGCATAGTAAAAATGGAGGTAGACCTTGACTCAGGGCCTTTTGCCATTAGAGCGTCTGGTCCCCAGGCTCTCTCCTTTCTCCTACTAAGGTGTCTGGAGTAATCTTTTCATTCGCCGTCTCAGGGTTTGCTGACCAAACCTGACATTTAAGCCCCTCTGGGTGCAAGAACTCAAAAAAACAGACTTTTGTTGCCCCAGCCAATGGCTTTGGGTAAATGTTCTCCTTGTGCATTCCCCTGTGTGCTCCTCTCTCTCTTGCCTTTCTCCACAACCATGGCTCCTTTCCCTCCACAGCACCTGCAATCCGTTTCTTCCCCAAACCATGTCTCCACACTTCCTACCTTCTCGATGTTGTGTCTTCTCTCCTTTTAGTTGTGGAGTTTGTTCTGCCGGTCTTCAGGTTAATTTCTTGGGTATTTAGAATGATTTGATAGTTACCTGGTTGTGTTCAAGTGACAAGACAAGCCTAGGGTCTTCCTACTCCACCACCATCTTAGCTCTCTAACCTGAATATACTATGCCTTTAAAAATCTTATTTGGTGTTCTCTGAATTTTTTGAATACATTGTTTGGTATCTGTCAATTTTGGAACATTCTTGGTCAATACCTCAAATATTTTTCTTTCTTCTTTTTGGTATTCTAATTACATTTATGTTATTTCTTTGATACTTTCCCACAGTTCTTGAATGTTATATTGTTTTTTAAAACCTTTGTTTTTTTTTCTCTTTGTGTTTTGAGAAGTTTTTACTCACTTGTCTTCAAGTTCATTGGTTCTTTCTTTAGCAGGCAAATTGTACTAATGAGCCCATCAAATGCATTCTTCATTTCTGTTATTGATTCTGATTCTAACATTTTTTTTTTATTCTTAGAGTTTCTTTGTCAATGTTTATACTATGAATTTGCTGCAGAATGTTGTCAACTTACTCCATTAGAATCACTAACATATTAACTATGATAATTTTACATTTCCTATATAAAAATTCCAAAATCTGTGTCATATATGAGTCTGGTTCTAAAGCTTGTTTTCTTTTTTTGTTCCCCTTCAAGGTTTGTAGTTTCTTACCATACCTTGTAATTTTGTGTTGAAAGCTAGACATGTTGTATCAGGTAATAGAACCTGAGGTAAATAGGCTTTCATATGAAGATTTATATTAATCTGGCTAGAAGTTGGACTGTGTTTAATGTTTACTTTTGCTGGTTGTGCTAGAGGTTTAATTCTCCGAGTGTTCTGGGTTTTGTTGTTGTTGTTGTTGTTATTTTGTTTTTTTTGTTTTGTTTTAATCTTCTCTTGAGTTTGGAATTCTCTAGTCTTTCTCAGAGAGAATCTATGTCTTAAGCTTTTTTCTTATAATGTACTGTTTTGATACTAGAGTCCTGTTGATTCAGTGGCAATAATGTGGAAGAAGGAAATGTTCCTTATTTGATTAAATCTCAAACTTTTAGTAAGCTTCAACCTTATACTCTTCTGACAAATAATTTGGGGACAAAGTTACTTTCCATAGTTATATATTTTTAAAACTTCTTGTCAAGTTTAATAGGTAATTTATAAATGTAATAAACAGTACCATTTTTTTGTTTTTTTTAAAACAGTACCATCTTTCATAAAAACTATGAATTTGAAAAAAATGCAAGGTTCACTGAGACGTGTATACAAAAAGGAGCTACTTAGAAGTAATTGTGTATTGTATACTAAGAAAGATTTCATTGATTCCCAAAAGCCCAGACTTTATCTAATATGTGAAATTAGATATACTTTTATGTTCATCTCATTTGAAATAAGACATTCGTTTGTATCATACTTTCCTGTTTCCCCTCTGAATCTTTGACAGCAAGAAAATAATTTGATAAGATGAATTTGGTTTTATGTAGATAAATGCACTAGGCTAATTTTACATGTTTACCTGTACCCATGCACATCAATGTATGCATATGTGATATGCTTTCATCTTAAAATTATAGGCATTTATAGTTATACTGTATCATTATTTTATTGTCTCTTTTCTCAATATAACCTAATACAGCTGACAGAACATAATTTTTATAGTACCATTTTGCACATAAGAATATTTTAAGTTCAGATATGAAACAATCTTCCAAGGTTCATTCAGGTATTATTAACCTTAGGCATATAGACTGAGGAAAGAAAAATCCAATGTGCTCTATGCTCTTCTATTCCGATTCCTCTTTATGTCTGTGAAAGTATGCATGCTTAATGAACACCTATTTTCTTGAGGACAATAAATAGTCTTATTGTTTTACATTTTACTAGCTTACTATTGTAATAACATAGCTATTCTTTTAAAATCTCTACTTTCCACCATACTTATACATCTGTCACATTATTTAATTCACAAAACTATATATATAATAATGCTGGAAAGTTGGTGTAAAATATACAGGTGAGCATATACACGAGAGTAAACTGAGGAATTAATAATTGAGGGGAAATGCCCATGTTCACACAGATAATAGTATCAAGTTTATTTTGACAGTTCAGGTTATCATATTGCCACATACTGAAATGATATAATAGCTTAAAAATTACATATATAAAAACTCAATTATTTTGGGAGTTTAATAAGAGACACATTGCCATCTTTGAATTACAGATAAGAAAATCTAAGGCCAAATAGTTAAGTGCCACCACTCTGAGATCATGACCTGAACTGAAATCATGTAGGCCACTTTATGGACTGAGCCACCCAGGTGCCCCTACTGTGTTTTGCTTTATTTTATTTTGTCTTGCTAAAGCATATATGGTAAAATATGAAGAGTGTGTTGTGATAGCAGGTAAATATAATCCATCACTACAATCCATCAATAATTGCTTTGACCATGAGCCAATTTGGCTATATATTCTTACTCCACCACTCCCGGTGAGTTGCCTGATGGCTGTAAACAAATTGATCACTTATTTCAGGGGCTTTTTACAAACAATGTATGATTAGCCCATTCTGGTTATTATTTTGTATTTTCTACCATGTATGTCAAATTGATGTTCCATATTATGATGTTTACTGTAGTCATTGAATAAGTGAGAATACAACAGTTTCTATTTAACATGTAGTTTTCTATTTGGAAACATAAAAAATAATTTATTACAAAGTTGCGAAGTTATCCAAGTGAAAAGGTACTTCTTTTTTTTTTAAGATTTTATTTATTTATTTGACACAGAGAGAGAGAGATGAGAGCAGGAACACAAGCAGGGGGAGTGGGAGGAGAAGCAGGCTTCCCACCGAGCAGGAAGCCCAATGCAGGGCTCGATCCCTGGACCCCAGGACCATGACCTGAGCCAAAGGCAGATGCTTAATGACTGAGCCACCCAGGCACCCCAGAAAGGTACTTCTTTCTTTAACCACTAGATCATATTGAAAACCTCACTGAGCCCAAATTTTGACCAAGTCCCTACAGGCTGCCTACTCCAGCACCTAAATTTAAGTCAGTCAGCAGCCTACTTTTTCATCTGTCAAAGAATATTATCACTTTTGGTTACTTACTCAATAGATACTTACCACCCTCCTATTTCTTATTTTTCTTAAAACAACCTAAACCTGGTTCAGGTACTTGGTGCTTTGGGCTTTATGAAGATCTCTATAGGGAATATATTTTGTTAGTCTAAACCATTTATAATAATTCCATGGTCAGTGATTGGTTTAGGTGTGGGCATGCCAGATATAAAAACCATCAGTTTAGGTTGCTCTGGAAAAGTTTCTTTGATTTTAAGGACACTACAAAACAGGGTTTTGCCTCTTCTTGTCTTTTGACATTATTTTTTGAGGAAATAACATGGTGTGATAAAGAGAACTATCTTTTGCCCATCAGATAAAAGTCATGATAATCACAATGAAAGCAATCAGAAAACCTCATATACTTGATCTCTTGACTGAGTCAATCTTGAACTATTACTTTTAGATTTCTTGTTATGCAAGATGGTATATGTCTACAGTTTATTTTTTAGTTAGGTAGTGGGTTTTTTTTAAGATTTTATTTATTTGAGAGAGAGACAGACAGAGACCGAGCATGAGTCGGGGGAGGGGGTGAAAGGAGAGGGAGAAGCAGACTCCCTGCTGAGCAGGGAGCTCAAGGTGGGGCTCGATCCCAGGACCCTGAGATCATGACCTGCGCTGAAGGCCGACACTTAAACCTGCTGAGCCACCCAGGTGCCGCTAGTTGGGTAGTGTTTTAATTGCAAGCCAAATAATTCTAACAGATACAAAATATTAAAATAATAGTTTTTTATCCTGATTTCTTTTATTGAATCACCCAAGCTAGCAGGAGGTGGCAGCAATAACATTGGAGTGGGAGTTTAACACTAAATTAACTTTGATTATCCATGAAGAATAATGGTATAACTTTGGGAGAGTCAGTTAATCTACTGGACATCAGTGACTTCATATGTTTTGATCTTTTCTATTTTTAAAAATCTGAAAAAAAAATCTGAATGTATTGTCTAAGTATTTTTTTATCTTGAAATTACTAATTTATTTATTTATTTTTTACTAACATTATTTTTTTTTTCGGTTGTGAAAGAACTTTAATTTCCCACAAGAATTTTCCACAAGAAAATTATGGAGGGGCGCCTGGGTGGCTCAGTTGGTTAAGCGACTGCCTTCGGCTCGGGTCATGATCCTGGAGTCCCGGGATCGAGTCCCGCATCGGGCTCCCTGCTCGGCAGGGAGTCTGCTTCTCCCTCTGACCCTCCTCCCTCTCATGCTCTCTGTCTCTCATTCTCTCTGTCTCAAATAAATACTTTAAAAAAAAAAAAGAAAGAAAAAGAAAATTATGGAATTTTCTGAGTCACTGCAGATGAGTTGCCAATAGTCAATGTACTTCAGATCCTGGTGGCTGAATGCTGAGACACTGAGTGCAGTTCCCAGGCAATGAGCTTGGCAAGGCCAGTCTTGCTGCTCAGAGTGTGTGCTGCTCCTATAAGGGCTCACTGCAAAACAAAAGCTTAACCCTGTTTTTACTTTTTGCTTTTTTTTCCCATAAATACAACAATATTCTTCAGATTTCTTTTGGTTAGTTAAAAGGGCGACTAATGTATGTCTTTCGTTAAAAAAAAATGGTATAATGCGAACTTTTGAAAAGTGAAGGATACCTGTAGTTTTGCCTCCCTTCTAAGTACTTCCACACACACTTGAACCCAAACCTCTCTCTAAAGAATCATCAAAGGACAGGCTCTGGATGGCTTGGCTGGGCAGGTCCTAGAGCCAGTGGCTTGGAGTCAGTAGATTGTCCCATGTCATCTACCTGGACACCATCATGCACATGGCATGTTTAAGTATTTTAAAATATTTATTTGTTCTAAGATTGGTTACAATGTACTACATGTATTTTTAAAAATTGATTCATTTTTATGTAAATGCTCACCACGTACATTAAACAAATCATTCAGACTAGTGATATTGCTGAAATTATAGGTGCTCATACTCAATTATTTATGTTCATATAAAGTGTGAGTTCAGGGTGCCCTGGTGGGTCAGTTGGTTAAGCAACTGCCTTCGGCTCAGGTCATGATCCTGGAGTCCCTGGATCGAGTCCCGCATCAGGCTCCCTGCTCGGCAGGGAGTCTGCTTCTCCCTCTGACCCTCCCCCCTCTCATGTGCTCTTTCTCATTCTCTCTCAAATAAATAAATAAAATCTTTAAAAAAAAAAGTGTGAGTTCACTACTACTAACAGTTTAGTGGAATTCCTGTTCTTTAAAAATTAAGCACACAAGGGATGCCTGGGTGGCTCTGTCAGTTAAGAATCTACCTTCAGCTCAGTTCAGGATCCCAGTGTCCTGGGATTGAGTCCTGCATTGGGCTCCTTGCTCAGCAAGGATCCTGCTTCTCCCTCTGCCTGCTGCTCCCCCTGCTTGTGCTCTCTCTCTCTCTCACTCACTCTCTCTCTGACAAATAAATAAAATCTTTAAAAAAAAAGAAAAAAGGAAATATTAAACACACAAGCAATCCTTGTGGCACTTTTTCCTACAGTATGCAACTTATCTTACATTCCAGTTTTCCAAGATGTCTCTATCTACTGTGTTTAGAATACCAAGTTGGAGAACAAATACCCTCTATTCCATTTCTGCCATTGTTGAATACTTAGATTATTGCACTTAATACTTGCAGTTAGTCCTGTCCCCTTATGAACTGAAACATATGATAATTTATTCCATAATAACCTTACTTTTGAAGTGCCTTCAAGGTGAAAACATTTTAACAGCACACTGTGGCATCCTGTCTGTTAAAGCTGGCCAGCCACATGATGCTGATATTGCATAACATGTCATGTCAGTTGGTGGAACCACACAGCACTGAGCAACACTGACAAGAAGGGACAATAACAATTCTGTTAGTATTCCACTTTAATTATATCACATAATTAATGCTAAGAACATTATAATTTTGCTTATGTATCTGTTCTTTGCTAAATGATTTTAAAGCATTATGAAGGCATTTTAAGCCTGAAATAGCAAAGTATTTCATCCTGCTACATATGAATGACATTTATTTTTATGGAGAATATGATGATGTTGCTCTAGTATAAATTGTGCTTCACAATTAAAGTGGTAATATTCTAACTGTGTTAACAATACCATTATTTTTTATGGCAAATAATACTATAATATCATTGACTAGAAATAAAGTCATTGTAACTATATCTATAGAACTCTAGTATTAATGTGTTTGTGTTTTAAAGATTAATTCTATATTCCTATACACTAGCATATAGTAGTTGCTTAATAAATGTTTATTGAATGAATTGGTAAGCAGTCTTTTTTTTTTTTTAAAGATTTTATTTATTTATTTGAGAGAGAGAGAGAATGAGATAAAGCATGGGGGGGAGGGTCAGAGGGAGAAGCAGACTCCCCGCTGAGCAGGGAGCCCAATGCGGGACTCGATCCCCAGACTCCAGGATCATGACCTGAGCCGAAGGCAGTTGCTTAACCAACTGAGCCACCCAGGTGCCCGGTAAGCAGTCTTTTTATATCTTAAAATTTTTAGCTCATTATTGTAGATAACACTAGTATATCATGTAACAAAAATGTCTGCCTTTCCTTACTTTATTCCCTACCTCTCTACTTGCCTCTCTTCTCTATGTGCTACTGTACTGAATGAATCAGATTAATAGTAGTGTTATTTCATCTTAAAAAGCCCAGACATTCAACTTGAACATGCTTAAAATTTATTTCCTGGACACATGCCATTCTTCTGAAGTGAAATTTTATGAAGTTTCTACCAAATACGTTGCAAATACTGGGACTATTTTAATGAAGTTGTTAATATTATAAAGCTGGGGAAGATGTAGGGCATGCTATATATGATGATTACTAAAACTATTACTTCAGGTAAGTGTAGTAGAATAATATGGACAAATGAAATATAGTTATCTTCAGTAGTAACTAATGCAATCTTTTACTGTCTGAAATTTCACTGTATGTTTCACATATGTTTATGTGAGTTAGTTTTTTTTTTTTTTTTTTTAGTTGCAATGTGGCATAATTCCTCTTATGTAAACTGAATAATAGTGGCGAATTCAGTAAAATGCCAGGGTGGGCAGCTACACACACGTGTCCTTCAGCAAAAACAGAAACATCTAAACACAAGCAGAGTCTGTCAGAACCAAATTTGTCAGTATCTGGAAAACAATAAAAAGCTTACAATGACGAAGGAAACACTAAATCAAAAAGAAAAAAAAAGCAACTTAAAAATAGCAGGAATACTATATAAAGTTTTAAAATTCCATTCACCCACCCTGGCTTAGTTATGGTTTTGAAGACAGTGGCCTGTGTTCCTGGTGTGAGACCTAGTTGCTGGTCCTAGAAGAAGCACATCAAATTTTAATACGAGTATTGTGTTTTTTCTAACCTATATGGGCGCTACCCAAAAGACTAACACAAGGCAGCTGACTGTGGTTCACCTAAATCACAACTCATCTGGGACAGAAAAGCAGAAGGTATTACTTAAAAACACTGTGTAAGACTGATGAATCACAGAACTGTACCTCTGAAACATTTAATACATTATATGTTAAAAAAAAAAAAGATAGTAGGAAGAGAAAAATGAAAGGGGGGGGAATCAGAGGGGGAGATGAACTATGGAAGACTATGGACTCTGAGGAACAAACTGAGGGTTCTAGTGGAGAGGGGGTGGGGGTATGGGTTAGCCTGGTGATGGGTATTAAAGAGGGTACATATGGAATAGAGCACTGGGTGTTATACACAAACAATGAATCATGGAACACTACATCAAAAACTAATGATGTAATGTATGGTGATTAACATAAAATAATAAAATAAAGTTAAAAAAAACTGTAATAGGAAAAACCCACAGCTGCCATGGGCAAAATATTATGTTTGAGAACATACAATACAAACATAAATAGTATCCTAACTTATGGAAGGGAAACTGGGTAAAGAGTTTTGTTGAGTGATTAAGGCATTCAAAAGTACGCATATATAATGGAAAATTTTGAAAGTAATGGGCATACCCAGGACAGAAGGCATGTTCAAGAAAGACCTGAGAAGACTGTAAGTTTTCACCTTTGTCAGGTGTCTAAGGTCAGTATAAGAAGGAAATGAATGGTAAAGTAGCAAGGTAAATGGCCTAAGTAAATATAGAATGAGTGTCCAAGCACAAAACCAACCTGCAAAGACTGGGAGAGTTGTTTGTTTTGTTCCTAGTATTCAAGGAAATCTTTGTCAAGCCATAAGGTAATACAAGCTAAAGTTAGAGATTTCAATGACTACATGAAACAAAGAATATAGTCTTTACAAGAACAGTGTGAGGGTTACTGAAAAAAAAGAAAAGATTGCAATTTTCTACAAACAAAACACCAAGTCCTTGAGATGTAAGGATTTATAATTTTCACAGTTATTACATTATAATATTCAAATATTTAAACTTCAACAAAAAAAAAATGACAAAACCTATTTGAAAACAGCCGTCCCTAAGGAAGCCTAGCAATTGGACTTAGTGGACAAAAACTTTATCATAAATATGCTCGAGAAAACTATAGATAAAGAAGTAAAGGAAACTAGAAAATGATGAATAAAATGAGAATATTAATGAAGATAAATAAATCACAGAAAGGACCAATGTAAAAAATTATGGAGCTGAAAAATAATAACTAAAATTTAAAAAAATGCTAGAGGAATTCAACAGAAGATTTCAGGAGGCAGAACAAAGAATCAGTGAATTGGAAGACAGAACAATTGAAACTATACATTCTGAGGAACAGGGATAAAACAATGAAGAAAAGTGATCACATCATAAGGGATGTGTGAGACACTATCAAGGGGACAAACATAGACATTCTGGAATTTCTAGATGGAGACAAAAGAAAGATAGAGAAACAAAGAGAATATTTGAAAAAATAATGTCTCCAAAACTGTTAAATTTAATAAAATATAGGAATATACAAATCTAAAAGACCCAACTAATGTTAAGTAGAATAAACTTAGAGATACAGACACCTAAATTCATTGTAATCAACATGTCAAATGGAGAGAGAGAGAGAGAAAATCTTGAGAGAAGCAAAAAAGTGGAAACAAAAAATGCAGGAAACTCTCAATAATATTAAGAGCAAATTTGTCAAGAAAAAGCATCCTAGAAGGCAGTGAACAGACATATTTTTAGGTATGCACAAATGAATATGAGCAGGGAATCAAACCATAAGGCAGTAAAAATTAACCACAAAATAAAGCAGTAATGGGGGGAATAGAAAAGTTATGACATACAGAAAAGAGATAGCAAAATGGCAGATTGAAGTCTTTCTTCATCAGTCATTACTTTAAGTGCTTAGATCTATAAAGAACTTCTCAAACTCAACACCCAAAAAACAAATAAGTCAAAAAATGAGCAGAAGACATGAGCAGATACTTCTCCAAAGAAGGAACACAAATAGCTAACAGACACATGAAAAAATGTGCAACATCATTAGCCATCAAGGAAATTAAAATCAAAACCACATTGAGGGGCGCCTGGGTGGCTCAGTAAGTTGAGCATCTGCCTTCGGCTCAGGTCATGATCCTGGGGTCCTGGGATCGGGGCCTGCATTGGGCTCCCTGCGGAGTAGGGAGCGGAGTTCCCTCGCGCTGTGTCTTTCTTTATCAAAAGAAATAAATAAAATCTTAAAAAAAAATGAGATACCACCTTACACCAGTTAGAATGGCAAAAACTAACAAGGCAGGAAACAACAAATATTGGCAAGGATGTAGAGAAAGGGGAACCCTCTTACACTGTTGGTGGGAATGAAAGTTGATACAGCCACTTTGGAAAACAGTATGGAGGTTCCTCAAAAAGTTAAAAAATAGAGCTACCTTATAACCCAGCAATTGCATTACTGGGTATTTACCCCAAAGATACAGATATAGTGAAAAGAAGGGGCACATGCACCCCAGTGTTCATAGCAGCAATATCTACAATAGCCAAATGTCCTTCAACAGATGAGTGGATAAAGAAGATGTGGTTCATATATACAATGGAATATAACTCAGCCATCAGAAAGGATGAATACCTACCATTTGCATCAACATGGATGGAACTGGAGGGAATTATGTTATGTGAAATAAGTCAAACAGAGAAAGACAATTATCATATGGTTTCACTCATATATGGAAGGAAGGGAAAACTGAAGGGGGGGATATCAGAAGGGGATATGAACAATGACAGACTATGGACTCTGGGAAACAATCTGAGGGTTTCAGAGGGGAAGTTTGTGGGGGGATGGTGTAGCCTGGTGATGGGTATTAAGGAGGGCACATGTTGTATTGAGCACTGGGTGTTATATGCAAATAATGAATCATTGAACACTACATAAAAAAAAAAGGACTAAAAATAGAACAATTATAACAATACGTTGTCATAAAAATTAATAATAAATAATAAATGAACAAATAAATAAATAAATAATAAATAAATAATAAAGAATGGGGCACCTGGGTGGCTCAGTCAGTTAAGTGTCTGCCTTCAGCTCAGGTTGTGATCCCAGGGTCCTGGGATTGAGCCCCATGTTGGGCTCCCTGCTCAGCAGGGAATCTGTTTGTTCTTCTTCCTCTACCCCTCCCCCTTCTTGTGCTCTCTTTTTCTCTCTCTTACTCTCTCTCTCAAATAAATAAAAATAAATAAATAAAACTCTTTAAAAAATAAAAAGAAATAAATGCTAATGGGTTAAACTGTCCAATCAAATGACAGATTGGAAAAATAGATTAAAAAATTTTGCCATACACTGTTGACAAGATGAATACCTTAAATCTAGAGACACAAATAGATTGAAAGGGAAAAAATGGAAAAATATATTCCATGAAAATAGTAATCAAAACAGAAGTGAAGTAAACTGGAGTCAGTATACTAAAATCAGACCAAGTAGACTTTGAGTCAAAACTGTTACAAGAGACAAAAAACATTATATTATGATTAAAAGTTAATTCATTAAAGGGATATAATAATTATAAAAAATTGTGCACCAAAAAATACAGTCCCAAAATATGTGAATAAATCAATCATTGGAAGAGAGAAAAAAAAGTTTAAATATAATAGCTGGAGAATTTAATACTCCACTTTCACTCATGGACAGAACATCCAGACAAAAATAAAATAAAAAAATAATAAACAGAAGCAATATTGTAAACAAACCAGACCTAAGATATATTCATAGAACATTTCAGTTAGCAATAGCATAATACATATTCTTCTCAAATACACATGGAATATTCTCTAGGATAGATAATATATTAAGCCACAAATCAAGTCTCAATAAATTAAAAAAACAAAACAAAATGCAATACAGAGTGTCTTCTCCAACTACAATGGAATGATGTTAGAAAACAATAACAGAAGGAAAACTAGAAAGCATACAAATGTATGATAATTTAATAAATAGAAACTATGAACAAACAATCGCTCCAAGGGAAAATAATAAAGGAAAAAAAAGTTGAGGATTCCACAGTCTAACACAGTGACAGAGGAAGATTCTGAACTCACCTCCCTCACAGATAGAATAAATCTATTTATATTTTGTATTATTTTTTTTATTCTTATGTTAATCCCCATATATTACATCATTAGTTTTAGATGTAGTGTTCCATGATTCATTGTTTGTGCATAACACCCAGTGCTCCATGCAGAATGTGCCCTCCTCAATACCCACCACCAGGCTAACCCATCCTCCCACCCCCCTCCCCTCTAGAACCCTCAGTTTGTTTTTCAGAGTCCATCATCTCTCAGGGTTCGTCTACCCCTCCGATTTCCCGCACTTCATTCTTCACATCCTGCTACCTTCTTCTTCTTCTTCTTTTTTTTTTTCTTAA